>NC_081405.1:292718175-293040883 GCF_030272615.1 Cryptomeria japonica
TTTCACATTGACCCTTTTCAAGAATAAATAAGAGTTTGGAATCAAAAGCTAACTATAAATTCCTAGTAAGGCTGAGATGGTAGACTCTAGGGTTGCACATATGCTACGGTTTATACATGCAAGGAACCAAAAATTATATGCCAATAAGACTGTTTGTGTTTGAATTTTACAGTTATGTAGAATGCACTGATGATCCATAGTATTCCACAACTTAGTGTTCAATAATCAATGCTTAACAAAGTCCACCCATTTGATGTATTCTTTTGATGAACAATTTGTAGCATCTTGTTCGATTGGACCATTTCCTTGCCCTTTAGCACACTAGGTTTTCAGCCATCTTGTTGTGATTCATGATCTCTGTAATGAACCACTTAACTTAATCCAAAAATCTCAACTGATTTTTTTTTATGATTTCTTATTCCCACTTATTCTTATTGTGTTTGATTCAATTGCATACTCTAGGCATCTATCCAAATGGGATAGGCATCCATCCAACTGGGATAGGCATCTGTCCATACGGGACAGAGAATTTTATCTATCCAATTTGGGATAGGCATCTACCCAAATGGAGTAAGCATCTATTCAAAGAATAGGTAATGCTCTGGCCAGAGACTTTAGACTCATCGGGACCATCCAGGTCCTGAGTCACTCTCTAAGGACTACACTCCCCTACTAGGAATGCACTGAGGTCACCGTCCTTAGGAGTATACAAAAATAAATAAATAAAAAAACAAGCTTGAGTTCCACCTCAAAATTTGGCCTAAAGCCTCGGGAAGTTAAGCGAACCCATACGGGATCCCTTCTGAGTATGCATTGAATTACTTATAATCTTCCAATTAGTGTTACTATACCCTTTCATTGAAAGACCAAGGAAATTCAAAAAAAAAGATCAACTCATCCTTATCCAAATCCTAATCCCCATCCCTGAACGCTAGAGTACAAGGGAAAACTCCATCCCTAGACTGCCTACATACCCATTTTAGCACGAGATCAAGGCGTAAAGTATGTAGTTATGATTTCTAGCTATGGTTTAATGTAAACTATATGGTGGGTACACAACCCTTTCTAGGGTCAATGTCCCAGACAATTTCTTTGCGGTTGCTATCCACGATGGTAGCTCTATAGAAAAAAGGCTCAAGGTGGCCTCATGCTTGTGGCATAAAACAACTAGGTCCTATTTCCTATTAAATACGTCACCCTTAACCCATTATCATCTGTTGAAATCATCAAGATAAAATAATTTATCATCTGTTGAAATCATCAAGATAAAATAATTTTCAAGATCATAGCACACAACCAAATGCTAATGGGGTTTTCTAAGGTTTAACTGAGCGAATGTAAACTCATTTTAAAATTAATCTTTTTAGATTATTGATCCAAGGGGGATTACCTGCCCCTTGGATTTTAACTTTCAAATGACCCTTATTTCTCCTTGACGATTTATAGGGGTGATGCCACAAACGTCATTGTTGCAGATTTATTAGGTGTTAAGTGCAGTAGTTCAACACGACGACATTACCCATAAGCGTGACCCAGAGGCACCGTAGATACCGAACGTTGCTAAGGTTTTTGGTTTCAACTCCTCTTCTTTAGTTGTCTAACTAGGAACTATTAATTTATAAAACTTAAATAACATTATACTAAAACAACTATGAAAATATTGCATGAAAGGAAAAATTATTGAAGGGAACATTTGTAGAGAAAAATAAACAAATTATCTACTTGGGAAAAAAAAAAATTATTTCTTGAAGAAGAAAGACTAATAATGAAATGTAACTTGCATGATAAACAAACAATTATTCAACTCCTTGAAAAGTAACTTGCATGATAATTAAACAAATGTTCAACTTCTTTAAATAATTTTTAAAAAAAATAAACATTGAATTATTTTGCAAGAATTGTTTTAAGGAGACTATGAATCTAAACACATCTAATTGGAAGATAAATCCTTTCAACTTTTAATACTTAGCATCTAAATATGTACATACTAAACACTCATCTAACTTATATACATTATATTAAATAATTCAAAGAATAAGGTTCCACTTAGATAATAATTTAAATAATTTGAAGGAACTTATATTTCATTCAATAATAAGTAAAATGTTTAATTAATAATATCCTATTTCATATGTTATTTGATCTTTTAACTACAACTCATCGTCAACGTATTACTAATAAATACCTCATTATCCATTTATATCCAAAATATAAGGAGCATTTAAATAATTTAAATGTAAACTCCTATTTAAATAATCCAAAATATAAGGAGCATTTAAATAATTTAAATGTAAGGTCCTATTTAAATAATTAGAGTGCACATAATAAGTAAACTTTACCAAATAATTTCTCAAATATAAAAAAAGAAATATATTCTCTTTTTCTTTTATTTTTAATAAAACTTTCAAACACTTAAATTAAGATTTTTTTTTTTAATGTTTATAATTTAATAATTGATTTAAAAATTTATACCTTTAATAGGGAAACTCAAATAATAAAGTTTTAAATCTTTTTAGATAACTTATTAATTATCAAAAAAAGGATTTTTCAATCAAGAAATGTACGTAAACAGGTTAATGATATCCAACCATAGGAAAATAATGGCGGAGCGGAGCGGGTTCTCTGGCTTTCGAAGACATGAGGGTTTCAACTATAGAGGTAGCGCAAAGAGGAGATGGCCTTTTAGGAGAAATCACAGCCATGGATGGAAGGCGAGTAGCCGACAAACACCGTTGCAAGGCCCTTGGTCATGGAAGGCTCTGGGGAATGATAAGCCCTAGAATAGAGGGAGAAAAGAGGGTCCCAAATCACCTTGGAAACAAAAGGCAGGCTTCTTCTGGGGGTATCAAGAACTCAGAACTGGCCCTAAAGTGGACTTCAGGACAGTGTAGGAGAAGTTCTAGTGGCCAAAGATATCTTCAGAAGTAGCTAAGGTTTTAGAGGTAAACCTTAATGCCGAAATAAGTAGAGTAATGACGGTTGAGCTTTCAAATGATGCATGGAAGGACTCTCTCAGTTTTTTGACAGACAAAGGCCTTTTTGTTAAATGGGAAGGAATATGGCCGACCTTCACCAAATTTAGGAACTGGTGTGACAAAAACTGGGGGGAAGGCATGGACCTAAAATATTAGGCAATGGTTACTATTTAGTAATCTGCCCAACAACTCAGGGTAGAGATTGGATTATAGAAAATGGCCCTTTCTTTATTGAAGGGAGAGGATAAAACATTTCAGCTTGGACCCCAAATTTTAACCCGTGTGAAGCCTCAATCGAAAAAACCCTCATTTGGATTAAATTACCGGGTCTGCCTCATGAATATAAGGATATAGAAACACTAAAACAAATAGGTAACCACTTGGGGGAATATGTAATGTCGAAAGAACTTGTAGATCCATCTGATTTTAGCATGATTTCAAGACTATGTATAAATTGGCAGACAGTTCATAACCTGTAGGATACCATAGAAATTAAAATAGGGATGGGGATATGGAAACAAAAAGTTATGCTAGAGGTAGACATGGAATCATGTGCTAAATGCACCAACAAAATTCATCCACCAGGTTTCTGCAAGAAAGAAATAAAAGGCAAAGAAATAATGCAACAATATCTGAAGAAGGAGATTATTGGATTGTCTAAAGGTTATCTTGGAGAATTTTAGTGGAATGTAAAAGATTGGGAGATTCAATCACTTGCAAAAAATGGTGGAAATTGTGCAGAGGGATGTCAGAACGACAGAGTCGACTATCAGAAGAAAATCATTGATGAGACTTTTATGATAGAGGCTCAATCTCACGACCAAATCAATAAGGAAATTGAGCCAGAGAACATTAGTGTAGGTCGGTTCCACATTGCAACTGGAAATGCAGGGAGTTTGTTAGTAAATAGAATTCTGGATGGTGACAGGAGGGAGGTGACCTTAAATGAGGAGGCTAGCAAAGCTTATCCTCTGGAAAATAGGGCCCCTCCACCTGAGGATAAAACCCCAGCCCCACAAATGTGTAAGGTAATCAATCAGGCACCACAACAGGGGAACATGATGGCAATCCCCCCTCCCAACACAATGAGTTTTATGAAGGACAACATTATCTGATCCAAACAGGAGACTGAAAAAAAGTTTGGAGCATATGCACTCTCCGTGCAACTCGGAGAAGATGGGAAGAAATGCAAACTCTCCAGGGAAGGACCTAATATATAAGGATATCCAAATTTACCCAATCAGAAATCTAAACAATTCCTTTGAAGGGGTTGAAGACAGTGGAGGGAATTTCTTGGGGTTAGAATATGACTATGAATCTTTAGGATTCCAGGACGAAGAGGATGAACTGGGGTTGGCAGCAGCAGAAGGAGTGCAAGGGAGGAGATCTTTGGAAACAACTCTATCCCTCCAATCCAAAGCCAAAGTGGGGGAGAAAAAGAAAAGAGGTGCAAAGTCAAATAAGTTCAAACTGGAATTGGCGGGTAATGCAGTAGGCCAAAGAAAATTGAGATCGGGAAGAGGCTATGCCTTTTCCCGAGGGCAATGAGGACCCTCTCATGGAATGTCAGGGGCTGCAATGCCCCTGATAAGATTTGCTTGATCAAGCGATGCATTGATCAAGTGATACCGGACATCCTTCTCTTACAAGAAACAAAGATCAAAGAGGAGGATTTTAGTTCTTTTAATAGGAAATTTCAATCATTGAAGTTTAGTCTGGTGGGAGCGCAAGGCACTTCTGGAGGCCTAGCAGCTATTTGGAAGGAATCAGTTGTTGAGGTGTTTGTTGTTAGGACCACTCGGTGGTGGCAATGGCTGAAGATAAAATTAGAGCAACTTCAAACAAGTTTCTTCATCATAAACATATATGGGCCTAACAACACAATTATGAAAATGCAAGTATGGAGTGAGATATTTGAAACTTTGTGAAATGACATGGAGAACTTATTCATTCTAGGAGGAGATTTCAATGCCCTACTTTGGCTTTCAGACAAAATGGGGGGAGTGGGTTGGAATAGGCAGAGTCAAAGAGACTTTAGCTCCTTTGTTATAAGCTCAGGGCTGATTGAAATTCCGTTCAAAACAGGGGATTTCATGTGGACTAACAAGAGGAGTATCTTCCTAAATATCGTTGAAAGATTAGATAGGTTTTTTATAGTTGGAGATTGGGCGGAGAGCCATTGGACCAGCAAACTAGAGATTTTACCTATCACAGGATCAGACCATTATCCCATATGCCTAAGGATTCAAGATGACAGTGCTCTAGAGAGATGTCCTTTCAAATTTGAGACAATGTGAATTTAGGATGGTAGCATTAGAAAACTTATTGCCCAATGGTGGAAACACAAGCTGGTTAATCCAGGTAATAAAGCTTTCACTTTTTTCAAAAAACTCCAGTTTGTAAAGTAACAATTAAAGCTTTGGAATAGAGAATCTTTTATAAATATCTTTAAAGAGAAGATTGATATAGAAGAAGGCTTAAAATGCTTACATGAGCAAATTATCGGTCATGGGATGGATGAAGAGTTATTAAAAAAAGAGAAAATTCTTAGCACTAAATACTCAGAGGTATTAGCTAGAGAGGAGATTTACTGGAGGCAAAAATCCAGAGAAACTTGGTTAAAGGATGGAGACATAAATACTAAGTTTTCCACACCTCAGTCAAAGTTAAAAGAGCACACAACAAGATCTTCTCAATAAAAAATAAAGATGGAATTACAATCACAGACCTCAAACATATTAATCGGATAGCAATTGAACATTTCTCAAAAAAATTTAATAGGATTGATAATCAGGAGGCAAACATGCCTCACATTCTAGAGGTCATTCCTACATGTATTATGGAAGAACACAATAGAAGGTTAATGTAGAAGGTTTCTTTGGAGGAGGTTAAAAAGGTTGTCTTTAGATTAGGTGCAGAAAAATCTCCTGGACCGGATGGCTTCCTGGCCCTCTTCTTTCAAAATTTTTGGGACATTATGGCAGAAGACATCCTTGGAGTAATAGAGGAATCTAGGAAGGGAGGTTTTATTTTAAAAGACTTCAACAACACCTTCATAGCTTTGATCCCAAAGAAGGCGGAAATCAACTCTTTCGATGACTTCTGCCCGATATCTCTTTGCAACTCCATATATAAAATCATTTCTAAAGTCATTTCAAATAGACTAAAACCAGTTTTGGATTTAGTTATATCAAGCGAGCAAAGTAGTTTCACTCCAGGTGAGTCTATCTTTGAAGGTATAATCCTCGCCCATGAAGCTGTTCACTCTATCCAGACAACAAGGACTAAGAAGATGATGATAAAGGTTGACATTAAAGCTTATGATGAGGTAAATCAGGATTTTCTCATTAAAGTCCTCCAGAGGTTTGGTTTCAGCGATGCATGGGTAGCTTGGGTTAGAAACCGCATTAGCTCCCCTAGGTTTTTAGTCCTAGTAAATAATAGCCCCCAAGGTTTTTTTGAATCTACAAAAGGTATAAGACAAGGTGACCCTCTCTCACCATTTTTATTCATTATCATGGCATAAGTGCTCGGGCGCTTTATCTCCAAAAAATGGGAATGAGGTGTTTGGAAGGGGGTTCAAATAGCAGCAGGTGTAAACCCCATTACACATTTACAATTTGCAGATGACACCTTTCTGGTAGGAAATGCTTCTACTAGGGAAGGAAGGGTAATGAAAGAAACCCTTGATATCTATGAAAAAGCTTTAGGGCAAAAAGTTAACTAGCATAAGTCTAAATTTTTTTTCTTCAATTGCAAACCATGCAAGCAAAGGGAAATATGCAAAATTTTGGGAATGAAAGTGGGGTCCCTTCTGGGCAAATACCTAGGAATCCCTTTCTTTGGAGGAGAAAATAAATCGGAGTTGTGGAAAAAAATAATCGATAGCTGCATTAATAGAATGGAGGGGTGGAAAAGCAGATGGCTAACTTCAGCTGGCAGAATTTTAATGCTGAAAATAGTTCTATCAACTATACCTATTTACTCAATGATGTGCCTAAAAATCCCAAAGAAGGTCATCAATTCAATCCAACAAAAGATGAGAAATTTTTTCTGGAATGGGGCAAATGATCAAGAAAAAATCCTACTTTTGGCATGGGACAAAATTTGTCAGGCTAAGGCAAGGGGGGTGGTTGGATTGAGGGATTGGCAAACAATGAACAACGCTCTAGGTGCTAAATTGGTCTGGAATATCTACTATAACCCAAATCAGATGTGGTTAAAGTGTTGAGAGAAAAATACCTAGATTCAACAGAGGATCATAGAATATTCACGATTCACAACCCTCCCAAAGGGTCAGCAATTTGGAATTTCATTTTGGAATGTCGCAGGGTGGTAACGAACCATTCAACATAGTAGATTGGGCATGGGACAAAGGCCAAGTTTTGGGAGGATTCTTGGGCATGCCTACTTGCCCTAAGAGAGGTGGAAGACTTCTTAGAGGCAAAGGATTTGTTAGTGCAGTTATGGGGTGAAAAAGTTAAGGATTGCATGTATAGTTCGGAGGGAGATTTAGGAAAAGAATGGCATTGGAAAGATCTGTCAACAACAGGACTGTCTATTCAGGAGTAACAGAAACTTAGGAATGTGCTGGAGCAGAGGAAGATTTTCCTCACAGGAAAAGAGGATAAGGTGATTTGGTGTGGGGATCAGGATGGTAAGTACTCAGTCAAATTGGGTTACCAACTAATGGAAGGTAGGGAGAAGACTCAATCAAAAACATGGTGTAGGTCCCAGAGACAACTGAGAGGGGGGGGGGGTGAATCAGTTGTCTAATAAATTCAAACCAAAAACTTATTAACCAACTTAATGCTTAATACCGGTAAGACAGTTAAGTATGCCGGTAGAGAGTGTTAACAGAGAATTGCTGTACCGGTAAGAATTAATGCATGAAACATAAACACAAAGTCATCCACAACACATGACACCAATATTTGTACATGGAAACCCTGTAAGGGGAAAAACCACGATGGGAAACCTTACCCACAATCAGATGATACTACTGCAGATAGTAAGTGTACAAAGAGGGGTCTGCACATGCAGAAAGGCCAATAGCCTAGAGCTCACTGCTCAATCACAAATGGGAGTCACACTGACTATAGTTGGATGGTTAAATCCAATAAGAGTGTACTGCACAAAATAGCATCTTCATATGCTGGATTCAGTACCGGTGTAATGGTGATATGCTTCTACAAAAACCTAACTTCACCTTCAACTGATGTCTTCGTGTATATCTCTGCTTGATCTCGCATATACCCTTTCTTAAATCTTTTTTGCATTCCACACTTGATCTTACAAATAAGATCTTACATTTATACCATACCCTAAGACCAATTTTAGTAGGTTGGCTCTACAAGATATTACAATAAAAACATTTTACAAATAATACAATATATGATGCAATAACCAATTGAACATGTTGGCTTAATGCATTTACAACAATAATAAATCATCTCCATAGCGTGCCATGCTGATCTGGAAAGGATAAGCCTGCCAGTGTAACCCTAGATAACCTAGACCCATTTGCTAGTAAAAGCAAATATGCAAATGAGAATATACCAATGATTATTACTTGAAAGTAAAGTGTCCACATGATGTCTTCGACATTACCAAGTGTCTTCCATGTCATTTTAGGTACCGGTGAACATTATATCCTGTCGATTGACCATATATTAGTAACTGTTTGCATAGTTTACTATTTGCCGGTGAATGTTGCTGGATCCCCAAAGTAGGTGTATTTAGTAGGTGTTGACATCAATGACAAAACCATACCAAAATACCAACAATCTCCCCCTTTGGCATTGATGGCAACACAAGATGGAAAAACCATCAAAGTGCCAAAATAGAAATGCCAAGTACAAAAATCAACAATCTCCATTTCTCCCCCTGAGAGTAACATGTGTTTATTCAAAGATTTATTTTCAATACCAATCTCTCCTCAAAAGGATAATGCATTTTTCATATATCTTTCCCTAATGTTTTTTTATATATCTCTCCCCCTTTGACATCAAATGCCAAAGTCACAAAAAGTCAAGTTCATACAAAATACCAACCAATTAAATATACCAACTACTCCCCCTGAGAAGTAGCTTCCTCATCAAATACCAGAATAAAAGATTTGTTCATTTAATTCTGTCGGTTGATGACAATCATCAACTGTCTAAGTCTCTATCGGTGGAGGTAAGACTTCGAGCTGATCTCTAAGATACTCAAAAGTTTCCTTAGGCAAAGGTTTTGTAAAAATATCTGCAAGCTGTTCTTTAGTATTCACATAAACCAGTTTTATCTCCTTTTCTTCAACTTTTTCCCTTAGAAAATTCAGTTTGATAGAAACATGTTTTGTTTTAGAATATAATACTAGATTCTTAGATATATCAATTGCTGCAGTGTTATCACAATATATAGTAATAGGTTCCTTGCATTTTACCTTTATGTCTTTCAACATTTGCTTAAGCCAAAGTACCTGTGTATAGTTTGTTGCTGCTGCAACATATTCTGATTCTGCTGTTGATAAAGATGTACAACTTTGTTTCTTACTTAACCAGGAAACTAATCTCTTTCCAAGAAAGAATGCTCCTCCAGTGGTGCTTTTTCTATCATCCACATCTCCTACCCAATTTGCATCTGTGTATGCATATAGATCAAAATTTTCATCTTTAGGATACCATAATCCAAGATTTGTTGTGCCTTGTAAGTACCGGAAAATCCTTTTTACTGTTGATTCATGATTTTCCCTAGGATTACTCTGAAATCTAGAAACTATACATACTGCATTCATAATGTCAAGTCTGGTTTGTGTCAAATACAGTAAACCTCCTATCATAGATTTGTATCTAGTTGGATTAATAGGTGTAGATTCATCCCTTTGAGATAATTTGTCATTTTTAGTCATAGGTGTGCTTACCGGTTTAGAGTTTTCCATCCCAAATTTCTTAAGTAGTTCTTTCAAGTACTTAGATTGACTAAAAAATATGCCTTTATCAGTCTGTAAAATCTGCAATCCTAAAAAGAATTTTATTTCTCCTATCATAGACATTTCAAATTCATGCTGCATTTTAAGAGAAAATTCTTTGCATAGTCCATCTTCTCCTCCAAAGATTATATCATCAACAAATACTTCCATAATCAAGATGTCATCATTAGTTACTTTGTAGTATAAATTGCTATCTGCATTTCCTTTAGTAAAACCAATCTTTAAAATATACTTATCCAGTCTTGCATACCAAGCTCTTGGAGCTTGTTTTAATCCATACAGAGCTTTTCTTAATCTGCAAACCATATCATTGTCATCTATCAAGGAAAATCCATTAGGTTGTTCAATATAGACTTCCTCTTCAAGATCTCCATTCAAAAGTGCACATTTAATATCCATTTGATAAACTTTGTAATCCTTGTGAGCTGCAAAGGCCAAGAATAATCTAACCGCCTCAATTCTAGCTACTAGTACAAAGGTTTCATTGTAATCAACTCCTTCTTTCTGAGAATATCCCTTACACACTAGTCTTGCTTTATTTCTGACAACCTTACCATCTTCATTGAGTTTGTTTCTAAATACCCATTTGGTTCCAATTACATTTTTATTTTCAGGCCGGGGAAGTAATGTCCAAGTATTATTTTTCTCAATTTGTCCTAATTCTTCTTCCATAGCTTTAATCCAAAATTTATCTTCACATGCCTCATTGATAGATAATGGTTCAATTTGAGAAATAAGACATACCTCTTCATTTACCAATCTTCCTCTTGTCATGACTCCTTTAAATTTGCTTCCAATTATCTAATCTTCAGAATGATTCAGTCTTACATACGGGGTGTCTTAGTCTGTTATTGTTCTTCAATTACTGTGGAATCCTCTGATGATATCGGAGTAACTGGATCATCATTCTGTAGTGGTGGATTTATTGTAGGTTCATTTGTCATAATTTCTATTATCGGTTCAGAGTCTATATACCTTGAAGTTCCTCTGAATTGTTCATCAATCTTTACATTTGTACTCTCAACAATTTTTTGTAATCTTTTATTAAAACATCTATAAGCTTTACTCTTAGATGAATAACCAAGAAATATTCCTTCATCACTTCTAGGATCAAACTTGCCAATATACTCATCTCTTATAATATAACATTTACTTCCAAAAATTCTGAAATACTTAAGAGTAGGAGTATTACCAAACCATAGTTCATGAGGGGTCTTACCGATTTCACCTTTGATGTGAACTTTGTTGAATATATAGATAGCAGTGCTTACTACCTCTCTCCAGTACACATGTGGTAGATTTGCTTCTGATAACATACTTCTTGCTGCATCCAAAATAGTTCTATTTTTCCTTTCAACAACTCCATTTTGTTGTGGTGTCTGAGGTGCTGATAATTGTCTTTTGATTCCATTTACTTCACAGAATGTATTAAAATCTCTAGATGTGAATTCTCCTCCTTGATCTGACCTTAAACATTTAATTTTCTTACCGGTTTCATTTTCAAGCATTGCTTTGAATAGCTTGAACTTCCCAAGTGCTTCTGATTTTTCTCTGAGAAAAGTAACCCAACACATTCTAGAATAATCATCAATAATTAGCATGAAATATCTATCACCTTGTAAGCTTTTAGTTCTAGATGGACCACATAAATCAGTGTGAATTAAATCAAGAGCATTATTGGATTTTTCTGGAATACTTTTGAAACTAGTTCTAACCTATTTTCCAAATTGACATTCCTTGCAATTTGTATTATGAGGTTTCACAATTTTAGGTAGATCTCTAACTGCCTTAGAAGTACTGATTTTTACCATGCAATCAAAATTTACATGACATAGTCTTTTATGCCATAGCCAACTTTCATCTATATGTGCAATTAAGCATGCCTTTTCACTGTTATTCAAATGAAAGATATTACCTCTAGTCTGGTTATTGGTTGCAATTTCCAAATCAGTTCTATTCATGATTTTGCATTTTCCATTTTTAAATTGTAACTGAAAACCTTTCTCAACTAATTGACCAACACTTAAAATATTATCTTTTAATCCTTCAACATAGTAGACATTGTCAGTGTTATGTTTACCATTTAGAGATATTGAACCCTTACCTTTGATTGAACAGGCTTTGTTATCTCCGAATCTTACTAGACCTCCATTGTATTCTTGAAAGTTCAAGAATTTACCTTTGTCTCTAGTCATGTGATGTGAGCATCTTGAGTCAATAATCCATTCATCATTTGATTCAACTTTAGCTGCTAGGGCTTGTTCTACCGGTTGAGCAATAGGTACCGGTTGATCTTCTGTTATAGCAACAAAGACCCATCCGTTGTCTGCTGGATCCTCATCAGAATCATTAGTCACACCTTCATCAGCAATGTAACAAGATTTATCTTTGTTTTTCTTAAATTTGTATCTTTGATATTCAAGATTAGGTTTGTATGTCCTTCTAGCTTCTTCTCTTAGTCTAGCATGTCTATCAGGGCATGTTGAAGCCATATGACCAATCTTATTGCAGTTGAAACATTTAAAGGGTGCTTTACCTTCATACTTACTTCCAATTGGACCTTTTGACATTTTTCTTGCAAATAGTGCTTCAAGTTTTTCAAGCTCTTCATTCTCCTTCTTGGTTTCTTCAAGTTCTCTTGCATAGAAGGCTCTCCAGTCTGATTTGTCAAAAGATGGAGCAGATGATGTTGATGCTTTGAAGGCCAAATCTATTTTTATAGTAGCAACATGACCAAATTTCTCAATTTCAAAAGCTAAAAGTTTTCCAATCAATGTATCCCTAGTTACTAATGTATTAGGCATTGTTCTTAACTCATTTATAGCAGTAAACTTCATTTTATATGCCGGTGGCAAACCCCTTAAGATTTTTGAAACAATCTCATCTTCACTTAAGGTTCCTCCACAACATTTGATACCCAAAACAATTTCATTTACTCTTTCCATAAAAGCAGAAATCCTTTCATCTTCTTCCATTTTCAGATGTTCATACTTGACTCGGAAGCTTTCAAGTTTTGCGATTTTGACTGTGGAATCCCCTTCATTCAGTGATTCCAAATGATCCCAGATAGCTTTTGCAGTGGACCTATCTGATAATCCCATGATTTGTTGACCTGATAATGTGCTCAAAAGTGCTTCTCTTGCTTTGCAATCATTTTCTTCATCTTTAGCTAAAGTAATGGGAGCAGTCTGACCAGCTACAACAGCAGTATAACCATTCTTAGTAACTTCCCAGATGTCTTTACCAATGTAATTCAGATGTGTCTCCATTCTGATTTTCCATATCTCATAGTTGGTTCCATCAAGTTTAGGGCTATCCTTTCTGAAATAATTAGTAGACATTGGATCTCCTCAAGTTGTTAAACTTCTACCAAAAGAGGACTAAGCTCTGATACCAATTGTAGGTCCCGGAGACAACTGAGAGGGGGGGGGGGGGGGTGAATCAATTGTCTAATAAATTCAAACCAAAAACTTATTAACCAACTTAATGCTTAATACCGGTAAGACAGTTAAGTATGTCGGTAGACAGTGTTAACAGAGAATTGCTGTACCAGTAAGAATTAATGCATGAAACATAAACACAAAGTCATCCACAACACATGACACCAATATTTGTACGTGGAAACCCTGTAAGGGGAAAAACTATGGTGGGAAACCTTACCCACAATCAGATGATACCACTGCAGATAGTAAGTGTACAAAGAGGGGTCTACACATGCAGAAAGGCCAACAGCCTAGAGCTCACTGCTCAATCACAAATGGGAGTCACATTGACTACAGTTGGATGGTTAAATCCAATAAGAGTGTACTGCATAAAATAGCATCTTCATATGCTGGATTCAGTACCGGTGTAATGGTCATATGCTTCTACAAAAACCTAACTTCACCTTCAAATGATGTCTTCATGTATATCTCTGCTTGATCTCGCATATACCCTTTCTTAAATCTTTTTTGCATTCCACACTTGATCTTTCAAATAAGATCTTACATTTATACCATACCTTAAGACCAATTTTAGTAGGTCGACTCTACAAGATATTACAATAAAAACATTTTACAAATAATACAATATCCGATGCAATAACCGATTGAACATGTCGGCTTAATGCATTTACAACAATAATAAATCATCTCCATAGCGTGCCATGCTGATCTGGAAAGGATAAGCCTGCCGGTGTAACCCTAGATAACCTAGACCTATTTGCCGGTAAAAGTAAATATGCAAATAATAATATACCAATGATTATTACTTCAAAGTAAAGTGTCCACATGATGTCTTTGACATTACCAAGTGTCTTCCATGTCATCTCAGGTACTGGTGAACATTATATCCTGCCGGTTGACCATATACTGGTAACTGTTTGCCGGTGAATGTTGCTGGATCCCCAAAGTAGGTGTATTTAGCAGGTGTTGACATCAATGACAAAACCATACCAAAATACCAACACATGGGCTCTCTTTTGGAGTAAAGAATGTCTCCCAAAAGCTAGTGCTTTTGCATGGTTATTTGTTAAAGGTAGAATTCTAATAGGGGAAAAGAAGGAAGAGGCTCGGATTTGTGGGCCCATCAAAATGTGTAATGTACAATCAGTCGAAAGAATCTACAGATCATTTGCTTTTAACATGTGAAGTGGCACAAAAGTGTTGGACTGAACTCTAAAGGAATCTAAATTGGCAGGGACCATTACAATGCTCCCTAAAAGAGGTGTTTGAGAGCTAGCCGAGTCAACCAAGGAGGTCCACCCTCTCTTGTGTTTGGAAAATCAGCCCTTCTATAGTAATATGGGAGATATGGAAGGAACGAAATAGAAGAATTTTTCAAGATAAGTTGGAGGATGAGAGGAAGTTGTTATCAAGAATTAATAGAGCTATTGAAGAGGTAGTAGGCTCAGTAGCCTCCCAATCCTGTTAATTATCCACCTCTTTCACATCAATGGATAGAAAAAATACAAAAAGCTTGGCCAGGAATCAAAATTAGATATGGATCCACATCTATTAGCAAGGGAAAAGGGAAAAATACATTGGAGGTCCAATGGAAACTACCAGAGAAGGGCTGGTTTAAAGTGAATTTTGATGGAGCAGCACAACAAAATGGTCAATTAGTAGGGGCTGGATTTGCAATGTGGGATGAAAATGGAGAGCTAATAAAATATGGAGCTAAAAGGCTTTGTAAGAGCACCAATAATGAGGCTGAAGCCCAAGCAGCTCTATTGGGGATATGATTAGCTAAAAAAGAAGGGGTTAGAAATCTCCATCTAGAAGGGGATTCTTTAATTATAATTCAAGCAATCATGAATGGAGAGATAAGTGCATGGCATCTTCAAGGCTTCATAGCAGTAATCTTAGAAGAACTAATTTTTTTTGAAAACTTTAAAATTAGCCATATTAGAAGGGCAAGTAATCTAACGGTGGATAGTTTGTCCAAATGGGCCCTATCATTCGATTCTGAAGGTGATTTAAAATTGGATGACAACCAGGGATTATTACCTCTGGGCGAGGTGACAGGATAATGATTGGCGAGATGGTTTGGGTGGAGTGACGATAGTTGGATGATGCCACATTTAAGTGTGGCTCCTTATACGGAAAGGATGATTTGAAAGCTCGCACGGGGGAAGTTTTGAAGTTTTTAATAAAAACATAGCAAGTTAGGCTTAAAATGGAGGCTAATCGGGAGAGAAATAAGCAATGATATCTGACCCATCAAAAAGCATGAAAGGACATCATTATATTGAAAGATCAAGTGGAGTTTTAATGTAGTTGTAAGGAATTTTCTAGGTGGCAATGTGCAATGGCATAATTGGAGTGTTGGCGTGCAACGCACATAAGCAAGGTTTGTGCAGGATTTTATAAATACAAGAGCAGCAGAGTTTTTCAGTGAGTGTGGAGATTGAAGCAAGTTTCAAAGAAAAACAAGAAGAGACACTTGTGAGGGAAGTAAGTAAAGAAGCTGCTACAATGGAGGTGAATTTTACAGTCACAACCAAAAAACAACAAAAAGGTTTTAAGGGGGCCCTGAGCAAAGATAGAATGTCATGACTTCTCATATTCAAGGAGGAAATGATCAACATGGTTTTGAAAGTGGTGGGTCCTTATTTCATGGAGAATGTGTCGCGTTGGAAGGTCAATTTAGACATCATCTCAATGGTTATAGCCTGGGGTTTAGATATTGGAGAAAATATTGACACAGTGAAGTGGGTAGTAACGTCAATCTTTGAAGAAGCAATGCTTGAAGGGATCAACTCCATATTGGAATGGGTAGTGCCAAGGGTTGGTTTCAACTACTCAGAAGGATTCACAGATGCCAAGGATGCAGACGAATTTGGCCTTGTCTCCTTTGTTCGTTGGATAGGGAAAGTAGACAAGGAATCTCTTATGTTGGAAAGAGCAGGAGCCTGGGAGAATTTGAGAGGTTGATTCTACAACACAAGATGGAAGCGAATGATTTGACAAAAGCATGGCCAAAGGCACATCCCAAAGGTAGATGCTCAGGGATAAGGAAGTGAAGGATCTTCCAAGCCAATCGACAACAGCTGTAAAAACCCCTCGGGTTTCGCATGGAGGTTGGTTTAGTTGCAGGGGTGGAGAATGGTGGGTGTGTCTGGTAGTAAAGTCGACCTTTTTTTGGATATTCAATAGCTGATTTAGGGTTTTAATTTTATATATGTAAAACCGAAATGGGTCTGAATAGTATAGATAATATGTAATAGTCATAGAAATGTATATCATCCTTGGGAAGTGTGGGAGCTGGAAAAATGGGTGGTCTTTTTTGTAGTTTTGAAGTTGTTTTGGATGCTAATGCCTTGGAGATTGCGGCAATTGTAGGCATGTAAGATCTAAGATTGGGCTAATATGAAGTCTGAAATCCTGAATTTTGAAGATGTAATAACTATTTTATATAATGAAATAAAAAGTATTATTACCGACCAAAAAAAAAAATGATTTTTCAAACCAATTTTATCCCTTATCTTTTAAATTTTAATCTTCAAGAAATTTAAATAATAAATCGGGTTAAATCATTGGTTCAAAACTATTGGTGTAAATTGGAATTAAGGGTGTTAATATCTTTTTATAAAACAAGCAATTAATTTAACATAGTTATGATAAAATTAATTTTATACAAGAGAACGTAACAACCAACTAAATCAATGGTAAATTTACTAATTAATTGATTTTTATTTATTTTATCTAATTTTATGTTTATCAACAAATAGATTACTTAAAATTTGTCTTAAATAAAATTTTCATAAAATAAATACCCTCATGAAACTAAATTTAAAGAAGGAAGAATTTCCTTTTTATTATAGTGAATACTGAAATTTAAAATAAACAAATTAAGTAAGCAATCTCAGCCCTTATATTAGATTTAATCTTAGCCTTCAGATGTAAAGTTCACCCACAACCCTAAAATCTTTATACTAATACTAAAATTTAGGGCTTTTCTTTCATTTCATTGTTGTGGATCTTGCAAGGAAGAATGGAAGAAGAAGAATGCATTTAGAAGAGTTCTACAAAATCTAGCATGGGAAGGATGGAAGAAGAAGAATGCATTATGAAGAGTTTTACGAAATCTACCCTAGAAAGAATGGAAGAAGAAGAATGCATTCAAAAGAGTTCTACGAAATCTACCATGCCTCTCTATGAGTTTTCTACCCTTTGCATCAATTGGATCCCTATTTTGTATAAAACCCTCTTAATAGGACAATTTTTTCCCACGCTTTTGCAAGGATTGGATGACTGATTTTGTTGTAGTTTAGTTATTCAATTTATTTTTATTTTTTTAAGATAAAACATTAAATTGATTTTTAATTTCATTTTATTATATTTTCATATTAAACTATTTCTATATGAATAAAATTATTTAATTTACTTACATAATATAAAAATAGACTATTTTTGGAACAATATATTCAAAATTACCTTCATGGTTGTTAAGAGTTTTGACAAATTTAGTTGAGATTAAACTGTTTTGCACAATAGTATAGATCTATAATAGTTACATCAATTCTAAATTTAACTATTTATATTTAATTTAACTAAGTCTAATTTTTCAATTACTTAATGATGAAGGTTTCTCTAACTGTGAAAGTGATTACTAGAAAAAATATAAAAATTCTATAAGTAAATTAATTTATCCTTCAAACTTTCATGCAAAATTCAAGCATGCTTGGGTCATAGGTTGGTTAAAGGTCTTTAGAAGAATTGACAACTTACTCTGCATCATATCAAATATTGAGAAATATACTGGATAAGCTACTGCATCATAATCAAATATTGAAACCACTGATGTTGGTGCTAGTGGAGAACTAGATTTAAGGAGACATTTTAAGATAGTATTTCTAATTATATTGCTTTTTAAAAGAAAAATTGTTAGAGTTGCATGAAAAGAGTAAAACCATATTTAATTTGATTTTTATCCCATAGCTTTTCTCTCCCAGATTTACTTTCCATTTCCAATCAATAATTTATGAGTAATTATTTCTTAGATGAAACTAATTAATTCATTAACTAAGTTTCTTTTCTGAACCCACATATAAATATTAATTACCTCTTTTCCCTTGTCTATAACTAATTAAATTATATCTCAAACGACCATGTATCAAAGGCAGGCTTATTCACCACTACCACAAGGGATGGATTTATGATGATAGTACATGTATCGAGAATGATTGATTATTCCCTAATTATTACCTAGATGGAGCCAATTGGCGACGATAAAGGCAAAGAAAGGGAAAGGTCAAATCACACTGGCTTGATTGAAGGTTCACACGTTCCGAGTAGATTTTCTATTTTTGATATCTACTTGGACATAAGAGATAATAATCACTCCGATTATTACATCCTCTTAGCTCAAGTTCAGCACATTTTTTTTATCAACTCTGCCTTAATTCTACCTCGGCTTTGCATTTTTTCTAGAAGAAATCACTTTCACTCTATTAAACTGGAGGAACCAAGAATGGGGGGGACAGACTCAGACTGGAACCCAATAAAGTGGATGAGTTCAAAACAAAACTGGTGGTGTGGTTTGTCTGCTTAGAAGGTGACATTGATGAAGGGAAATGATGAAAGGCTATCCAAGAAATTTGTGACTTCCTGGGAAGACAAAAGAGTTACCATGGGGGGTATCTCATTCGAAATAAATGAAGAAGTTATAGCCCAGGAGATAGGTCTTTCTATGAAGGGAAGGAAATGGAAAAAGCAGAGTCATATTGCAGATTCCACTAGCCTTAACCAGTTCTTCTGCCAGGGCGAAAACCCTGTTAAGAGGGCAGATGGTTTCAACAGGGAGGAGCTCCCTCACCCATGGGATGAGGTCTGTTATATCATGATGAAGTATTAAACGCTGGAGGGAAGGTATGGCATCTTCTATTACTACCATCTCCCTTTCCTTAACCATTTGAGGAATAAGGACTATATTTCCATTCCATTTTTCTTGCTGCATTCTATGGATGCTAATGTTAAGGATATTGCTGAAGCTAAGAAAAAAGGGAAAGATTTCCCCATCCTTCACTAGGGCCTCATTCTTCGCCTATACAACTTTCACCTCGCCCTCTGCCCGCCCTATTCCATCTCTATCCAGAACGTGACTAATACTAGCCCTTTGACCCACCCTCCTGCTAATAATGATGCTAACCCTCCTCGACTCTAGGAAATTGGCTCTTGCAGCAAGAAAACTAAAAAACACTCCCCTGAGGAGGTCAGAACTCCCAAGAAAGTCAAAATTCAGGAGATAGATTCTGATATGGAATTTACTAAAGAGGCCAATACCCCCCATCGCTCTAGTAGGCTTGCCTCTAAACCCTCAGAAAAATCTTTGAGAGACCCCTCCTCTTCGCATGACACTGGCAATTCCATCCTGACTGATAAAACGGTTTTGCCCCACCATAACCCAACCCCTCATTCTGTTAGCTCCACTCGAGTCTCTGAAAGCCCCACCCCTTCCAAGAGTCTGGAGCCCACAAATTTCCCCTCCCCAACTTTCAGGCTGGAAAAAATGATGGTTGTGGAGGAGGTGAGTAGTGTAAAAGAGGAGGAGGAAAACAACTTGGCAGAGCTGGAGAAAAAGATGGAGGCCCTCTCTGATAATGTGCAGGTTATCACTAGTAGACTGGAGGCAGTGGAGTCCAAGATGCATGACGTCTCTAAATTTGGTCTGAATGTTATGCGATGCTCAGCTACCACTTTGTGCCTCATGTAGGAAAGCACGTCCAAAGGGAAAGGCAAGGATGATGAGGACTACAAAGCCCTGTTCAAATTCCTCACCAAGGAATGGGCTATAAAGCTGCTTCCCAAGAGCAGCCATGGGAAAAAGAAATAAATTTTTGTATGTGGAGGAATGCTGGTTTTTTGTCTACGTCTAGTAGCCTATGTGCGGATAGCATTAGCTTATGCTTTTGTTTATATTTCTTTGTTTATTGCCCTACATGGCAAATGACTAATACTTTGATTAGTACTACTTTAACTCTAATAAACTCTCGTAGAATGATAATTGTTTTTGATAGAGGCAAAAGGCTGTAACTTTACTGATTATCTGCGGACATTGGTCCTACCACTGGCCTTCTTATTGTTCCTATGGGTCAACCCCCTTGTTTTTTGGCTGCTTTTAATATCAAAAACTAATTAAATTATAAGTTTTAGTGAAAGTAATTGACTAAAAAATCAGTTCAATTAATACAAATTATTTTGCATGTTCAATTTTAAACAATATGTTTTTGTAACTAAAGTCAATTGCAATAATAATATTTACTACGACAAGCTTCAAAATAGGATAACCTAACATTATTTCATTATTCTCATTTAGTATTAAATCTAGACATTTATAATTTAGTAATATTTAATTTAATAATAATGGATTGATATCTTCTCTTTTTTTTTTTTTGTATTTGGAAAATTTAATTTATCATTAAACTATGTTAAATTAGGTATTTCAAGATAGATATGCAATGACTCTATTTCATATATTTTACCGATAAATCTATTTAAAATTTTAATTCATAATTAAGATAAATGTTGTTTCCAATGAATTTAATCGAACTTTTACTGTTTAATGTTATGAATAAATTAAAACACCATTAGCTTTCTTTGAAATAAAATGAGATTGAAAACTCCAAATTTAAAATATTATTTGGAACCAATAGAAAATCTTAATAATAAATAAAAACTATATTTATTTCCTTTCTAAAAGACTAAAACAGATTTTTATTTTATTTCCTAAGATATTACAAAGAAATAAAAGAAACTTCATATGTTTTTTTTGAAATACAACTAAATAAATTTTATAGATCAAACTTCCTTAATTGTTTGGAGGAAAATTCACTTATCTGATGATGCTCTCCTTTGTTGAAGATCTTCAATCCCTTTGATTTATTCTTGACTTTTCCTCTTGCTCCCTTTGATCCTTGTCCTGTAACCTGGTATATATCTCCTCCAAAACTCCTAGAAAATCCTATCTCCTACAATACAATATGTCTACCAAAATCCTCCTACTACTAACATAATTTGCAGGAATTTAAAACTACTTATCAAAGAAAACCACGAACTCTCCCTTTTCAAAAATCTAGTGTTCAATATATAGAAAAGAGAGTCATTTTCCCACTACCATGTAAATTAATTGGTTTTGAGATTCTTTTCCTAAAATAATCCCATGCAAAAATGACCATTGTCATAGTGGGGATTACATGCAAAAATTTGAATTTGAGATTCTCTTCTAGAACCTTCTTATTTCCTCCT
Organism: Cryptomeria japonica; assembly: GCF_030272615.1. NCBI lineage: Eukaryota > Viridiplantae > Streptophyta > Pinopsida > Cupressales > Cupressaceae > Cryptomeria > Cryptomeria japonica. Next base: position 292,739,850 of record NC_081405.1, read on the forward strand.
ACAACATGTGCTAAATAACTTATTGAGAAAATAAGTGATTTTAAATTAATTTCATGCGAAATGATTGTTGTCATAGTGGCGGTTACATTTGACCATGCATTACAAATTTGAATTTGAATTTTCCTCCATTTTTATCAAATATGAATTTCGTAACTCCTTTTTCATAAAAAGACCATGAATAGAATTATTCTTGTCAAAGAATAATTTTGTAACTCCCATGTCATATATTTGCTAAATATAATATTTATTCCTTAATATTTTGAAATTAATTTTTTTTTTTTAGAATCTTCTTATTTCTCCTACACCATGTGCTCAATTAGAATATTGAGGAAATAAATAATTTCCAAGTAAATTACGACTTCACATGCGAGTCACCACTTATTACTCATTTTTATTTAAAATTTTGACCTTATTTAATTTATCATTTCTAACTAATAAAAGTAATATTAAGAAAATAGTAATAATAATAAAATTAATAATAATAATAATAATAATAATAATAATAGTATTATTAGCAAGTTTTATCGAAGTCTGAAAAGAGGGTTATGACAATCTCTCTTAAATAGAATGATCGGTAGAAATGTAATTTGGAATGAGAAGATTTATTTTTTGAATTTAAATCTCAAAGGAAACAAAACACGGTTCCTCGTGTCCTCTCGCTTGGTCCTTGTGGAACACAGACGTTGATATTCCTTGAAGTATATATGCCATCCAAGCAATCCTCCTATTTGAGAAGTTCAATGTTAAGTGTATAGAGACCTCTTTTTCGATAGTTATTTTCATATCCAATGGATTTAAAAATAATTTTTGCCTTAATGGGGTAATTATCATAAAGTCCTCTCAAATCTACTTGGACGCAATAGTGTTGATGTCATTGTCAAAACAAAAGGAGTCCTTTTGGATATAGAATCACAGAAGGATAATTTGCAGACTAAAATGTAATGCATCCCTGCATAAAAAAGTGGACCTTATGATTACCAATTAAGGGTAGGCACTAGTATAGGTATTATACATACAATGTAGGAGTAGAAGAGATCTACGTCACCAATCCTCTTAAAATGCCAACCACTGATAAGCTCTTGTAAATCATCATGCATAATAACTGTATGCTTTCTTTATAGTCATTAATATAAGGGTATTTTGAATGATGTGCATAATAACACCCACAATACTAGGGCACTAGGAAGGCCTTTTTCTACATCACTATTCTAACTTCTAACTACTTGTTACTTATTGAATTAAATGTAAAATTTTCATTTTGCAAGCTAGGGTGATGTACAAAAAAATAAATTCTAATTCATTAAATATAACATCCAATTGATATCTATCCCATCCATTCATTGCATTAAAATTTGATATCATTAGGACAACATAGGAATTTGCATGGCCACTTGAAATCTCCAAAAAAATGTTTGGCTCAATAGTTTTCTTGAGAAGAAAAAGAGCAAGTTTCTACCCAAACTAAGCACAACAAACTCTTCCAATGTCTCTTAATACTACTAAGCCGCGATAACAAAGGTAAGAAAATTCTTAAAGATCAAAAGTACAAAGGTCCTTTCCATAGTAAAAGATCGAAACAACATATCAAGATCACAATTACAAGTGTGAGGATCACTTTCATAGCTATGGGATTTAATACAACTATTTGTAGGTCATAGATGCTATTAGAATACATACTTAACCCAATAAGACAATAAAATAGTGAGCATGATCATGTAACTACTCATTAGTAATTACTCTTGTGTTTATCTTCAACTATTAGAGAGGTCTTTGGATATTCAAAATATCATATCAATCACAAGATGGAAAATGAAAAGAGTCAAAGGTGAAAATACAATAAGGTTGCAGTCACTTAGGAATCACATAAGATAATCATATTAATATTGTATGACCAGTATCATGGAAAATAACAGAAAGCTATAGTAAAGGACAAAGAAAAATGATTGTCCTAATAGTCAAGGAGTCATAAGTCAGTTGTAAAAGCATGGCACAGTCCAAAAGGGAATAAATGATTGTCCTAATAGTAAAAAAGAGTCTTAGATGACCAAAAGATATGCAAGTGGACCAATGGTTGGAGAATTTCATAGCATTCTCATAGTCAATTGGTGCAAGAGCACCTAATTGGCCTTCAAGCGTCTATGAGGCAAAATATGAAAGTTTTGTTTTTTGAAGTTTCAAATATGAAAATAAGGTCAAATATGACCATTTGTGTTGTAGGTGTAGCAAAGGATAACCTAGACTACTAAATGGAAAGGGAAGCATATAGAAGACAGTGCATCCAACACACATGCAATTGCAGAAGAGAGTGAGTAGAATGAAGAATTAAAGAAGGTAGAGGGATGCCTATGAAAATTTCCTTCTTCAACAAGAGTATGTGGTCCATTGTACAGTTCTTGGTCCTCAACATATTCCTGAACTGCTCATTATGATCTATCCATGTAATTGAAGTGTATCATCTCACTCCAACTATTTACCTCCTTAAGTATTTTTTTAGACGCCATGATGAGTGAGGTTCTATTGATGAAATTTAGCATCTGCATTCAACATCTTTTTCTTGGAGGGAGAGAAAGAGGGAGGGAGGAAGAGTTAGTGGGAGAGGAAAAAGAATCTATGTTGAACATCTAATGATTGAACAACTATCTCAAAATAATTTGTGACCACTAGCTACATTAAATATGTTCTCTATTAAGTTCAATGTTTTAAGATGAAAAAGAAGAGTTAAATGATTTTGGTTCGATTTGCAATTTTTCTATGTTTAAGTATTTTAATTTGGTATATTATACTGAAACATCATTTCATAACTAATATTTCAACTTCTATATAACTAGTTCTAAGAAGACTTTCATTCTTGCGATATCCTTTTGCATAGTTTGTGAAGGTTATGCACCGAAGTTTCCATAGCCTGATTTTTTTTGCTTGTAAAGAAATACCATGTTAGATAATATCAACAAAGAACAAAATAAGGAGACAATTGCTAGATTGTGGTCTAACTTGAAAAGAAAAGGTGATGGAAAATGTTATTGTCCCTGCAAAATTTGTAAGGGCTTAAAGACTAGAAGTCTTCTAATCAAAATACCTAAGAAACATTGTAGGCAACATGGTCACATTGAAGGGGGACGTGATTATCATCCATTGATAAGTTTTTCATTATATCATTTTAAAAATTTATATACATAAGAAATCACTTGATGATGAGATCATGATCATGGTTTATTTATGTTGATCATTTTCATATAGGTCAAGCACCCCAAGGCACATGATATGGACCAATACAACCTAGAGAATATGGTTTTCAAAGTGGAGGAACATGGAGGTGTGAATATCGAAGCTGAAGATAATGATCTCATGGAAGATGAGGATCATGCACCAGAAAACACAATTGAAGATGATGGTACAAATACATTGATCTATGACATGTTTAGTACTGGCATAGCTGATCGTGATGATCAAGATGACCTTGATGTTGTTCATGATTTACCTTTACTTGAAAAGGCATATGAGACCCTTTACAAAGGCTCCCAAACAACTCTTCTCTCCATTGTATTGTTGTTGGTGAACTTGAAGGTTATGAATGGTTTATCCAACATAACAATCTCACATATGCTAAGGTATGTCATATATGTCATTATAGTTAATAAATGGTGAATCATGTACCATTAATAGTCTTTATATTAACAAATTATATTTTTTGTTGTAGATTGATAGGTGATTTTTTCTTACCACCATCAAATATTCTACCTCGCTCATATAGAGAATTATCTGCCATTATGAAAGATATTGGAATGGAGTATCAAGCAATAGATGCTTGTCCCAATGATCATATTATATATCATAAACAACATGAATTTGGAAGAGAATGCCCTAAATGTCATATCAGTAGATATCGAATAGATCAAATAACAAAATAGGTGCCTTACAAGGTTCTTCGTTATATTCCCATTATTCCACGTATGCAACGATTATTTAGGTGCACTAGCTTGGCATAATTTATGGATTACCATGCACACAATAGAAGTCGAGATGATATTATTAGAATGCCTATGGATGGTTCAACATTTATGAATATAGAGGAAAAGTGGCCACACTTTAAAGAAGAACCTCGTAATCTTAGGCTTTTATTGGCAACATATGGTGTCAATCCATTTGGAGAGTTGAGATCTGTTTACTCGGTGTGGCCCATTTTTTGTTATCAATAAAGAGGGAGCGCATAATGTTGGCAATGATTGTTCCAGGTATTTTATCATTTAATGGTCATCTACATTTAATTATAAATATTATAGTAAAATGGATATAATAATTATGTAATTCTTTTGTTCATTCAACTAGGTAAGTACCAAGTTAAAGATATGAATGTATATATTGAGCCTCTTATCAATGAGTTGTTGGAGTTATGGAATGGTGTCACCATGTATGACGTTTGTAGACCAATAAGACAAAGACAATTTTAATTCCATGCAATGCTTGTACGGGCAATACATGATGCCTTAGAGCTAACACATTTTTGTGGTATGTTATAGTGTTCAAGTTGTGCATGATAATTATAATTATAAAAATTTACATATTTAATCGAATTATACATTATCTTGTTGGTCTTCAAACAAAGAGAAAATTTACATGTCCAGTTTGTGGTCCAAAGATGAAATCTTGTCATTCAAAAAGTTTAGGAAAGTAGGTGCTTGATGAGTATAGGCACTTCCTCCACAAAAATCATAAGTATCAGAATACTGAAAAACATCTTTTCAATGGGAAAGAAGAGACTACATCAAAGCCATGAAGAATGACACCTCACTTATGGAAGTTGGAATATAATAGAATTAATCGTCAAGGTAATATCATTCCATCTAATGGTTTATGTTTGGAATTTGTATTTTTCTATCGTGTTTTGTTGACTGATGATGTAATTGATGATCATGAAGGTCATCAAAGCATGGATGACCACCTTCCAAAGGGACTAAAAAGTTATCCCAGACAATTTAGTAGGTTGACCTATTATGAGCAACTACAAATTGTGTATTTATTTGATACTATGCATATTGGAAAGAATATAACAGAGACATTATAGAAAATATTGGTTGGAAGGTGTGACAAAAAAAAATTATCAAAATTTGTAGTGACATTCAGGAATCCAATCATGCAATGAAAAATGTCATTCAATCAAATAGAAATGGAGACCAGATTAATATAAGTGCCCTTCCTTGGTTATTAACAGAGCAACAAAGAAATTCTATAAAATAAGTCATACGAAAAATTTGATTTCCCACAGGATTTGCTGCGAACATAAACAATCCCATATCAAAGAAAAGTGAATTTGGGCCAGGGATGAAAATGCATGATTGACATACCTTCATTAAAGTAATTCATGTTCTTGTGTATTTACTATATATTTGTATACTTTGCATGTACTTTTCATTGTATTATGTTAGAAAATAATGAAAAGATCATTTTATAATTGTTGCAGTATGTTCTACCTCTATCTCTCCCAGACCACTTCGACAATAATGTCAAGCAAGTCATATATGATCTTGGAAAATACATGAGGTAAGTAGTGATGTTTGTTCAATTTGTTCTATAGATATTATATTTGCGATTTGTTTTACTTGTTATGTAATATATTGTATATTATTTTATAAAGTCTCATTTATATATTTTTGTGTCTTGAATCTCTTGTAGGTGGTTATCATATAAAGAAATCCATAAAGAAGATATAAAATATTGGAAGAGAAAAATTTCTCATCTAATGTTTGAAATGCAAAAGTGTCTACCTTCAACTTTTTTCAATGCACAAGAACACTACCTTATAAACCAAGTTGAGGAGATTGAATTGTGTGGACTTGTACACGCTAGGTTAATGTGGATGGTTGAGAGGCACTTGAAATTTTTGAAGGCTTTGGTTTGACAAAGAGAACATATTGAGGGTTCTATGGTGGAGGGATATATGGTATACGAGACTATGGTGTACATTACTAAATATCTTCCAAAGTTTGCAGCAAAGATCCACGTAGATCGCATTTGGGATCCTAACCCCATTAAAATTTTTGAAGGGGAGTAATTGATGGGGAAAGGTAGATTGAGGAAAGTGAGAGGTAATTATAAGATGTTATTATAGTTAATTAATTCTTAATCTTCAAAATAAATTAGTTGTAAGTCATCTATTTGTTGGCATTTTTGATGATTATGTTGTGATTGTCATTAATGGACACACACTTGCATTGAGATCACTTTTGTATGTATAAGTTAAAGCTCAACCGACAACCGATATTTGTTCCCAACTGGTATGATGCATTATAGTCCTTAGAATATTGGTGTTTTGCAGAAAATGATTACCGATCTGAAGCGATATGTTGACCCCAAGCGGTTCGAGGATCTCAAGCGGTACGAAGGATCAAAGCGGCAGAACACATATTTCCCAGTCTTCATTTTGTCAAACCGGCATTCGGTATTTTGCTTAAACCGATATTTTGTATGAATCGGTAATACTTTGTGATGAGTTACCAACCAAAATTTTGTGATGAGTTACCATCCACCGATTGTTTGACGGTGCCGACACTTCAATGATGCTTTTTGTGTCATGTTATAGAATATGTCTAGATGCATTGAACCTAGGAAATTGTATTGTAATCCTATTGGACCAACATGAAATCAGGTTCCTTTATAAGGACATCATGTCTAGGGTTTTAGGTTGTTGCTAGGGTTTAAGGTGGTTGATGAGTTAGAGAGAGTGTGAATGTGTAGAAGACTGAAGCAATGCTAGAACACATTAGGAACGAGCTATCAAGGATCTAACCAAGAAATCTATGCTATTAGCTAGATCACTCACTTGTTGATTACTCACATCTTTGACAAGTCTGAAGCCCTTTATAGGGTAGGCCCAAAAGCCTTTTGTAAATCCTCTAACAAGGTGGTTCACATCTGTGGATCTAAAATCCTCTAGCAAGGTAGTCTTTAATCAGACTTATCTCCTAACAAAGATTGAGATTCCTAACAGGATCTGTTCTGGTAAAGAACATTGTATGACCTTAACCGGTCTGACCTTAACCGATCTGGTTCCTATTCTGCATATAGTTACTTGTGAGTTCCATCTCACTGTGGTTTTTCCCATTTGGGTTTCCACATCAAAATCTCTTGTGTTATGGTGTTTGTGCTTCTGTGGGTGAATGCATTATTAGCTATTTGGTTTGCATATGTGCTAACCGGTTTATCTGCTAAACTATTTTACCAGTTTGCTGGTAGTCTAGTAAAGTGTTTAAGTACAGTGATTTTTGGTATACTAATTCACCCCCGCTCTTAGTATTCATCAATTGGTATCAAAGCCAACCTTTCTATAAGTCTAACCACTTGGAAAGAGATATGGGGGAATACACTATGAGGGAACTTACTCATCGACTCACTCAGTCTGAGCAAGCCTATGATGATCTTATGGTCAAATATAAGGCCTCTCAAGCAAAAAGGAGAGAACATGCTAAAAACTGATGGAGCTATCTGAAAATAGTTCCTCTGATGAAGCAAACATGGAAGCCCTGATTCAAGAAGTAGAAAAGCTGAATGAATCCAATTCCAACCCGAGAAAAGAACTGGAAGGACTGACTATTTGAATGTGCCAAGAGCTTGAGAACCAGAGGAAAGCTAAAGATCTAGTCAAAGACAAAGATCATGAAAACTCCAAGCTGAAGCAAGAGATCAGTTCCCTAACTGCTCAACTCCATGCGAGCAAAGTGGAAAAGGAAGACATGCAAGGAGAAATGAACATTGCCATCTCTAAGAATGAAAACCTGATGGAAACAAATGCTACTATTTTGAAAGAACTCTCCGAGTCAAAGGAAATACTTGCTAAGTTCAACAAGAGTACTATCAAGCTAGAGCAAAAGCTTGAATCTACCAAACTTGTCAAGAATATTGATGGACTTGGTTATTCTAGTCATGAGGAAGGTGAGACCTCTAGTACAAATGTTGGAGCATCGAAGAAACAACTGACATCAAAGGATAAAGGTAAGCAAAAGTTTAAACCTGTTTGCTTTAACTGTCTTAAAGAAGGACATACTACCAATGTGTGTAGGAGTAAGGCTTATAATAATTCTCCTTATTTTCTAAATGATAAGCCTAGATCCTATAGATTCAATAGTAATTGTTATGCAAGCAACAAGTTTGGGCATAGAGCATCTGAATGTAGGTCTGATATGAACAACTCTGGAAGATATCCTTAGAGGACTCAAAGAGTTGGTTCGAAACCTTTTGTGAACCGGAATCACAACTGGTTTAATGCCTTTAATCATCAGTCAAGAAGTGGTGGCTATCAAGTAGCAACCAAATGGAGAGCAAATTGTTTGATCTATCATGGTCATGGTCACACAACTGCAACATGCAGGAGGAAGAATGGTAACATGAATAATGGACCTTGGAGAGCACCTGGAATGGTCTGCTATCATTGCAACAAACCGGGTCACATTGCAAGATTCTGTAGAACAAGAATGAACATATCAGATGACATACCGGTCACTCCAGAAGGAAAGATTGATATTAACACTGTTCAAGTGGATATGAACAAAACCTGGAAGAAGAAACCAGTAGTGTTGTAAGAAGAACCGGTTTCTGCACCTAGTGTGAAAATAACAGAACCAACAAACTAAGCATCATAAAAGCTTAGGGGGGGCAAATGGTGAAACACTATGAACCCCCAGTTTTCATCAGTAAAAGACCTTAATCGGTATGTGATACCTGTCATTTGGCAGAAGACCAGAAACGGTAACAAGCAAATTAGAGTTTATGCCCTAATGGTGGAGCATTTATTACGGTAGGTGAGGAATATGTTTAAAAGAAATTTTCAAATCATTTCTCACTATCATTTTTTGAGCGAAGAAGTTTTTCAAGTGCTGAGTGAAGAAAAACTGACTTGTGTTGCGATTCAAAGAAATCTCAAAACCCTAAAGAAGATTCAGAAGCAAATATCAAACAGTCAAGAGAAGAACTCAAAGCGGTGATTCAGCAACCGACGAAGTGGAAGGTGAAGTGAAATTTGCAAGCCCTAAATTCTCAATTTCTGAAAGGTATTTCTCAAGTTTTTTGTTTTATCATGGCTTCCACATCTCATGATAGTTCTAGTGCAACTGTCGATTCTATGGATTTCATATAACGAAAGTCGAAATATAATGTCTTGTCTCAAGTACCGACTGGTGTGATAGTGGAAGAAGGCATTTCTAATTACATAGACTGCAAAATTGAAGACCTAGGGTCTCTTGCGATCCATTCTCAGCTAGGTCTATTCTATGGGAAGGATAAAAAGATCAAACTGGAGTATAGCATTTTGGAGAAGGAGAAACTTCACAATGCGGTTTACTTCTTAGAGGATTTCACAGATGACCACATTAGAATCATTCTAAGCAGAGTTCATGGTGACAAGATGTATCTTGAGAGAACACATGATATTACACCTCAAGCTATTCAGGCCATCACCGATTTGTGCAATATAGGGGAAGTGCCAGCCCTAAGGAAGGTCAGCAAGACTGAAATGTCCAAGCTCACTGGTTCAGTGAGTGACTCATGTGGCATGACCGTCAACTCAATCAAGGATGATCTGGTCAGGTATGCCTGCATGGTGATAGGCAACCGAACGTTCTTTGTCAACAGAATTAACTCTATATCTGCTGCAACGGTAAATGCCGCTTACCGGATGATCAAAGAAGATGAATCATTTGATCTGTGCACCTATATGCAAAGACAACTTATGTTGTATCTTAAGTCAATCAAATAGGACAATGCACTAAGATTCAAGTTTGGACAACTACTGGTAGGGTTATTTTTCTACTTCCAAGGCTATTTCCCAGGAGTTGGAGATATTTAGTGGTTTACCAACCAACTGGTTACCAAGCAGATCAAAGAGAGCCTGCAAGTAGTTGGAACTGGTTACCCTGATGTTCTGAACAAGTACTTTGATGAGTTCAGAAGCAAGATGAGCCTAAGGATGAGGATATCCAGTGACATTGTCAAGAAATATGAAGAGTATCATCAAAGTGGATGAATGCATAATGGAGGCTGTTGAGCCTAGACAGGAAGAAGTAGAGCCTATGGGCTATGAGGTGATGTATGATATGTTGGATGGGTATGCTTCTACCCTAATCACCTCACCCCTTGATCCTAAGGCAAAGAGAACCGACACCTATCTGGAAAGGGTTGCACAGGTTGTAGAACCTCCTAAAAAGAAAGGAAAGGCAGTGCCTTCGACATCGACACTGGTTACTGCTGCCAGTCCCAAAGTGACTAAGCGGTCACCTACAAAGAAGAAACCATAAGCGACACCTGCCAAAGTCTTCGAGAGGAAGAGGAAGACAAGGAATAACTCACCGGACTCGGAAGAAACTGTGTCTGAAGAAAAACCCAAGAAGTCAAGACAAACAAAGAAAAAGACAAAGAATGATCCAACATCATCTGCACCGGTAAATATTGACATTTCTTCCTACAAACCTTTGACACATTGTCAAAGAACTATCAAAAATATTAGGAGAAAAGTGCTGAATGATTTGATTGATTGTTTTGATGATTTCAATGATGATGAAAAGGAAGCAGTTGAATAAGAAATCATTAAGTATTTATGTGTTAATGACCGGTCGCCTTCAAAAATTAGATCTGAGACACCAGATTCTTTGTATAATTATTTAGACAATAAATGGCGCATTGCCATAGAAAAGGAACAGGAAATGAGAGAGAAATTTTTGCTCAACATTTTCCTGATGTATCATATTCAGAACTTTTCGAAGTTATGAATAAATACAAAGGCCTCTTCTTCATGAGAAGAAGAAGACTCATGTTACTGGAAGGAAAGGGTCAAGAAGTGATCAAGAATACACATACTCTTGCTCAAGAAGCTCTTAAGATGCATCAAGTGGCTGAAGCCAACAAGAAGGCTAAGCAAGAACTGGCAATAACAAAACCGGATGAAGTGTTTGATAATGAAGGAAACCCAGTTACTGAACCTATAGACACTATTGATGTCGATGCTTTGGATGTAGAGGATGTTGCTCAGGGTACACCATCAGAAGCAACAGGATAGGAGAAGTAGGCAGAACAAGTAGAAAAGCAAAAGGAAGCAGAGGACAAAAAGGAGGAAGCAAAGAAGCAAGCGGAGAAGAAGAAATCAAAGGAGGATAAAGAAGAGGAGAAGAGAAAGGAAGTGGAGAAGGAGAAAAAGAAGGATGAAGAGGAGAAGAGGAAAAAGGAAGAGGAGAAGAAGAAGAAGGATGAAGAGGAGAAGAGGAAAAAGGAAGAGGAGAAGAAGAAGAAGGATGAAGAGGAGAAGAGAAAGAAAGAAGAGGTAAAGAAGAAGGATGAAGAGGAGAAGAGGAAGAAGGAAGAGGAGAAGAAGAAGAATGAAGAAGAAAAGAAGTGGAAAGATGAAGAAAAGAAAAAGGAAGAGGAGAAGAAGCAACAGGAAGAGGAGCAGAAGAAAAAGGACAAAGAAGAAGAGAAGTAGAGGAAAGAAGAGAAAAGAAAAACAAAAGAAGAGGAAAAGAAAAAGACAGAAGAGGAAAAGTTAAGAGCTACAGAGAAAGAAGCGGAAAAAAGCACTTAGATGGAGACTCTAAAGGCAACCGGTAGTCAAGCCAAACCGGCTGACCTCACTAGTCCTATTGACCTCCAGTCTACAAATGAAATGGAGCTACTACAGAGCATTAAGGTTGCTCAAGAACACCTTGAAGTGATAAGGAGGAAGAAGGAGAAAGATGTGATCCAAGCTGTAGTGGACACTCTTACCAGTTTGTTACCTGACATAAACCTCCCCAATACTGATTCATCATTGGCACAATTGAAAATCCTATGCATCATAGTGGATAATCAGGTGTAGAGCCTAGAAGAGGTAGCAGAGGCAAATGCCAAGAAAGAGCATCAAAAGGCTCTCAACATTTCCCTGGTGAAGAAGCTAAATGAGCTCTGATCCGATCTACAAAAAGATCAAAGGGATGCTCTGGATGAGGGGAATCTACTACTAAGTAAGATTTGCCAATCCCATCTCTTCTGTGATGATGTGCTTGTATAGAAGCAAAAGCTACAATCTGACTTGTAGTTATACATGAGCACCTTCAAGCCACCATTTGACTCTTTTACAGCTTATGGGAAAACTATTCACCAGTTTCATATTCAGTCTGCCAAAATAGAGTTGGAAATTGGCAACCGGACTCAAGATTTGCAGGAAATACAACTAGTTCTACTCCCACACCTGCAAATACTTCAGAAATGTTATCTCAATTTGGATGCCTTAACATTGACTCAAGAGATGAGCACAATAGACGCCATGGAAGAACAGGTCTCCCAGATGCAGACAGAGAAAGAAGTGGCTACTTCCCTACTTGAATCCTGGTCCTTATCTATGAAACAATTTTTGCAGGACTTCAAATCAGTTTTTGACAAGTTTTATTCTCTATTGTCATAAACTCTTATTCTTTTAATGCTAATGAAACAGGGGTTGGTCTACAATATTATTTTTGTCATTGTTGGCAAAGGGGGAGAAGTATAAATTCTAACTGTTTTGATGTATACTTTCATGTTATTTCTATTAAGAAGTAGTAGACATTGTATTTTCTGAAAAGGGATAGTGTATATACTTAGGGGGAGTAATTTTGATTATGGCATATTTTTGTTGTAAAACACTTAGATGTCAAAATTTTCCTAAGTGTTGCCATCAATGCCAAAGGGGGAGATTGTTGGCATTTTTGATGATTATGTTGTGATTGTCATTGATGGACACACACTTGCATTGAGATCACTTTTGTATGTATAAGTTAAAGCTCAATCGGCAACCGATATTTGCTCCCAACCGGTATGATGCATTATAGTCCTTAGATTATTGGTGTTTTGCAGAAAATGATTACCGATCTGAAGCAGTATGTTGACCCCAAGAAGTTCAAGGATCTCAAGCGGTACGAAGGATCAAAGCGGCAAAACACATATTTCCCAATCTTCATTTTGTCAAACCGACAACTGGTATTTTGCTTAAACCGGTATTTTGTATGAACCGGTAATACTCTGTGATGAGTTACCAACCGACATTTTGTGATGAGTTACCATCCATCGATTGTTTGATGGTGCCGACACTTCAACAGTGTTTTTTGTGTCGTGTTACAGAATATGTCTAGATGCATTGAACCTAGGAAATTGTATTCTAATCCTATTGGACTGACATGAAATCAGATTCCTTTATAAGGACATCATGTCTAGGGTTTTAGGTTGTTGCTAGGGTTTAAGGTGGTTGATGAGTTAGAGAGAGTGTGAATGTGTAGAAGACTGAAGCAATGCTGGAATGCATTAGGAATGAGCTATCAAGGATCTAACCAAGCAATCTGTGCTATTAGCTAGATCACTCACTTGTTGATTACTCACATCTTCGACAAGTCTGAAGCCCTTAACTGGGTAGGCCCAAAAGCCTTTTGTAAATCCTCTAACAAGGTGGTTCACATCTATGGATCTAAAATCCTCTATAAAGGTAGTCTTTAATCAGACTTATCTCCTAATAGAGATTAAGATTCCTAACAGGATCTGTTCTGGTAAAGAACATTGTATGACCTTAACTGACCTGGTTCCTATTCTGCAGATAGTTACTTGTGAGTTCCATCTCACCGTGGTTTTTCCCATTTGGGTTTCCACGTCAAAATATCTTGTGTTATGGTGTTTGTGCTTCTATGGGTGAATGCATTATTAGCTATTTGGTTTGCATATGTGCTAACTGGTTTGTCTGCTAAACTGTTTTACCGGTTTGCTGGTAGTCTAGTAAAGTGTTTAAGTATAGTGATTTTTGGTATACTAATTCACTCCCCCTCTTAGTATTCATCACTATTTTTTTTTGTACAGTTGGTCAAGAGGGGGATGCACTACATTTCTATATTGCAAACAATCTTGATTGGATGATGGTATGGATTGAATGATGTCAACATTTTGGTTGCACATTAACATGGGAAGGTGTGGATTCATTGGTTAAAGAAGCTCATCGTAATGGAGCTTCCAATGTTATGGAAAGGGAAATTGATTTAGCATATGGTTTAAGAGATAAATAGGTAAGTATAAATTTATTAATCACCCATATGTTTATCAACTCATGATGCAATAATTTTTACATGTTTGATATATTGTAGGTCAAACACCACAACGCTATGTGTTTCAATGGTCATAAATTTTGCATCAAAAATTTGGATGACACGAAGAAAACTTGTGATTCTGGGATAACTACACTCTTTGAGGTGACCAATATTTCATCTAGAAATGACATACATCCTTAAGAGTCTCAAAATTGATACTATGACATTTTGGATGATATACTTGAGTGTGACTTTAATTCCTTCAAATTAGTTATATTCGTCGTCAAATGGTACATGCTACAATTGAATAAAATGATCCTGATAGAACTGTTATTGAACATGATAATGGATTTATAATGGTTAATACAAGGTAGTTTGAGCCAGTTGGGGATGGGCCCTATGTTCTTCCAAGCCAATGTGAGCAGGTATTTTACTCAAAGGTTCCACATAAACCGAGTTGATCATTTGTTGTTAGACATGATCTAAGAGGAAGGTCAATAAAGTATAATGTGATGGAAGAAGAAGATACCGAAGAAGTAGAAGATGTTGTAGATGATGATCACGATCGATAGTTAGTCGATGGATTTAGTGATGGAAATGTTCATAAAAAAGAAGTAGTTGTTGATGATGATGATGATGCTATTGATGATGATGATGATGATGATGATGATGATGACGATGATGCTGGTGATGGTGATGGTGGTGGTGGTGGTGGTGGTGGTGGTGGTGATGGTGATGGTGATGGTGGTGGTGGTGGTGGTGGTGGTGATGGTGATGGTGATGGTGATGGTGATGGTGATGGTGATGGTGATGGTGATGGTGATGATGGTGACAACAACAATGATGATGGTCATGATGATGAGTTAGATGAAGAAGAAGATCAATGACATGAATGAAATGTATGAGGTATGTGACTAGTATATTATCTATCTAATATTGATTTCTTGATAGAAATTTATTTGACTTATATGGTTACATAATTAATTCATTATGTACTATTTATTAGCTATGTGATGGATGGTGATTTATGATACATATGTGATGAATTACATGTTTATGATGATACACATGTGATGCTGATGATGCTCAATTACATATAGGATGATACATATGTGATGCTTATGATGCTTATGATACATATGTATTTATTATTTATCAAATTACAAGTGTAATGCTTACGATGCTCAATTGTTGGTGCTGATTTCATGTATATATTTTGTGTGATGTGTCCACCCTTGGTGGAAACAAGTAATTGACTACAAAAATCATCAACCCTTTAGTTGAGGATCTTGCACAGTCTACATAAAGTAAAGGTAAGGAATAAAAAAATATACAATGATTATGATGACTGCATATTGTTCATGTTGTGTACTATGTAATTTTTAGTATATGTATCATGTAACTTTTAGCTAACATAAGATAATTGAATTACACATGCAGGAACCTGAACCTCTTTGATGAGAATCCTGCACAATCTCATGGATCAACAGGTATAAGTCAATACACCCTATAGAAACAATTTATTTTTAAAAAATTACTAGGAAAACAAACTTCCTTAGTTTTTCAAACCTCGACATTAGTAGCAAATCTAATACAATTATCAACACTTAAGGCCCAAGTTTGACTTATTCAAATTTTAATAATGTCAACTTTAGGGCTGACTTCTTTATCAACATTACCCTCATTTGCAAAATATCTCTCTCATTACAAACTAACTCTCTTATTTGATGGAGTGTAGGTATCAAAAAATAGGTATTTGTTAGATGTGTCTTCCTTGAGTGAGGGAAATGCAGGAACAGAAGACGAAAGTGAGACATGTAGTAGATCTAAAATAGGGAGATCAACTAGAGGTCAAAAGATTAGAAGAAAATTCCATAAACGCATGGAATTTTTCCTTGCTCAAGGGGGGTCATGTTCTTACAATAATGAGACCAAAGGTGACATCAAGGTGCCCTTGAGGTACAAACATCTACAAAAACAATGGGTACCCAAGGAAATTCCTCCAACAAACACTGATTTTTGTGTTGATGAGAGGATATATCACATAGCACCTTCGTCGTTACATGGTTTGGGCCTATTTTCCATGGACAGTATAAAGGTCTATTACAACAAAGTTGTTGAATTACTGGAGTTCATCAAACCTTGTTACAATTGCAAAAATTGGATGCAGATTGTTCAATATAAAAAAAGTATGTGTAGGTATGCACTGTCAACAAATTATATACTACAAAAAGATAATGATCAAAGTAAAACAAGTGGATCTATACATTGATGGAAGGATAAAAGAAACATGGAATATTGCAGGTTTTATAAATAGTATGTGACCTAGGTCAACTAATAAGTAACCCAATTGCATATTTGAGGCACGTGAGGGAAATTGTGTATTCGTATGTGTGATAAAATAAATAAGTGTAGGGGAAGAGATGCTAATCAATTACAATTTGAATTGTATAGATATAAACAAAGTTAGTATCATGGGGGTGGTACATACTATGTACCATTTAAACCAACCTCCAATTAATGACTCCAATATACCATTTTATTATTAAGTTTTTTGGCTCTATTGGTTTCATTTCACTAATGTTTTTATATTTTTTCTTTGTCACAGGGCGACATGGATCTGTCACATAGAATAGACAAGGATGTAGGTCCTGACACTTATACCAAGTAGGTTAACCTCATTGTAATTGTACAAATTAGATAGAAGCAAACTGTTACATTATTATGTTCTTTTCTTGAGTGTTTTGGAGTAATTTTGATAGTGTTAATAATATTCTTGTCACAAACGGATGTTTGGGGAAAGGGAAAGGGACCTGTAGTACCTCAACACCTCTATAGGGATGTAGACAATAGTATTATGCAATGATGACATTGCATTTATCAAAAAACCTATAGAAATGATGAAAAAGTCTATTAGAAAAATTAATAGAGAGATTCTTTCTCTGGCATCCATGAGCCCTTAGATCGATGAAATAAAAGAGAGGGTGCAATAGTTGATGCAAACAACACAAAAATTGCAAGTAAGCAGTAATGAAAACTTTAATTATAACAAAAGTTCAATAATGGTTTATATTTTATTCTCTTTTATGTCATTAACTAAAATATGTACATGTTGTTTTTAAATTATTTTATGTGTCCTCATCAACCTGGTGGCCATGATCAGGGTATTACAGGTAGTTTTGGTGATGAACATGTTCTGTACATTAAAAGTACTCCTTCTTTGGACTTGTGAACTTGCTTTTTTAATGCTAGTGTTATTGATCATATATTTATTATGTAGTTGATGCAGAGGGATCTAGTTGATGCTCTTCATGACTGATCATTCATATCTTAGGGAAAAAAACCCCCTTACACATCCCTTCACTTGTTCTCAACAAACCCCCAACACATCCTTTTTCTATATCCTTGACTTGGATCAATCTCTCACTTCATCACTTATAATTTTTGAGAGCTTCATACTATGATTTGTTCTTCACTGTCAACTCACCTCTCACTATATGATACTCTCTCCTTTAAAGCTCATCACATTCTACTTGAGCTCAACTTCCAACAAGACAAGTTACATGTTCAAGAAACTCCATGTTAGCCTTAACATTGTGAAAATACCAAGTATTTCAACCATCATACCTTAACATATACTTACCCCTGTCATCCAAGAGTATTCTTTCACTTTCCTAATCTCATTAATGTCTACTCCAACTTCCTAAGTACTCATAATATTCACTTACTCATAGAATCCATACAAATTCCAAAATTGCAAAAATAAGGAACCCAAACTACCATTCATTGTGACTATCATGATCAAACAAGTAGATTGAAACTTTCTTGGCTTATCACTTTGAGCACCCAAAACACATCATACTTGATACTGTCTTAGACATATTAGATCTTCAAACATAGTTTGCAACCCATATACACTGTACTCATGCCATTTTTAGTGCCTCAATACCTTAGGATCAATGTCCATCATATTGGGGAAGGTCATTTAGAGTTGTTACAACCTTATTTAATCAATCCGGTCCTATTTCAACCCATTGGAAATCACTTAAGAAAACAATATGGTTTACTATCCCAAAATAGGGAATATAATGCCCCACCAAGGAACCCTAAATGACTCAACTATAACTCTCGAAAAGAGTGCAATTTTTTTATAAAAATATTAATGAACTTTAAGATGTATTAAATTAAACATTGTAATAACATTTGCACAAGAAGAAGACTTAAATAAACATCTAAAGGGTTTCCAACGAAGATTACTTGATTAAACCAATGAACAATAAGGTGTATTAATCCAATTAACAATGAGCTTACTTAAACCTACTCATGCTAGAATAATTCCCACATGAACATAGAAATTAAATTCCATAAGAGATTAACCTATCATGATTGAATTTATACAACCAACATTAGCTACATTACATTACTAAACTACATCCATCATGATAGGACCTAAAATTATGTCTTGCAAAATTTGGTCGTCCTGGTTTTATTTTTGCTCTTTGTCAAGTTATCAGGGTTTAGGGCTTTAGGGGTTATGTCTTTTATGATTAAATCTTGGTTTGAAAGTAAGTCTTTGGTCCCTTTTATATCTTGTCATTACCTTTTTCTCACTTAAGGCCGAGGGTTCCACTTTTGTTCACAAGGACATTTTCATTTCCTAAGTATTAAGTGGGGATTAACTGATTCTTGGAATATGATATTCCTAAGTCATTCACATAGAAATTCCTATGACCGACTTTCCTTTTAAATATTTGTGCCCACACTTGTATTTTCGTAAGTCAGAAAAGTCCTAAATACTTCGACTGTTTGTTAAAGACAGGACTGATACAATGGCTAGCATTTCCCCGTGATTAAAGATGCGAGGATTTTAATGATTGCGGCACCACGAGATTGTGTCGCGTGTTATCAGCGAAAACCGACAGGGTTGGTAGTGTAATTGGTCGAAAGCATTGTGTTACTGGTTTGTAGGCGGTAAAGGTCGATCTACTAATAGTCCCATCAATTTGCACGTGCTCAGAATGAATGGAGATGTTTTATCCTGAGGTAAAAGGTTCTCAATTTTTAAGTTCAGGAAGAGTTAACGAACAGTATGCTAAGCGGTAAAGTTTGAATAGATCGGATGACCCTCGTGTTCTTACAATAGAAGTTTTAAGGTGGTTACAAACTGTGGCATCGTGAGATGATGCCACATGTCCCGAGTTGGCTAGGAAGACCTACAGTGGGGTTGCTAACAGAGTTTGACAGAAAGATGATGTGGTGTTGATTAGTCACGATTTTGTGGGGCTGTTGATATAGATGGAAAGTCAAGTGCTGAGTCGACAAGAGATGATTGTTGGATTGGCCAACTTGGAAGACAATCGATGACTAGTTTTCAATTTTTTTAAATATAAAGTTATGAGCCATTATCTCGCTCACACGAGTATTAATGGCGGACAAGACATTTGCATTCTTTTCCATGCAACAATTAAAAGAATCTTAAAAAGTTTTTTCATTCGCAAAAGATTTCATAGAAATCCTAAAGAATTTCTTGCTACTGAAGGAGGTTGAAATGACTCTCTGCGACACAGAATTGTCATCTCTGGTGAAAATCAAAGTAGTAAGTTTATCTGAGCTCTCCATACGTTCTTGAAAAAAATTGATATTACAAATTGTGTGTGACATTACAAGAAGAGAATTCAATTTGTTTAGGGTTAAGTAATAGACAGAGAATAGTGAAATTTTCTTGAATTACTCTGGTAATTTAAAATCTTGTACTAGCCCTAGTTTTCCTTCCCAAATTTGGAATTATAGTATAAAGCCCTAGTTGCAGAAGATGGCTCCCTCATGAAAACATTTAGAACAAGTAGATTATATGAAAATAAGTCTTTATGATGATTTCTTGGACTAGTTAAAGCCCTCTAAAAATGATAAGCAGCAGGGGCAAAAGTTTGTGGATGGAAAAACCCTAGGGGAAAGGTTAACTAACAAAGCATTCCGCTTAGCGGATGCTAATATACTAGTGACTGGGTTAGAGATTTTTAAATTATGGTATGGACAAAGGAAACTAAATTCCCCATTATCCAGTCCTTGGTAGTATGATTTGGGCAAGTTGGTGGTATCGGGTGTTTTCATGGATGTCGACTTATTCAAGGTTGTTGCAAACATATATGACCCAGTTTCAAGGGTTATTAGGGGAAATGATGGAGAGATTCTATTAACCATTAGAAGAAAATAGTTTCAAGAGATTTTTGACTTATATGAACCATCCCCCAGCCTGGTACCAATAGATTTAAATGAACAAAAGGTAGAGTGTTACAAGATGAAGGAATTCCTTAGAAATAATTTCCTTCCAATGCATTTAGCTAGAGCAGGAAGTACAACATACCATATCAGCCTTAGCACAGAGGAGCCATTCCCAATTGGTGCTTTCACTCCCTATTTCTAGGCTACTTTCTTCTCTCTATGCCAAATATTGGGTTTTAATACCATTACAGTGATGCCGCTTGATTTTATGTACATGGCTATGCAGATATAGCATGCAGACTTCATAGTAGTTTTTAACTTTGCCCCTTACCTTGAGGAAAAGATTCATGATGGGGGTAAGTGCAAAAAAATGGTGGTCAGAAAAGTGGACACACTAAAAAAAAAACATGAAACATAACAAAATGCACACGAGGTATTTCTAATTTAAAGAACCCCGTATGCGTTTAGGCTCGTTTTGCCGAGCCTAACCAAAGATAAACCATGTACGGGGTTTAAAGTATACTAACCACATACATGGTTTAAAAAATAAAACCATGTATGTGGTTTAGAAACTAAGAACCCCGTGTGCAGTTTAAAAACTAAAACCGCGTACACAATTTAGAAATTAAAAACCTCCGGTTTTAGTTTTTAAACTGCATACATGTTTGTCTATCAATAAAATGCGATTCATTTAGCATTCCATTAGGTTTTTTTGGTAGGATGTATACATAAAATATAACATTGACAAAGAGAAATGTTAATATTACTTTAAGTTATATTTTATGTATATATATTGTCAGGATGTTTAAGAGTGGTTCCAGATCTCTAAGAGTTATAATGCAGATTCTAACTTTTTGAGTATTCTTATAAATTTTAGACTTAGTCAAATTTCAGTAATCAACATGCTTATATCAGCATTATCTCTCTCATCTCTTCCCTACATTACCCCTCTCTCTTCCTTAACCCCTACCTTTTTGTCTCTTACGCATCTCCCTCTCTACTTTCTTCCCTCTCTCAAGTATCTCTCCCTCTCGGGTATCTCTCCCTCTTTCTCATCTCCCTCACCCTCTTTCTCTCTTTCATCTATCCCTCTCTTAAATATATCTATCTCTCACTCTCTCCCCCTCTCTTTAGTGTCTCTCTCTCATTCTATACCTCTCCCTCCCCCTCCCTTTCTCTTCCTTTGTCAAGTATTTCTTTCCCTCTAACTCTCTTTCTCTCTCCCCGTCTCACTCCATTTCTCTTTCTTTCAAGTCTGTCTCCTTCTCTCTATCAAGTCTTTGGCTATCAACCTTTATCTATCTCTCTCTCTCTCTCCTCTTCTATTAACTCTCTCTCTCTCTAAAGTCTCTCCCTCTCATCCTCTTTCTCTGTATCTCTCTCCTTCTCTCAGGTGTATCTCTCTCATTCTCTCCCTCTCTCCTCCCCTCCCTCTCTCCCTTTCTCATTACCTCTCTTTCTCACTCTCTCCCTCTCTTTAAACCTCTCTCTCTCTAGTCTCTTGTACTCTCCTTCCATCCCTTCCTCTCTCTCACTCAGACTCTCTCTCTCTCTCACCCTCTCTTTCTCTCTCTCTCTCACCTTCCCTCCCTCCACCTCTTAGGTCTCTCTTTCTCTCCCAATCCCTCTATCCACCTCTTAGATCTCTTTATCTCCCCTCCCCCCCCCTCTCTCTCTCTCTCTTTGATTCCCCTTCTCTATGTCACTTTCTATCTCTATCTCTCCCTCTATTTCCCTCTCTCTCTCTCTCCATCTCTTTCTCCCCCTTCCTTTCCCTTTCTCTATCTCTGTCTCCCCCCCCTCTCTCTCTCATTTATCTCTTGTCTCTCCCTCTCAGTCTCTATCTCTCTATCTCACTCTCCTCCTCTCTTAGGTGTATCTCTCTCCCATTCCCTCCCTCTCCTCCCTCTCTCTCCCTCTCTAGGGTCATATGGTATTCTTAGGGGTCATATGGTATCCTAGGGATCCATGCATGTGTCCTAAGGGGTCATGGGATACCATATGACTCATTAGGACACCATATGACCCATAACAACATATAAGAGGTCATATGGAGTCCTAAGTGGTCATAGGATACCATATGACCCCTTAGCACACTATACGACCCATAATAACACCAAATGGTGTCCTAAGGGGTTATAGAACACTATATGATCTCTTAGGACACCATACAACCCATAATGACACCATATGGAGTCCTAAGGGGTCAAATGGTGTCCTAAGGGCTCATAGGAGAACCTAAACTTGGAGGACACCATTTTATGTTTTTTCCCATCGTATGGTATCCTAAGGGGTCATAGGACACCATATGACTCCTTAAGACACCATATAACCCATAACAATACATAAGAGTTCATATGGAGTCCTAAGGGATCATAAGACACCATATGACCCCTTAGCACACCATACGACCCATAATGACACCAAATGGTGTCTTAAGGGGTCATAGAACACTATATGACCTCTTAGGACACCATACAACCCATAATGACACCATATGGAGTCCTAAAGGGTCAAATGGTGTCTTAAGGGGTCGTAGGAGACCATATGACCCCTAACGACACCATATGGTGTCCTAAGGGGTCATAAGGTGTCCTAGGGTCATAGGACACCATAAGACACATAACGATACCATATGGTATCCCGAGGGGTCATAGGACACCATATGACCCTTAGATCATAATATAACCCCTAACAACATCTAAGGGGTCATAGGACACTATATGATCCTTGAGCACACCATAGAACCTATAATGACACCAAATAGTGTCCTAAGGGCTCATAGAACACCATATGACCCTTTAGGACACCATATGGTGTTGTTATGGGTCATATGGTGTCCTGAGGGGTCATATGGCATCCTATAACCCCTTAGGACACCATATGGTGTCGTTATGGGTCGTATGGTGTCTTAAGGGGTCATATTGTGTCCTAAGGGGTCATAGGACACCATATGACCTCTAATGACACCTAAGGGATCATATTGTGTCTTAAGGGGTCATATAACACCATATGACTATTTAGGACACCATACGACCCATAATGACACCATATGGAGTCCTAAGGGGTCATATGGAGTCCAAAGGGGTCATAAGACACCATATGATCCCTTAGTACACCATACAACCCATAAATATTATCCAGCCAATACATTCAAATGATCCAAAGAAACCAATATGTTCATCTGTTGGCAAATGCACACTCCAATGAGAAATTGTAGGTGATTGAAGGTTTTGTCATTGATGGTAACCTTGCAATCATATAATACTAGCAAGACATTTTACTGGCACCAAGCAATGATAGACTCTACACCAACACATAGAACATTGAAAATGAAAGGAAGTATATCGACACCCAGGCCGACAAGAATTTTGTTTATAATATATTTTGTGAATTATTGTAAAACCATTGTAAGCCAACTTTGAAAGTTGTAAAATGACTCATATATGTATGAGATCATTATAGAACATTTTGTAAGGAAGTAGATAGGTGAAATAAGGTAGACCTATTATGCGAATTATAGGTTAAGGGTTTATGTAAGAAGCAGAGCTAAAACCGGTACTGGATCTGGCATAGTAGATGTTATTTTGAAGCAGTACAAGACATTGGATTTGCATAATCCATTTTGTAAGTCAGTGAGACTTCCATTTTGTAATTGAGCAGTGAGCTCTAGGAACTTGGCCTTCCTGCATGTGCAGGCCCCCATTGTAATAGTAATATTCACTTATTGGCCATTAAGTGAATATTGTGGGTCACAAATCCCACCGAGGTTTTTCCCACATCGGGTTTCCTCGTTAAACTACTGTGTTATGGTGTTTTTCTTATGGTTGTTGTTATTCTTGTTTACTGCACTATTTCTATTTATCGGTAGACAATATTGATATGATTTTTATGTCTTAATTGAAGTAAATTCACAAACCGGTAAGATACTGATTCACCCCCCCCTCTCAGTATCTTTGGGAATCCTAACAATTGGTATCAGAGCTTGGTCCTCTATTTTTAGAAGCCTAATAGCTTGAGCAAGATCCTAACACCGGTAGAGATGGAAAACTTGATGAAGTAATCGGAAGCAGTTCTCTCAGATTATGATGCATAAAAATGAAAAATATCAAACTTGAAGATGATCTAAAGGCTGCACAGGATATTATTCAAGCACTTCAGGAAAACCTTACCATTGCAAGAAACAAGAAAAGAGAACTTTGTGAAAAGATGCAAAATGAAAATGATGAAAAGGAAACTCTTAGTGATCTGATGAACAAGCTAAAACAAGAAAACATAGCAACAAAGAATGAGATGCAGGATATGACTATGAGATTCTGTAAAGAAATTGAAGAGAGAAAGAAGAATGAAGAAGATTTGACTAGAAGACTGAATGATGTTGCAAATATAAACACAAGACTTAGTTATGAAAATGATATGTTGAAGATAGATCTGATGCATGCACAAAATGACTCAAATGAACTCATGAGACAGAAAGGTATCTTGGAAAGAGAACTGGCTACTGCAAATCAACACAAAGAAAAAATCAAGAAAAGCTCAGAAGAACTTGGTGACTTGCTAAAGAATTAGAAACCAAATGGTGACACTAATGACCTTGGCTTTGAAGTTGGTGAAAGCTCTGGTACTGCAAACACACATAGCAAACCAGTAAGACAACCTAATGTTTATAAATTTAGTGGTGAATGATTTAACTGTAACAAGTATGGTCATAGAGAAAATTAATGTAGATCTAGAAACTATCAGAGCACTAATACACCCACCAGTCAATGTTCCAAATGCAACAACATTGGTCATAATTCAGAGAATTGCAAAATGAATGTAAGATGTTATGTTTGTGGAAGATTTGGACACTTATCTAATCAGTGTAGAACACAAACCGGCATAGGATATGGGAAAGCTATTCAGAAAAACAATGTGGCCTGTTATGCTTGTAACAAGATTGGACATATTGCAAAATTCTACAGAAGTAAGGCATCACCGGCAAGTAACAATTGTGCTAGTTTGAAAGGTAAAGAAAAGGTTGAAGAGGTAAAGCAAGAATTCTCAAAACAATGGATCAGAAAGTCAGATCTAAATGGTGATAGGAATACTCCTCCACTGGCAGAACAAAGTAACACTCCACCGGTAGGAGACTCTTCATCTAATTGAAGAAAATTCCTTTGAGGGTTTAGCAATCAAATGTGAAACATGCTATTATTCCCTCAGTTGATGGTGAGAAGTTGAAATTACTTCTATACCAACAGATAAATTGAGTTATTACTTAAACTGGCAAGCATTAAATGTGGTGGTTGGTGAAATTAACATTATAAAACAAGTGTTTTGCCTCCATTTTCATTTCACTGAGCATTCAAATCTTCGAGAGCGCGAAAATTCCTGAGCAAAGGCATTCCAAGCAAAGAAGTCAAGCAATCTATCAAATTTTTTATTCCTAAGGTAGCTAAAGGTATTTATAACCATGGCTTCTTCATCTATTCTTGAATTCATTGCAAACCCTACTGTTGTCGAAGTGCTTAAACGCCCTAGACCCGTATTCTAGTTAGTTCCCGAAATTGCCAAGAAGGATGATAACATTGGTGCATTTTCTCAAATCCCTAAGGGAGTAGTTTTTGCTGAAGATCCTAGAATGTATATACATTGTCATATAGAGGAATTAGGTGATGAGGAAATTAAGAATATGTATAAAACTGTAATTTGTGATGAATCCAGAAATATCAAACCTGAACACAAGATAGTAGAAACCCTAGGTTTTCATTGAAATTCTCAGTATCCTGGATTTTCCCAAGGATGTTAAAAGGATAGTACTAAGCAGGGTACATGGTGCATTCTTCTGGTTGGACTCAGTTCACAAAATCACAAAATAAGCAATAAAGGCTGTGACAGGGTTACCCTCCACCAATAACAAACCTGATAAAACAAAGAAGGTCTCAAATGACCTAGTGATAAACCTAACCGGTGCAAAATTTGATAAGAGATCCTTAAGGGTAAATGATGTAATGGATATCAATATCAGATTCATCAGTATGATCTTAGGCTAAAAAAATACACATGCAAATAGGTTAAACTCAGTCTCTAGCCTATACATTAAAAGTGCCTATGATATGGTTAATGATAATGCAAAAATAGATGTGTGCGATTGGCTTAAAGATGAACTGATTGACAATTTGGGAAAGATAAAGAAAGACAAAAAGGGAACATTTAGATTTGGAAACCTACTTGTTTGACTAATGTTGCACATAACCAAACAAGTACTCGGTATTGGTAATAGAAATCTTGGTTTTGATATACCAGTAGGCAAACAGTTGTCAGATTTACTAAACAACATGGGAGAGAATAGAGAAAATAACATAAATGAGTACTTTCAGGTATTGAAGGCCCGAATGAAGACCAGAGTTAGATTGTCACAAGCAATTGTGAACAAGTATAAGGATGAAATCTATTTTGTAATAAAGAAGGATGAAATTTGGATGGAGGCAGTTATCCCAAGAATCATCTAGGTTATTGAAATGGGGTATGAAATAGATGACCACATAATAGAAACATATGCAAAAGCCCTCCTAGAAGCACCTAAGGAACCTAGAGAAGGGGTATTTGGCAGTGCTGAGACTATTGAAAAACAAATTCAATCTAAGAAAAATGTTAAAAAGGTTGAAGCAACAGTAAGAAAAGGATCCAGGCAAGCTAAAGCTATTAAGGAAGATGTACTTAAATGAATTGGTATTACTGAAGAGGAGTTAGAAGCACTTCAACCGGAAACTCACCTTTCACCGGTTGGAACTTCTTCAGAAAGTAACATACCAGCTGCATTCAAAAGAGTTGTGAGAAAAAGAAAACCTTCACCAGTATCTACACCTTCTCCTAGAAGAACAAGACAGAAACAACAGGTAGTAAGGCCCCCAGCTAAGAAATTAACTCCAAAGAAGAAGATAACCCCTAAGAAGAAGACTCAACAAACCATTGCTCCAATTGACAAACTTATCAATGAAATAACAAAGGATGGAAAGCTGAAAAACATTAATAGATAATATGACTCATTATCAATTGATGACAAGGAGAAAGTAGAAAATAGTGTAATCCTACATTTAGACATTTACAAGAAATTTTTGATGCAAGTTGTTGATGAAATACCGACAAAACTGTACAAAAGACTAGAAGCTAGAAGGCAAGCTATTGTTGAGCTTGATAAGAAAATAAAAATTGAAAAACTACTCACTGTACATCCTATCAACTCACCTAAAGAGATAAATCAACTGATCTCTAAGGCTAACCGGTCAGTATTTTCAACTGCTCTCTGACATGTAGCACTTATGGTTGGTAGAGTGAATGAGGTAACAGAGGAAACAACTAATGCATGGGACATATTCCTTGTAGAGAAGGAAAAGCAGGAAGAGTATCAAAGCCCTAAATCCATCAAGGTATATCAAAAGGATAAGGGAAAAGGTAAGGTTGGTGGACTACCTAGCATAAAAATAACAGACAACTTATCCCCACTGCCTCTAGATACTCCATCGGTAGTTACTACTGACAATCAGCTGGCTAGTGAGAGTATGCATGTACCACATGAGGACACAAATCCTGATTCTGAGGTGTTATATACAATGAACATTGACACTCAAAAAGTCAATATTGTGGTACATAAGGAATCAACAGCAAAAATAGATGTGGCAAATGAGCCACCGGCAACAGGTATCACAGAAGGTAAACCAACAGTGGACAACATTGAGAAATAGGTAGAGCAACAGGCTCCCTCACAGGAATAGGTTCATACAGAGACAATGCCATCGGCAACAATTGAGCAACCCAAACCTTTGCTTAGAGAAATGCAAACACAAACTGACCTACCAGAGGTCACTACAAGCAAAGAAATTACTCACACTGGTGGAATACAGATTGTTGGCTCTTCCATTGCAAATTCTAGACCAACAAATGTGACAGAAGTTCTTTTGGATTCTATCAAGAAAATAATAGAGTGTAGCTCACAAGCTTACAAAGCTATTGATGATACAATCCCAGTTTTGAAAATGATAGCACCCAAGTGTAATGTAGATAATAAAGATTCTTTGAATCAACTTGACACATTGTCTAAGTATATTACTGACAAAATTGTGATAGTTGAACAAATAAATGAGGAAGCATTCAAGGACAAAATAGAGAAGGAAAAACACAAATTCTTTGAAGAGAAAATAAAGAAGTGCATGAAACAATTTGACACTCTTTTACTGGCACTATGTAATACACTAAAAGAATTCAAAACTTTGTATAGAGATACATGTAAAACAAACTTTTTGATAGTAGATATAGATCGAAAGATCAGCAAGGTACAAGAAGAAATAAATAAATTAGCTGACAACTTCATTAATTCATCTGAACCATTATCAATTTTTTAGCAGAAAATAACAGGTTTTGAGGAGGAACTTCTAAAATTGGAAAGAGAAAAGGAAAGAATAAAAGGAAAGGCAAAAGATCTAAAATGGAGACTTAGTCCAAGATTGGACTACCTCGCCTCCTTGAGAAAAGAAATATCTGAGGCTCTAGTTCAAGGACTGAAAACACCAGAACAAAAAATGCAACACCTCACTGGTACAATTTAGAGGACAAAGGCCACATTAAAAGATAGCAAACAGTTGACTAAGAGCCTGAATCTGGTATTGGCAGACCTTTTTCAGATTGTAACCAACCGGTTACAAGGATGAAGCTGGAAACCACACTCAATTGACACTTTGACAACCTTTGTCATTGATGCCAAAGGGGGAGTAGTGGTAATGAGAAAAATAATCAGCAAATGGCTCATCAGCTCAGGGGGAGCACATATTTTTTTTGGTACACAATTTTTGGTAAGACAATTTTGGCAGATTCTTTTTGGATGACAATTTTTGGATTTTTCTCATGAGTGTTGCCATCAATGCCAAAGGGGGAGATTGTTGGCAAATGCACACTCCAATGAGAAATTGTAGCTGATTGA
This sequence comes from Cryptomeria japonica, assembly GCF_030272615.1. NCBI lineage: Eukaryota > Viridiplantae > Streptophyta > Pinopsida > Cupressales > Cupressaceae > Cryptomeria > Cryptomeria japonica. The sequence goes on from NC_081405.1 coordinate 292,769,088, forward strand.
AGGTTTTGTCATTGATTGCAAGCTTGCAATCATATAATACCAGCAAGACATTTTACCAACACCAAACAACGACAGACTCTACACTAGCACACAGAACACATATAGTGAAAGGAAGTATACCGACACCCAGGCCGATAGGAATTTTGTTTATAATATATTTTGTGAATTATTGTAAAATCATTGTAAGCCGACTTGGCAAGCTGTAAAATGACTCATATATGTATGAGATCATTATAGAACATTTTTTAAGGAAGTAGATAGGTGAAATAAGGCAGACCTATTATGCGAATTATAGGTTAAGAGTTTATGTAAGGAGCAGAGCTAAAACCGGTACTAGATCTGGCATAGTAGATGCTATTTTGAAGCAGTAAAAGACATTGGATTTGCATAATCCATTTTGTATTTAAGCAGTGAGCTCTAGGCACTTGACCTTCCTGCATGTGCAAGCCCCCATTGTAAGAGTAATATTCACTTATTGGCTAGTAAGTGAATATTGTGGGTCACAAATCCCATCGAGGTTTTTCCTACATCGGGTTTCATCATTAAACTACTGTGTTATGGTGTGTTTTCTTGTGGTTGTTGTTATTCTTGTTTATTGCACTATTTCTATTTAGCGGTAGACAGTATTGATATGCTTTTCATATTTTAATTGAAGTAAATTCACAAACCGGTAAGATACTGATTCACCCCCCCCTCTTAGTATCTTTGGGAATCCTAACATCATCTTCTTCAAATATTCTACTTTATATCCTATCTTCTTAAAAAAAAAAAAAAACCGACCACCTTGTCAATCTTCTTATCACCTCACCTATATGCAAACAAAAAGAATATATATTGGAGGGAGAGGAAGAGAGAGAGAGAGAGAGAGAGAGAGAGAGAGAGAGAGAGAGAGAGAGAGAGAGAGAGAGAGAGAGAGAGAGAGAGAGAGGAACCTTGTACATTCTTGAGAGGGGGAGAGAGGGAGACAATACACATACAGACACATATGTGTGCATATATACTTAATATATTATATATTATTATATACATATATATAAATATTATATATTTTTATATACACATATATAGAAATATTATATATTATATATTTTTATATTATATATAAATTATATATTATATGTATATAAAAATATTATATATACAATATCATACTATACACACTCCCAAAATTTAAACATAAAAAGTGCTTATGCACTATTTATAGTAAAAATAGCACGTACGTGTTTTTTATACCATAGGTACCCCATACACACTTTTGACTATTTAGGCTTGGAAATAGGCCTGGATGACAAAGCTACGGTTTGGAAGTTTGATTTCCCTCCATTTCTCTCCTTTTTGACGTGTTTTATTTTATCAACTTGGTTTCTTGACTTTGTCATCATCAGGTTTACACTTCATCAAGTGGGTATTTCTAAAATTTCCACCATATTTTCACCCATCTTCTAAGCTTTCTAATGATATGATTTTTTAAAATTTGAACAACAATAACATATTATTATTGAATTTCTTTTACTAGTGTCTCTATAGTTCTCATAGACATACATGCACCATTTTTTTTATAACTCTTGATATACCTATCCAAATTTTAAAAACTTTATATATTATTGTAGTGCACTAGATTCTTTACAATTTAAAAAAAATAAAATTATATCTTTGATTTTTTTAGTGCAACTTATGCTTCATGCATGAACATGTACCTAATTTTTGGGATGTGCTCAATTGGAAAAATCATAAATAAAAATGCTCAACAAAAAATTACAAAAAAATACAGATCTTCTAGTGCTCACTCTTAACTATCTTTTTGCCAAAGGATTTGTCAAAATACTAGATCTAAGTATGACTTTTTTGATGCGCACGTCAGACACTATGTTATGTGTTTCTGAAAAAATCAGGGTCTATTTTTCGTATGCGAAGGATTTGACCCCCTTAATCTTATCCAATTTTGAAAAAGTTTAGTATTTTGGAAACTAGATTTAGAGTACTACAATATTTGTTGTTTGATTATCTTCATATCTTGAGTGGATGACTTTCAAATTTTGCCTCTAAGTTCAGGTTACCTGATTTCAGAAAAAAAGTGTCCACTTATACCCCCCTTTTTGACCACCATCTTTGTACACTTACCCAAGGGTTGTTAGACATTAAGAATCAAGTTGCTGGTGTTAAATTCCCCTGGTATTCTTTACTCATGCATATGTTCCTTTCAAGGAATACAGATTAATTTGAGGGTACCATGAACCTCAAAAGGAAAATTGATAACTAGGAGACTCTAGTACAACTCTAGAGCATAGACATGTCTTGGGATAGATAAGAGGCTAGCTATATAAGGTTTGATAACAATTTTTCTTCTAGGTTAAGACAACAATTGACAGTGAATCCACTAAGGATTCCTAAGGAACTGCATGATTTTTTGAGACCTAAGGAGAGGATGTTTCTTGCCAGGATTGAACACAATTAGGGGGATTTTATCCCATACTCTATATGTACTGTAATAAGAATCTATGGCTTTTCCAGACAACCACATGTACTACCCTTCAATATTCCTCTGAGAATGGGTTTTGTTGAGGTAATGTGGCAAATAGGATGCATTCGGGATAAGGATTTAAAAGGAAAGGGAAAGGAATAATCTTCCCAGATTACACCATTATCCCTTACTTTCTAATTATAAAGGGAGGATATGAGCACTTCAAAAAATTCTTTGCTCCATATCATTTGGGAGTAAGCATAGCTAGAAACAGTCATCCTGAAGGTTCTTACAATGATTTTAGAAAAAAGAATAAAAGGAGCTATGTTGCTCCATGTGCATAATTTTCCTGGAGACTTAATTAGGAATGAATTTGACCAAATGACTCAGGAATGGAGGAAAGAGAAGTGGATAATTTTTAGAAAATTATGGGCTCCTATCCAAAATATGGATCCAAAATATGATCCATTAAAGGAGTTTTCCCAATTCTATGCCAAGATTGAATTTGTTATGAAATTTTTTGATGTATTGAAGAAAGTTTTAAAGGAGAAACTAGCCAGACTTCAAGAAGTTCATGGCCAACAAAAATTAATCTCACAACCTCTTGTATCTCAGAGAACCATCAACATCCAGGTTGCCACCTATGGTCCAGGGAGGAGAAGCAACTCAACTAAATACAAGTACTAATGTCGCTGGCATGGTATTAGTCCCATATGATGATGATGATGAGCTTGATACTACAAGATCAACTAAACCAAATGAGTCTCAGCTTTTAGAGAAGATTGTTGAATAAGAAAGTTAACTGAGAGAATCAAAAAAATAATCAGTCGAGCAATAGAAGGATATAGTTAGCTCAGTGCTAACTCATTTGAATGAGAAAATTGAAAGAAGGTTAAACAATATCCATGCCTTATATTCTTTACTTTTTGATGCTATTCAAAATTTTAATGATGATAAAGAAGTGGAAATTCCCCTATTTACAAAGTGGTTACAAAGGGGAAATGAGCTTAGAATGATGCCTTTGGCCTCTAAATTTTATGCTGAGAGACCACATGCACTCCAACCAACATATTTGCTGGTGAAATCAATGCAGAAAGCCCAAATTTTACCAGAAAATATAGAAAGAAAGGTAAGGGAATTGATGAAGAGTTTTGGTAAATTAGAACAAACTCTTTTTCCAAATATCAAAGATAGAGAAGGGGTAGTCAAGCGTTTGCAATTTTGGAAGGAAGAGGCAGAGGGAGTCATCAATACCCAGGTAGAAATGATTTGTGATGGGATAAATATGGATATGTTGGAGGATAGCATGGATAAAATAATTGCTACAGGATTATTTTTTGAAATTTTTGAAAGAGAGGAAAACCAAGTAGTCGTTAAGTATATTCCATACAGGGCAAAAGATGATGAAGTCATGAATTTCAATTGGCCATCCGATGAAGACTATAGCATGTGGAGTAGCATGTATTTGAATGATGAATAGAAAGTTGTAAAGAATTTGCATAACTATTTTTTGTCTTCTACTAGCAGATATTTTGAAACCTATATAAGAAGATGGGGGTAATTTTCATCATGAGTTTTGAAGAAGGCGGCTACATATTTTGATCCCGCGTAAGCAAGTTTGAGGATGATTGTTTTGTATAATAGAATGCAGTTATGTATAGTCATTCTGAGATGACAGGTGTCTTCTCTGACCTGAAGCTTGTTTGCTCCCATGAATTTAGGGCTATGAGACGTGGTTCAGAATTTTGGTCCCTTAAGTGTTCTGAATTTTTGTTTCCAAATTGCAAAGTCTAGGTGAAACAAAAGGGTTGTAAAAGGTTACAAGTTACACATAGTGGAGCTCCCTAAAATGAATGATAAAGAGTCTTTGGTTAAAGAGTTCTTGTTTAAAATAGAGTAGAAGTTTTCATAATATCTCTGTGATTTGACGGTTGAGCCCGCAGTTTTGTATTTTTGGTTCATGTTTTCTAGTGAAAAAGGTGTTCTACATTTTTGTGAGAAAGATATTCCAGTTTGTGAACAAGGTTCAAAGATTTCTTTCAAGAATTATCAAGAAGTATATTATTTGATATCGCAAAGTAATTTGGGTGGTGACTCTAAGGTTTTTACGCCAGTACGTATATATTTGAATAATTCTAACAAAATTTTTAAGGACTTTTCTATTATGAGTAAAGCAAAGAACACCAAAGGTTACATGAGGCTACACCCTGAAGAAAAGTTGGAAGAGCTACAGGGAGCTCCATAGAGATAGGGAACAAGAAGAAATTCCCTTGTTTGAATATTCTGATATTCAACAAGATACAGACTGCGACATCGCGAGATGATGCCACATGTCTTGGGTTGGCCAGGAAGACCTACAGTGGGGCCGCTGATGAAGTTTAATAGAAAGATGATGTGGTGTTGATTGGTCACAATTTTGTGGGGTTGTTGATACAGATGGAAAGTCAAGTGCTGAGTCGACAAGAGATGATTTTTGGATTGGCCAACTTGGAAGACGATCGACGACTAGTTTTTAAATTTTTTAAATATGAAGTTATGAGCTCTTATTTCACTTGCGCAAGTATTAATGGCGGACGAGACATTTGCATTCTTTTCTAGGAAAAAATTAAAAGAATCTTAAAAGGTTTTTTCATTTGCAAAAGATTTCATAGCAATCTTGAAGATTTTCTTGCTGCTGAAGGAGGCTGAAATGACTCTCTGTGACATGGAATTGTCATCTCTGGTGAAAATCAAAGTAGTAAGTTTATCTGAGCTCTCCATATGTTCTTGAAACAAATATATATTACAAATTGTGTGTGAGGTTGCAAGAAGAGAATTCAATTTGTTTTAGGGTTAAGTACTAGACAGAGAATAGTGAAATTTGCTTGAATTACTTTGGTAATTTAAAATCTTGTACTAGCCCTAGTTTTCCTTCCCAAATTTGGAATTATAGTATAAAGACCTAGTTGCAGAAGATGGATCCCTCACAGAAAAATTTAGGACAAGTGGATTATATGAAAATAAATCTTTATGATGATTTCTTGGACTAGTTAAAACCCTCTACAAATGATAAGCACCAGGGGCAGAAGTTTGTGGATGGAAAAACCATAGGGGAAGGGTTAACTGACAAAGCATTCTGCTTGGCAGATGCTAATATACCGGTGACTGGGTTAGAGATTTTCAAATTATGGTATTGACAAAGGAAACTAAATTCCCCATTATCCAGTCCTTGGTAGTATGATTTAGGCAAGTTGGTGGTACCAGGTGTTTTTATGGATGTCGACTTACTCAAGGCTATTGCAAATCGATATGACCTAGTTTTAAGGGTTATTAGGGGAAATGATGGAGAGATTATATTAACCATCAGAAGGAAAGAGTTTCAAGAGATTTTTGACTTATATGAACTATCCCCTAGCCTGGTACTAATAGATTTAAATGAACAAAAGCCAGAGTATTACAAGATGAAGGAATTCATTAGAAAGATTTTCCTTCCAATCCATTTAGCTAGAGAAGGAAGTACAACATACCATATTAGCAAGTACAAGATACCATATCGGCCCTAGCTTAGAGGAGCCATTCCCAATTAGTGCTTTTGCTCCCTATTTCCAAGATACTTTCTTCTCTCTATGCCAAATATTGGGTTTTAATTCCATTACAGTGATGCCGCTTGATTTTAAGTACATGGCTATACATCCATACTTCACAGTAGTTCTTGACTTTGCCCCTTACCTTGAGGAAAATATTCATGAGGGATTAGTAGACATTAATAGTCAATTTGTTATTGTTAAGTTCCCCTGGTATTCTTTACTCATGCATATGTTCCTTTCAAGGAATTGAGATTACTTTGAGGGTACCATGAACCTCAAAATGACAATTGACAACCAGGAGATTCTAGTATAGCTTTGGAGCATAGACATGTCTTGGGATAGACAAGAGGCTAGTTATATAAGGTTTGATAACAATTTTGCTTCTAGGTTAGGGCAAAAATTGACAGTGAATCTGCCAAGGATTCTTAAGGAACTGCATGATTTTGTGAGACCTAAGGAGAGGGTACCTCTTGCCAAGATTGAACACAATTGGGGGGATTTTATCCCGTAATCTATAAGTACTGTAATCAAAATCTATGGCTTTTTCAGACAACCATGTGTACTACCCTTCAATATTCCTCTGAGAATGGGCTTTGCTAAGGTGATGTGGCAAATAGGATGCATTCATGATAAGGATTTAAAAGGAAAGGGAAAAGGAACAATCTTCCTAGATTACACCATTATCCCTTACTTTATGATTATAAAGGGAGGATATGAGCACTTTGACAAATTCTTTCCTCCATATCATTTGGGAGTAAGTATAGCTAGAAACAGTGATCTCGAGGGTTTTTACAATGATTTTAGAAAAAAGAATAAAATGAGTTTTGTTGCACCATGTGCATAATTTTCCTGAAGACTTAATCAGGAATGAATTTGACCCCATAACTCAAGAATGGAGGAAAGAGAAGTGGATAATTTTTAGAAAATTATGGGCTGCTATCCAAAAGATGGATCCAAAATATGATCCATTAAAGGATTTTTCCCCATTCTATGCCAAGATTGAATTTGTTATGAAATTTTTTGATGAATTGAAGAAAGTTTTAAAGAAGAAACTAGCCAAACTTGAAGAAGTTCATGGCTGGCAAAAATTATTCTCACAACCTCTTGTATCTCAGAGAGCAAGTGGTGTGATAGCAGGGAGGCCTATTCAAGAATCTTCTCACAAAAGAGCTAGAGAAGAAATAAGTGAGGAAGAGGATAGTAGTAATGATAGTGGTAGATTTATAAGGAGAAAGGGTAAGAAGATGATGATTTTAGAAATTTTCCCCAAGATACAAACTAAGCCTTTTCAAGGAGTCAGTATCATTGATCTTGAAGATTCTGACAAAACTCCTTTGCAATCAATTGTATCTTTTTCACGAGTAAGGTAGGATGAGGAATAGGTGGAGGAAGATAGGTTTGTTGCAACAAGTGTAGAAATGCAGATTGGTATTCCTGCATTACCTCCTAATTTGGAGTTGGATCTTACTCCCTTGGATATCCAAGGTAAACCTTTCAAAGATGCAAGAAAGGAGGCATGTGATAAATTCCTTGAGGATGATGCTTTTGTAAGGAGCTCAAGATTTTTGTAGTTAGTATGGAAGACCAAGGTTGAGGAATACAAAGGAAAAATTACTGAGAGGAAGGTCCAAAGGCCAGACAGACCAGATCAAGAAATCCAAAAGGAAGTAAAGAGTGAAATGAAGGAAGAGTTTAAGGAAATCACTACTGATGAGGGAAGGAAAAATGTAAGTCAGGTTGGAGTCTTGATATTTCCGGAATGGGATATAGTAGATGTAGTGGCATTTGACACAATTAGGAAATCAAAGGAAGAAGAAGCAGGGTTAGCATTAAGAGGATTGGATTTTGTAGATGATTATGCAACCTTGGAAACATGGGCACTAGAGGAAGGACCTAGGAAGCCTAACATTAGTGATTTAAACCCCAACTTAAGGGGAAGCCTAATTATAAAGAGAGAAGTTGACACATCAAGTGTAGAGGATACAAAGTTAAATGTTGTTGATGCCAAGCTGGCACATGAGAGTGCAAAAATGGAAGCTTCAAAGAAGGTTGAGCTGATAAAAAAGTCTGACAAGCTTTTTAATGATTATAATGCATCTCAAAAAATCTGTGTGGAGTTGCAAATGAGAGTGTAACTCCTTGAGAAAGGACAAGTGAAGGTTTCCTATCTTGCACTTACATGACCATCTGAGCCATCAACATCCAGGTCACCACCTATGGTCCAGGGAGGAGAAGTAGCTCAACTACTAATGTCCTTGGCATGGTATTAGTCCCATATGATGATGATGATGAGCCTAATACTGCAAGATCAATTGAACCAAATGAGTCTCAACTTTTAGAGAAGATTGTTGAATTAGAAAGTAAACTAAGAAAATAAAAAAAACAATCAGCTGAGCAGCAGAAGGATATAGTTATCTTAGTGCTAACTCATTTGAATGAGAAAATTGAAAGTAGGTTAAACAATATCCATGCCTTATATTCTTTACTTTTTGATGCTATTAAAATGTTTAATGATGATAAAGAAGTGACAATTCCCCTATTTACAAAGTGGTTACAAAGGGGAAATGAGCTTAGAATGATGTCTATGGCCTCTAAATTTCATGTTGAGAGACCACATGCACTCCAACCAACATATTTGTTGGTGAAATCAATGCAGGAAGCCCAAATTTTGCTAGAAAATATAGAAAGAAAGGTAAGGGAATTGATGAAGAGTATCAGTGAATTAGAAAACTCTTTTGCTAGATATTGAAGATAGAGAAGGGGTAGTCAAGCGCAGAGATAGTCATCAATGCCCAAGTACAAATGATTTGTGATAGGCTAAATATGGATATGCTGGAGGATAGCATGGATAAAATAATTGCTACAAGATTTTTTGAAACTTTTGAAAGAGAGGCAAACCAAGTAGCCATTAAGTATATTCCATAAAGAGCAAAAGCTAATGAAGTCATGAATTTCAATTGGCCATCCGTTGAAGACTATAGCGCGTGGAGATATCATGTATCTGAATGATGAATAGAAAGTTGTAAATAGTTTGCATAACTATTTTTTCTCTTCTATTGGCAGATATTTTGAAACTTGTATAACAAGATGGGGGTAGTTTTCATCATGAGTTTTGAAGAAGGCGACTACACATTTTGATCCTACGTAAGCAAGTTCGAGGATGATTATTTTGTATAACAGAATGTAGCTATGTATAGTCATTCTGAGATGACATGTGTCTTCTCTAGCTTGAAGCTTGTTTGCTCCCATGTTTTTTATAAAAGGGGATTCAGGGCTATGAGACGAGGTTCAAAATTTTGGTCCCTTAAGTGTTCCAAATTTTTGTTTCCAAATAGCAACATCTAGGTGAAACAAAAGGGTTGTAAAAGGTTATTTTACAGAGAAAAAAATAGAAAGAGTCTTGTGTCTGTAATTTTTGGAGGTTCTTGAAGGAGTTATGTATGGATTGTATTCTTATAGAGACAACAAAATTAATAAATAAATATATGATTCAAACCTACTTCTCTCTAGTGTATTGTTCAATCATGTTTTGAATGCATATTATCAAGGATTTGATCATTCATTGCACTGTTGTGGTGTATGCAATTTTTTGTTTGTGCTTTAGTCTAAGAGGTCAATTAAATTCTTGAATGAAATTGCAGAGTGTTAGAGATGTTTACAGGGATTCTGATAAGTAGTTTTGGGTAAGGATTACAAATACGATGTATTGCAAAGCAATATTATCTCAGGTTATATGATGTTAGATAAATTTGGTCAAAAGTATAGTTTAATGCAGTATGAATTCATGTACCCAATGGAATAAGGCACTGATCATTGTTAACTGTATGGTCGGGTATTTTTTTACTATTCGGAATCACCACTGGTTTGCTATAACTTGTTGAATATCAGAATATTTCTTTTTACATGAATGTTGTCATGTGCATTAGTCATCTCATGCTCCAAGTTGGTTGAGGATCACTGAGGAATTTTTTATTTCTGAGCATTCTCCCTTATTATTGAGTCTTTATATGAGATTATCTTCTTTGTTTCATGCACGATTTGTGAGTGTGGCGTAAAATAAAAAAATAAGCATGGGGATCACCCTCCCTGGTTCTACAGAGCCTAAAGTGCAAATTGATCTCACATCCTTGTTATTGTTGGTCTAAGTCAGAAGAATATTAAACAGTTGGAAGTGGCTTTCCATAGATATTTTCAGGAGAAAATAACTTGGTCTCTGCCTTTGAGTCAGTGTAAACCCATTTTTGGGCACCAACACATCATAACCCATATTACTGCATTTAATTAATAACTTCATACATACAATTAAGATTAATATCACCTAAGTTACACTATACATTTTAACCATAAACCATTCATGCATCCAAAATTAAAAGGAACCAGATGAACACATACACCATACAACACCAATTGATATCAGAGTTCACCCCTAATGGGCTACATCTCCAGGTCTGCTTCAAATGCAAGACCATTCTATAAATAAAAGGTGAAAAATACATAAGGTTTACATCAATTACATCCTTCCATCAAGGCGTACAAAAACCAATAATACATGACCACATAAGGTCCAAGAGATACATGAATGATCCAAGAAGAAGAAAGAGGATCCATCTGAAACATGGTATGGAGTAAATACAAGAGAACAATTGGAGCAACAGTGAAACTAATTCCTTGCAATCCATCATAAGCATCTCATGGTATAACATGAATATCAGGCACTCACAAAAGCATAAACAATTAGATATGACTCTCACAATAGGGCTCCAAGCAAAACAATACAAACTGCACATTAGTGAACATAAGGGAAGAGTGTCATAACATAGCTTGGTATGGTTATCTCGACAGGCCTCCATAGGTCCCAACATCCATCATGGGTTATCTTGACAACCTCTCCCGAACCTTTGGCCCCATCCAAGTCTCATGTGGACCCAACACATCCTTTCATGAAGACAAGGTTGTTGGTTTGCCATTGCAGGCCTTCCCACTACATCTTGAGTCTGTATTAGCACTCAACCATGAGCAAGGCACAATTATCTTACTTAGTATTTTCATCGACCAAACCCCCTAATAATTTATTAAGTTATCACTTATTTATATAAATTTTTGATGGGTTATCCTGCTTACCACTTTGGGCACGACCCCCACTCAAAAGCCACTCTCCCATATGACAATTAACCACAAATTAGATGAACTCCAAAAACCAAGGTATACACAAGAAATAGTATAAAAAGTTCAAAGCAATAGAAAATCACTTGGCCAAAGAAGCCCTTTCCCACATATAACTAATGGATGAGTCTCTGACTAGAGACATGACTAGTTACAAATCAACCACATGAAAAGAAACAATACTCATAGTCAAGGACTTGCAATTTTTGGAAATCAAATGCGAATACAATAAATAAACTTGCATCTTCGCTAATCTATAATGACAATAATTTTTCCATTTAAAATACATGTCGACCAAGGTTTTGTAATCCATCTAAATTTTCAAAATACAACATTTGAAAAATCACCATTTCTTAATAAATTAAACTCCAAAACTACAATTATATAATTTGCCTATTTTCCAAAAAAATAATATAAATTAATCAAAATTTATCTAAAGTGAAAATATCATTAAATTTTGAACTATATCTATTCATCTCCAAATTTCCTCAAATAATATATCATTTAATTTCCAAATGTCGCAAATAAAATATTACTTAATTTACAGAAATTTCTAAATAATATATTATTTAATTTTCAACATTTCCAAATAAAATATTATTTAATTTCTAAAATTTTTGAATATTATATTATTTAAACCAAAAAACCAAAAAAATATAAACTAATATATATATATATTAATTAAAATATTTAATAATTTAAAAACTTTTTAAATAAAATAAAATTTAAATTTAATTTTTTGTTTCGTTTGAAATTAAAAAGCCACCCATGTGGTCTCCCACATGGGCCTCCCTTTCCAAAGGGGAAGGCTACTATGGGGACCATGTCATTGTCTCCCCACAGCCTTAGCTGTATGGAGGCCAGGGCGTGGCCTCATATCCATGGCCTCTCTCCATGGCTTGGGGGGCCACAACTCCCCAACCATGGGTTGAGGGCCATGGTTCCACCAATAAGCCTCCCCCCCCCTCCCCAACCCAATAAATTTTTAATATATATATTAAAAAAATAGTCCCCCCTCTGTATACTTACAGATTCAAAATTTTTTTCTCAGGAAAATTATGAGAAATTTAATTTCTTTTCTAGAATACTTTCTAATATTTTTCTTTTGAAACAATAAACTTCAACACAAGTAAACTCGGAAAATGACAATGAAATTGAAAGAGAATGCAAATTTTAGTTTTGAAATTAACCAGTCCCATAAAACTAAAATTGGGAAAAAAAATTTACCAGCATAACCCCATACAGGGGTGAATTCAACAATTTCCAAACATTCCCCCTCCAATTTTGTCATTTATAATCTAATTTCTCAATTTAAAAACAAAATTTGAAAGAATCAATATGAAATTTTTGACAAAAACCCATTGTGAACAGCGACACCCAATTTCAATTTTGAACAAACAAGAAATTGATTTGGGAAATGCAAATGAAATCAAGGAGGATCTAAATTCAAGTTGATATGAAATTTTTTATTGGATATATCGGATTTGATTTGGGAACTGATATTTGGAAATGTTTTGTTTGTTACACGAGCGGCTTGGGGTTCTTTAGTCATGAGAGCAATTTCTTAGGTCATGGTCTCTGATTCTATGATCGACAGATGCAGATAGAGATATTATTGAGAGATGTGGGTTGTCCTCTTTGTTGGACATGCCTTAGTATATATTTAACTGGGTTTTACTAACATCATCGACATAGAGTGTTAGCAATATAGCATTATAACAGACAATGAAGGATTGTTGACCTTTCAATAAGGATATTGAGAAGGTTGTTGATGATTATGGATATAACTGATTAAGGATGTTTACTATCTTGATATTATTATTTTTGTCATTGATGTCAAGAAATTGATTTTCTAATTCAGTATGATGTTGCCATATCTTGAGAAGTATGATTTGAAGAATATAAAGATGTCGGTAAAAGACACAGGAAAGATTATGATGAATAAGAGGATGAATAAGGTATTCAATGGGCAACTATTACTGAGTCAGACAATGATGAGATCATGATGTTTAGATTGTTTTAACATCATACATATGTTGTAAATTGTAAGGTTAATACTATACTATGTTATCAAGCAAAGAACCTAGTCGGTAAACCCTAAGGTTATTGCTATCGATTAATGAAGGCGGAATGTCTACCAAGTGAATTTTAGTATTTACCAAGTTGTAACCAAGCTGTAACAAAATGCATTAAATGTTTACATGCGTTATTTAATGAAGGAAGCTGATGAGCTGGAACTCATTAAATGATTGGTATGCCATAAATATAGTTTGTTAATGAATCTATGGCAAAGGAATGTCGGTAGGAAGATTTACAGTTCAGATTGAACTGCAATACCCTAGCACAAGTTCCAAGAAATATATGCAAGTTCCAAGACATGGTAAAACATTTTCAGATCGAAAGATGCATTGAACTTGGACAAGATTGAAGATCTGATGGCTATGATTGATCATGGGAAATGTGATCAAGGATATTAAGCGATTAGCTAATTGTTTATAAATAGGGAACTGTTGATAAACAATGCATGTGGGCAAGTGTATGCACAGGGATGCTCCATAGTGATTACCAAGCATAGAAGCTTGAAGACCTGTTTGAATAACAGAGTATAGAAGCCAAGCAGATGGACAAGATTAGTTCTATGTATAGATTGTATTGAACAAATAAAAATCTGCTTTAGCATTTTAGATGTGAAGTTGTAGATAGATTTTTATTACTGTTATTTTGTGAAAGTGACAAAAAATCTCTTAACCGAGTGGACTTAATAGTCTTATTTGTAAAACCCTCTAGCAAGGTGAAATTTTGATTGAGTGTTTGAAATCCTTTAACAAGGTCACTTCTAACAAGGTGAAGATCCTAATAGATCTGAGGGAAATCCCTTAACCGGGTCACATCTACCAATGTGTTTGTAATCTTTAACAGGATTTGCTTTTAACCGAGCATACTCTAGAAGAGTATATTTCTTAGTGGGTCTGAAATCCCATAGTGGTTTTTCCCTATTTGGGTTTCCACGTTAAATCTGGTGTTATGAGGTTTATGATGTTTATATGCTTTTGATTTTGCATGTTTAACAGTTTTGGTTATATTACTAAAGTATATGTTACCAAGGTTGAATCTGATGTTTTTATAGAAGATTAAGTTTGTATGATTCACCCCCCCCCTCTCATCTTGTTGGCTATTGGATCTGTACTTACATTTAGTATCAAAACTATCAATTGGTATCAAAGCTTTGGACTCTAGAAGAAAAGTTTAAAGGCACTTGAGTTAAAGATCCAAAGATGTATAAGAGGGATGCACCAAAGCTGAATGAGTCAAGTTTCTCTACATGGCAGAAAAAGATGAAGCTGCATCTATTAGGAGTTGGAGAATATGCTGTATACTATCTGGAGAATGATTTTGTTACACCGAGCACCTATCCATTGACAATGGAAGAGATAAAGGCAAAGCAAGAACATATTCAAGCAATGATTGAAATAACATCTACATTGACCGATTCAGTTTAATGATCTAGAAGGCTGTAATGATGCAAAGGCAATGTGGGATAAGCTCATATCAGTATATGGAGGAGATGAACATGTTCAAAGAGAAAAACTAGATAGTCTAAGAGGACAACTTGAATCTATGAGGATGAATGAAGGTGAGAACATAACTCAGTACAATACAAGACTAAAGGAGATTGTGAATCAAATCAAAGGAGCAGGTGAAACTATTGAAGAAAAGGATATAACAAGTAAGTTGTTAAGAACCCCTCTACTGGCTTATACAATCCGAGTCTCTACAATCAATGAATTGAGGTCTATACCTAATATGTCAGTTTCCTTAGATGCTACTATTGGCAAGCTACATGCATTTGAGCTAAGTAACTTTGATAACAGTGGATCTTCGGTAAATAAAGTTGAATCTGCATTTAGTTCTTTTCATCTTGATGAATCTAATGATTTCAATGAAAGAAAGTATAAGTACTTTGAAGGAGATCACAATGGAGCAAGTGAAAGATTTCGTAAGAACATGGAAGAAGTACACAAACTGTATGAGGAAATTAGAAAGAAAGAAGAGTTTGAAGCACTATTAGCCAAAAGGTTACCGAGAGGCAAAGGTAAGTACAAAGGAAAACTACCTTTGAAATGTTTCATTGTGATAAAATAGGACGTATGGCTTCTAACTATCTTGACAAAGATTCTACTGAAAAGAGAGATTATGGAGATGACAGACCAAAAGATAATCATTACAGAGGACACCGAGACTTCAGAAGAAGAAATAGAAAGACATGCTTAATAGTCGATGAGGAATCCAATGATGATAAATCAAATGAAACTGATACAGAGGAAGTATTTTATGTGGCTATCAAAGATGGATTAGATGAAGAAAGGTATGAAGAAAAAGCCCTAATATCTCACATAAACACTAATGATTCTTGGATCATAAATAGTGGATGCTCACATCATATGACAGGAGATAAACACAAGTTTGTTATATTAGAAGATTATGATGGAGGCTATGTTAGATTTGGTAATGATGCACCATGTCTAGTGAAAGGTAAAGGATCTATAACACTTCTTGACAATGCAAGATGCAATGATGTTTATTGGGTTGAAGGTTTGAAGTACAATTTGTTGAGTGTAGCACAGCTAAACAACACAGGTTACCGAATAGAATTTCATAAAGGAATTGTCAAAGTTCATGACAAGAATGGAAAGGTAGCTGCTACCGGGACACAAACAAAAGGTAACATATTTCACCTTGACTCAACTCATAACAAGTGTTTGTATGCAAAGATAGATGATAGCTGGTTATGGCATAAAAGGTTTTGTCATGTAAATTTTGATAATCTGATCAAAATAAGTAAGAAGCACCGAGTAAGGGGTCTACCGAGTCTTGAAAAACCTAAGAATGCTATGTGATGAGGATGCCAGATGGGTAAGATGACAAGATCAAGCTTTACAAGTAAGTCTTACACTTCTAAGGGAATTTTAGATCTAGTGCACACTGATCTTTATGGTCCTATGAAAGTTCAAAGTTATTATGGTGATAAATATTTCATATTATTTGTGGATGACTATTCAAGGATGATGTTAGTAATGTTTTTAAAAGAGAAATCAGAAGCTTTTCAAATGTTTAAATGGTACAAGGCAAGAGTTGAAAATGAAACAGGAAGACAACTGAAATGTCTTAGATCAGATAGAGGAGGAGAGTTCACATATGACGAATTCAACTTATTTTGCAATGATCATGGTATTAAAAGACAAGTCTCTGCACCAAGAACTCCACAGCAGAATAGAATAGCTGAGAGAAGAAACAGATCTATTATGGATTGTGCTAGAACATTGATGATTGAAAAGAAGGTGCCACAAACATTTTGGAGAGAAGCAATAAGTACAGTAGTTTACACCCTGAACCGAGTATAATTGAAGAAAGTGTTGGCAATATAGCATTATAACAGACAATGGGAGATTGTTGACATTTCAATCAGGATATTGAGAAGGTTGTTGATGATTATAGATATAACTGATTAAGGATGTTTATTGTCTTGATATTATTATTTTGTCATTGATGTCAAGAAATTGATTTTCTAATTCAGTATGATGTTGCCATATCTTGAGAAGTATGATTTGAAGAATATAAAGATGTCGGTAAAAGACACAGGAAAGAATATGATGAATAAGGGGATGAATAAGATATTCAATGGGCAACTATTACCAAGTCAGACAATGATGAGATCACAATGTTTAGATTGTTTTAACATCATACATATGTTGTAAATTGTAAGGTTAATACTATACTATGTTATCAAGCAAAGAACCTAGTCGGTAAATCCTAAGGAACCTAGTCAGTAAACCCTAAGGTTATCGCTGTCGGTTAATTAAGGCGAAATGTCTACCGAGTAAAGTTTAGTATTTACCAAGTTGTAACCGAGCTATAACAAAATGCATTAAATGGTTACATGCATTATTTAATGAAGGAAGCTGATGAAATGGAACTGATTAAATGATTGGTATGCCGTAAATATAGTTTGTTAATGAATTTATGGCAAAGGAAAGTCGACATGAAGATCTACAGTTCAGATTGAACTACAATACCCTTGCACAAGTTCGAAGAAATATATGCAAGTTCCTAGACAGGGTAAAACATTTTCAGATCGAAAGATGCATTGAACCTGGACAAGATTGAAGATTTGATGGCTATGATTGATCATGGGAAATGTGATCAAGGAGATTACGTGGTTAGCTAATTGTTTATAAATAGGGAACTGTTGATAAACAATGTATGTAGGCAAGTGTATGCACAGGGATGCTACATAGTGATTACCGAGCACAAAAGCTTGAAGACCTGTTTTGAATAACAGAGTATAGAAGCCCAGCAGATGGACAAGATTAGTTCTATGTCTAGATTGTATTGAACAAATAAGATTCTGTTTTAGCATTTTAGATGTGAAGTTGTAGATAGATTTTATTACTGTCATTTTGTGAAAGTGACAAAAAATCTCTTAACCGAGTGGACTTAACAGTCTTATTTGTAAAACCCTCTAGCAAGGTGACATTCTGATTGAGTATTTGAAATGCTTTAACAAGGTCACTTCTAACAAGGTGAAGATCCTAACAGATCTGAGGGAAATCCCTTAACTGGGTCACATCTAGCAATGTGTTTGTAATCTTTAACAGGATTTGCTTTTAACCGAGCATACTCTAGAAGAGTATATTTCTTAGTGGGTCCAAAATCCCACAGTGGTTTTTCCCTATTTGGGTTTCCACATTAAATCTGGTGTTATGAGGTTTATGATGTTTATATGCTTTTGAGTTTGCATGTTTAACAGTTTTGGTTATATTACTAAAGTGTATGTTACCGAGGTTGAATCTGATGTTTTTATGGAAGATTAAGTTTGTATGATTCACCCCCCCCTCTCATCTTGTTGGCTATTGGATCTGTACTTACATTTAGTATTAGAACTATCAATTGGTATCAGAGCCTTGGACTCCGGAAGAAAATTTTAAAGGCACTTGAGTTAAATATCCAAAGATGTATAAGAGGGATGCACCGAAGCTGAACAAGTCAAGTTTCTCTACATGGAAGAAAAGGATGAAGCTGCATCTATCAGGAGTTGGAGAATATGTTGTATACTATCTGGAGAATGATTTTGTTACACTGAGCACCTATGCATTGACAATGGAAGAGATAAAGGCAAAGCAAGAACATATTCAAGCAATGATTGAAATAACATCTGCATTGACTGACTCAGAGTTTAATGATCTAGAAGGTTGCAATGATGCAAAGGCAATGTGGGATAAGCTCATATCAGTGTATGGAGGAGATGAACATGTTTAAAGAGCAAAAGTAGATAGTCTAAGATGACAAATTGAATCTATGAGGATGAATGAAGGTGAGAACATAACTTAGTACAGTACAAGACTAAAGGAGATTGTGAATCAAAGCAAAGGAGCAGGTGGAACTATTGAAGAAAAGGATATAACAAGTAAGTTGTTAAGAACCCTTCTACTGGCTTATGCAATCCGAGTCTCTACAATCAATGAATTGAGGTCTGTACCTAATATGCCAGTTTCTTTAGATGCTACTATTGGTAAGCTACATGCATTTGAGTTAAGTAACTTTGATAACAGTGGATCTTCGGTAAATAAAGTTGAATCTACATTTAGTTCTTTTCATCTTGATGAATCTAATGATTACAATGAAAGAAAGTATAAGTACTCTGAAGGAGATCATAGTGGAGCAAGAGAAAGATTTTGTAAGAACATGGAAGAAGTACACAAACTATATGAGGAAATCAGAAAGTAGGAAGAGTTTGAAGCACTATTAGCCAGAAGTTTACCGAGAGGCAAAGGTAAGTATAAAGGAAAACTACCTTTGAAATGTTTCAATTGTGATAAGATAGGACATATAGCTTCTAAATGTCTTGACAAAGATTCTACTGAAAAGAGAGATTATCGAGATGACATACAGAAAGATAATCATTTCAGAGGACACCGAGACTTCAGAAGAAGACATAGAAAGACATGTTTAATAGCTGATGAGGAATTTAACGATGATAAATCAGATGAAACTGATACAGAGGAAGTAGTTTATGTGGCTATCAAAGATGGATCAGATGAAGAAAGGTATGAAGAAAAAGCGCTAATATCTCACATAAATACTAATGATTCTTGGATCATAGATAGTGGATGCTCACATCATATGACAGGAGATAAACACAAGTTTGTTATATTATAAGATTATGATGGAGGCTATGTTAGATCTCGTAATGATGCACCATGTCCGGTGAAAGGTAAAGGATCTATAACACTTCTTGACAATGCAAGATGCAATGATGTTTATTGGGTTGAAGGTTTGAAATACAATTTATTGAGTGTAGCATAGCTAAACAACATAGGTTACCGAATAGAATTTCATAAAGGAATTGTCAAAATTCATGATAAGAATGGAAAGTTAGCTGCTACCGGAACACAAACAAAAGGTAACACATTTCACCTTGACTCAACTCATAACAAGTGTTTGTATGCAAAGATAGATGATACCTGGCTATGGCATAAAAGGTTTTGTCATGTAAATTTTGATAATATGATCAAAATAAGTAAGAAGCACTGAGTAAGAGGTCTCCCGAGTCTTGAAAAGCCTGAGAATGCTATGTGTCGAGGATGCTAGATGGGTAAGATAATAAGATCAAGCTTTATAAGTAAGTCTTACACTTCTAAGGGAATTTTAGATCTAGTGCACACTGATCTCTGTGGTCCTATGAAAGTTCAAAGTTATTATGGTGATAAATATTTCATATTATTTGTGGATGACTATTCAAGGATGATGTCAGTAATGTTTTTAAAAGATAAGTCAGAAGCTTTTCAAATGTTTAAATGGTACAAGGCAAGAGTTGAAAATGAAACAGGAAGACAACTGAAATGTCTTAGATCAGATAGAGGATGAGAGTTCACATCGGATGAATTCAACTTATTCTACAATGATCATGGTATTAAAAGACAAGTCTCTGCACTGAGAACTCCACAGCAGGATGGAATATCTGAAAGAAGAAATAGATCTATTGTGGATTGTTCTAGAACACTGATGATTGAAAAGAAGGTACCGCAAACATTTTGGAGAGAAGAAATAAGCACAGTAGTTTACACCCTGAACTGAGTACAATTGAAGAAAGGTACTTTGAAGACACCATATAAAATCTGGTATGATAAGAAACCTAATGTAAGTTATTTTAAAATCTTTGGAAGTAGATGCTATGTTCACAAAGATGATAGAAATGGAAAGTTTGATTAGAAGAGTGAAGAAGGAACATTTTTAGGTTATTCTTCTAGAAGCAAAGCATTTAAATGTCTGATCAAATCATCTAACAAAATAGTAGAAAGTGCAAATGTGAAAATTGATGAATTTATAGAAAAAAATGATGAAGGAAATTCCAAGGAACCAGAAGACTATGATGAATTTGTCTATGTTCAACTGACAAGTCTTACCGAAAAAATTGTTGAAGAAAATGAAGAGAATATCTAGTTACCGAGTGATGAAGAAGATCACATAGAGCCTACCGAGCCTGTATTAGCCAAGTATGTCAGAAGAAATCATGCACCAAGTCAGATTATAGGAGATAAGGATGATCCAGTGATGACAAGGAACAAACTAAGACAAAACACATGTCTGATATCTGAATTTGAATCGAGAATAGTGAAAGAGGCATTTAACAGTGATGATTGGATAAATGCTATGACAGAAGAGATTGATCAACTCAAGAAGAATGACACATGGACACTAATCCCAAGACCAAAGGACAAAAATGTAATCAGTACAAAGTGGATTTTTAGAAACAAGCTAAATGAAAAAGGAGAGGTCATTCGAAACAAAGCAAGACTAGTTTGCAAAGGTTATGCTCAAGAAGAAGGAATTGATTATGGTGAAACTTTTGCACCTGTTGCTAGACTTGAAGGAGTAAGAACATTGTTGGCATATGCTGCTTTCAAAAATTTCAAGGTATATCAAATGGATGTCAAATATGCATTTTTGAATGGAATATTAGAAGAAGAAGTTTTTATTGAACAACCTGAAGGATTTGTTGAAGACAATAATAAAGATTAGGTATGTAAATTGAACAACACTTTATATGGTTTGAAACAAGCACCTAGAGCATGGTATGAAAGATTGCACTCTTATTTGATTAAGATTGGTTTTATAAGGACAAGTGAGAACAACAATATGTACATGAAGAATGATGAAAATTGAATACTGATGTCAACCATATTTGTTGATGATATTATATTTTGTGGAAATGATTCTTTATGCAAGAACTTTGGAAATGAAATGAGAAAAGAATTTGAGATGTCATTAATTGGTGAGATAAAGTATTTTATAGGTTTACAGATACTACAAATGAAAAATAAGATTTTCATTACCCAATCCAAGTACATAAAGGAAATCTTGAAGAAATTTGGAATGGAGGATTCAAAACCAGTAAGTACTCCTATGACTACCAACTGTAAATTATCAAAGAATGATGAATTTGCATATGTTGATGAGACACTTTACCGATCCATGATTGGAAAGCTACAATATGTTGTTCACAATAGACCAGACATAGCACATGCAGTAGGTATAGTTGCAAGATTCTCTGCAGATCCTAAGGAAACACACATGACAACAATCAAAAGAATTTTTAGATACTTGAAAGGGATAGAGGATTATGGCTTAGTATATTAGAAAGGAAATGATTTTGATTTAAAATTTTATACTAATGCTGATTGGGCAGGCAACATTGATGACAGAAAAAGCACAAGTGGAGGAGCTTTCTTTTTAGGATAAAGACTAGTGAGTTGGCTTAGTAAGAAACAAAGATGTGTTTCACAGTCAGCAACAGAAGTTGAATACGTTGCTGCAGCATTGAATTGTACCAACATTGTATGGATCAAACAATTGTTGGACGGTATAAATGAGAAAGTTACCGAGCCAGTAACTATAGTCTGTGACAATACTAGTGCCATTAATATTTCAAAGAATCTTGTTATGCACTCTAAGACAAAGCACATCTCTATCAAATATCATTATCTTAGAGAAGAAGCTTAAGAGAAGAAAGTGGTGTTGGAGTATGTTAGCACAAAGGAACAAATAGCAAATATCTTCACCAAGCCACTACCAAGCGACACTTTTAAATATTTCAGAAGTAAGTTAGGGATCCTACCCCTATCTTCTACTCATTGACCGTGTTAGGTGAAAGCATCAATTCGATGATTCTAATGAATATCTTTTAGGAGTTGATGCTAACTAACACACTTTAGGATGTTTTCTAAAGGTGTATAGGAAATAGTATAGGAAATAATGCAGGAAACAATACAGAGAACATGAATTGAAGACAAAATGCTCTGATCGAGACTGCATTGATATACAACAGTAGGAAATCACTTCATACAGGAAGAAATTATGTTTTAGTTCTTTACTTTTTGGCATTGTTGTCAAAGGGGGAGAAAAGTAAGAAAGGGGAGAAGACTGAAGTTTGGAAAGAAGACTAAGAAAAGAGGAGAACTCTAATGTATGGGGGAGAGCATTTCAGCATTTCAAAATCACAGCAATCTGAATCTTTTAAGTTCAAATCAATTGGTTTTGCCATCAATGCCAAAGGAGGAGATTGTTGGCAATATAGCATTATAACAGACAATGGGAGATTGTTGACATTTCAATAAGGATATTGAGAAGGTTGTTGATGATTATGGATATAACTGATCAAGGATGTTTACTGTCTTGATATTATTATTTTGTCATTGATGTCAAGAAATTGATTTTCTAATTCAGTATGATGTTGCCATATCTTGAGAAGTATGATTTGAAGAATATAAAGATGTCGGTAAAAGACACAGGAAAGAATATGATGAATAAGGGGATGAATAAGATATTCAATGGGCAACTATTACCGAGTCAGACAATGATGAGATCATGGTGTTTAGATTGTTTTAACATCATACATATGTTGTAAATTGTAAGGTTAATACTATACTATGTTATCAAGCAAAGAACCTAGTCGGTAAACCCTAAGGTTATCGCTATAGGTTAATGATGGTGTAATGTCTGTCGAGTAAAGTTTAGTATTTACTGAGTTGTTACCGAGTTGTAACCGAGCTATAATAGAATGCATTAAATGGTTACATGCATTATTTAATGAAGGAAGTTGATGAGCTGGAACTGATTAAATGATTGGTATGCCGTAAATATAGTTTGTTAATGAATCTATGGCAAAGGAAAGTCAGCATGAAGATCTACACTTTAGATTGAACCACAATACCCTGGCACAAGTTCCAAGAAATATATGTAAGTTCCTAGGTGGGGTAAAACATTTTTGGATCGAAAGATGCATTGAACCTGGACAAGATTGAAGATTTGATGGCTATGATTGATCATGGGAAATGTGATCAAGGAGATTACGTGGTTAGCTAATTGTTTATAAATAGGGAACTATTGATAAACAATGTATGCGGGCAAGTGTGTGCATAGAGATGCTACATAGTGATTACCGAGCACAGAAGCTTGAAGACCTGTTTTGAATAACAGAGTATAGAAGCCCAGCAGATGGACAAGATTAGTTCTATGTCTAGATTGTATTTAACAAATAAGAATCTTCTTTAGCATTTTAGTTGTGAAGTTGCAGATAGATTTTATTACTGTTATTTTGTGAAAGTGACAGAAAATCTCTTAATCGAGTGGACTTAACAGTCTTATTTGTAAAACCCTCTAGCAAGGTGACATTCTAATTGAGTGTTTGAAATCCTTTAACAAGGTCACTTCTAACAAGGTGAAGATCCTAACAAATCTGAGGGAAATCCCTTAACTAGGTCACATCTAGCAATGTGTTTGTAATCTTTAATAGGATTTTCTTTTAACCGAGCATACTCTAGAAGAGTATATTTCTTAGTGGGTCCAAAATCCCACAATGGTTTTTCCCTATTTGGGTTTCGATGTTAAATCTAGTGTTATGAGGTTTATGATGTTTATATGCTTTCGAGTTTGCATGTTTAACAATTTTGGTTATATTACTAAAGTATATGTTACCAAGGTTGAATCTGATGTTTTTATGGAAGATTAAGTTTTTATGATTCACCCCCCCCTCTCATCTTGTTGGCTATTGGATCTATACTTACATTTAGTATTAGAGCTATCAGAAAGTACTTTGAAGACATGATATGAAATCTGGTATGATAAGAAACCCAAAGTAAATTATTTTAAAATCTTTGGAAGTAGATGGTATGTTCACAAAGATGATAAAAATGGCAAGTTTGATCAGAAAAGTGAAGACGGAACATTTCTAGGTTATTCCTCTAGAAGTAAAACATTTAAATATCTAATCAAATCATCTAACAAAATAGTAGAAAGTGAAAATGTGAAAATTGATGAATTTGCAGAAAGAAATGATGAAGGAAATTCCAAGGAACCAGAAGACTATGATATATTTGTCTATGTTCAACCGACAAGTCTTACCGAGAAGACTGTTGAGGAAAATGAAGAGAATATCTAGTTACCGAGTGATGAAGAAGATCATACAGAGCCTACCGAGCCCGTATTAGCCAAGTATGTCAGAAGACATCATGCACCAAGTCAGATTATAGGAGATAAGAATGATCCAGTGATGACAAGGAACAAACTGAGATAGAACACATGTCTGATATCTGAATTTGAATCGAGAATAATGAAAGAGGCATTTAACAGTGAAGATTGGATAAATGCTATGAGAAAAGAGGTTCATCAAATCAAGAAGAATGACACATGGACACTAATCCCAAGACCGAAGGACAAAAATGTAATCGGTACAAAGTGGATGTTCATAAACAAGCTAAATGAAAAAGGAGAGGTCATTTGAAACAAAGCAAGAATAGTTTGCAAAGGTTATGCTCAAGAAGAAGGAATTGATTATGGTGAAATTTTTGCACCTGTTGCTAGACTTGAAGGAGTAAGAACATTGTTGGCATATGCTGCTTTCAAAAACTTCAAGGTATATCAAATGGATGTCAAATCTGCATTTCTGAATGGAATATTAGAAGAAGAAGTTTTTATTGAACAACCTAAAGGATTTGTTGAAGACAAGAATAAAGATCAAGTATGTAAATTGAACAAAGCTTTATATGGTTTGAAACAAGCACCTAGAGCATGGTATGAAAGATTGCACTCTTATTTGATTAAGATTGGTTTCATAAGGACAAGTGAGAACAACAATATGTACATGAAGAATGATGAAAATGGAATACTGATCTCAGCCATATTTGTTGATGATATTATATTTTGTGGAAATTACTCTTTATGCAAGAACTTTGGAAATGAAATGAGCAAAGAATTTGAGATGTCATTAATCGGTGAGATAAAGTATTTTATAGGTTTACAGATACTGCAAATGAAAAATAAGATTTTTATTACTCAATCCAAGTACATAAAGGAAATCTTGAAGAAATTTGGAATGGAGGATTCAAAACTAGTAAGTACTCCTATGACTACCAACTATAAATTATCAAAGAATGATGAATTTGCATATGTTGATGAGACACTTTACTGATCCATGATTGGAAAGCTACAATATGTTGTTCACAGCAGACCAAACATAGCACATGCAATAGGTATAGTTGCAAGATTCTCTGCAGATCCTAAGGAAACACATATGACAGCAATCAAAAGAATTTTTAGATACTTGAAAGGGATAGAGGGTTATGGCCTAGTATATCAGAAAGGAAATGATTTTGATTTAAAAGTTTATACTGATGCTGATTGGGCAGGCAACTTTGATGACATAAAAAGGACAAGTAGAGGAGCTTTCTATTTAGGAGAAAGATTAGTGAGTTGGCTTAGCAAGAAACAAGGATGTGTTTCACAGTCAACAACAAAAGTTGAATATGTTGCTACTGCATTGAATTGTACCAACATTGCATGGATCAAACAACTGTTGGAAGGTATAAATGAGAAAGTTACCGAGCCAATAACTATATTCTGTGACAATACTAGTGCCATTAACATTTCAAAGAATCCTATTATGCACTCTAAGACAAAGGACATCTCTATCAAATATCATTATCTTAGAGAAGAAGCTCAAGAGAAGAAAGTGGTGTTGGAGTATGTTAGCACAAAGGAACAAATAGCAGATATCTCCACCAAGCCACTACAAAGGGACACTTTTGAATATCTTATAAGTAAGTTAGGGGTCCTACCCCTATCTTCTACTCACTGACTGAGTTCGGTGAAAGCATCAATCCGATGACTCTATTGAATATCTTTTAGGAGTTGATGCTGATTTACACACTTTAGGATGTTTTCTAAAGGTGTACATGAAATATTATAGGAAAACAATACAGGGAACAGGAATTGAAGACAAAATGCTCTGGCCGAGACTAAATTGATACACAACAACAGGAAATCACTTCATACAGGAAGAAATTATGTTTTAGTTCTTTACTTTTTGGCATTGTTGTCAAAGGGGGAGAAAACTAAGAAAGGGGAAAAGACTTAAGATTGGAAAGAAGACCAAGAAAAAAATAGGAGAAGTCTAATGTATGGGGGAGAAGTCTGATAACAACAAGAGAACATTTCAGCATTTCAGAATCATAGCAATCCAAATATTTTAAGGTCAAATCAATTGGTTTTGCCATCAATGCCAAAAGGGGAGATTGTTGGCAATATAGCATTATAATAGATAATGAAGGATTGTTGACATTTCAATAAGGATATTGAGAAGGTTGTTGATGATTATGGATATAATTGATTAAGGATGTTTACTCTCTTGATATTATTATTTTTGTCATTGATGTCAAGAAATTGATTTTCTAATTTATATGATGTTGCCATATCTTGAGAAGTATGATTTGAAGAATATAAAGATGTCGATAAAAGACACAAGAAAGATTATGATGAATAAGAGGATGAATAAGGTATTCAATGGGCAACTATTAATGAGTCAGACAATGATGAGATCATGATGTGTAGATTGTTTTAACATCATACATATGTTGTAAATTGTAAGGTTAATACTATACTATGTTACCAAGCAAAGAACCTAGTCGGTAAACCCTAAGGTTATCACTATCGGTTAATGAAGGTGGAATGTCTACCAAGTGAATTTTAGTATTTACCGAGTTGTAACCGAGTTGTAACCGAGCTATAACAGAATGCATTAAATGTTTACATGCGTTATTTAATGAAGGAAGCTGATGAGATGGAACTGATTAAATGATTGGCATGCTGTAAATATAGTTTGTTAATGAATCTATGGCAAAGGAAAGTCAGCAGGAAGATCTACAGTTTAGATTGAACTGCAATACCCTAGCACAAGTTCCAAGGTAGGGTAAAACATTCTTAGATCGAAAGATGCATTGAACCTGGACAAGATTGAAGATCTGATGGCTATGATTGATCATGGGAAATGTGATCAAGGAGATTAAGTGGTTAGCTAATTGTTTATAAATAGGGAACTGTTGATAAACAATGCATGTGGGCAAGTGTATGCATAGGGATGCTACATAGTGATTATTGAGCACAGAAGCTTGAAGACCCGTTTGAATAACAAAGTATAGAAGCCCAGCAGATGGACAAGATTAGTTCTATGTCTAGATTGTATTGAACAAATAAGAATCTGCTTTAGCATTTTAGATGTGAATTTGCAGATAGATTTTTATTACTGTTATTTTGTGAAGTGACAGAAAATCTCTTAACCGAGTGGAATTAACAGTATTATTTGTAAAACCCTCTAGCAAGGTGACATTCTGATTGAGTGTTTGAAATCCTTTAACAAGGTCACTTCTAACAAGGTGAAGATCCTAACAGATCTGAGGGAAATCCCTTAACTGGGTCACATCTAGCAATGTGTTTGTAATCTTTAACATGATTTGCTTTTAACCGAGCATACTGTAGAAGAGTATATTTCTTAGTGGGTCCGAAATCCCACAGTGGTTTTTCCCTATTTGGGTTTCCACGTTAAATCTGGTGTTATGAGGTTTATGATGTTTATATGCTTTTGAGTTTGCATGTTTAACAGTTTTGGTTATATTACTGAAGTATATGTTATCGAGGTTGAATTTGATGTTTTTATAGAAGATTAAGTTTGTATGATTCACCCCCCCCTCTCATCTTGTTGGCTATTGGATTTGTACTTAAATTTAGTATCAGAACTATCAGAGAGGTGGCACAATGACACTAACACCTTTCAGATGGCTACGGGTGAGATTACATTCACTCCAGAGAACTCTTATCAGATTCTACGGATCCCTGTGGTAGGGGCATTATTGCCTTATGATAAGACCGAGGAGGGTGGGATAGAGGCACTTCACCGGATTTTTCATGATGATCTGATTTGTGGGTATGAGATCCCTTGGCAAGAGTTCATAGATTTTGATTATGCCCCACTACCATCAGTACTAGCAGGTTTTGTAGGTGGCTTCTTGTGTCCAGACCATAGGTCAAAGGGACTAGCAGTGGGATGGGTATTGGTTCTTGAGGATATGGTGACACAGGGTCACCAGTTTGCATGGGGGTGCTGCATGTTGGCCCATTTGTACAAAGATTTGCATCAGGTTGTGTACTTAGGATACAACAGTCTATCATCCGGGGTCACATTATTATAGGTGTGGGCTTGGGAGCACATTCTCACAACGAGGCCACTTGCAAACAGGGATAGGCCAGTTGGTCATGCTTATGTTTATGGATATACAGGGATAGTTGTCCAGTGTAAGCTGGGCAAGCTAGAGCATTGGAAGAGGGTGCTGGATGACATTGATATGGTTATTTGGAGATCGTATACGGAGTGTGAGGTGTGGGCTAAGGATGGGCTAGAGATGCCCTATTTATATATGTCACGATTCCTGAAAGGGTGGATGCCTTTTGTGATTGAGAGGTTCCTGCACAACCGAGTTCAGCGATAGTATGGTCGTCAACAGGGTATACCACAGGGAGCATGCTTATATGCTCGTCAGAGGCAAGATGTGCCAGAGTGGGGTTTGACTATTTATAGTTTTGCGGTGGTGGAGTACATGCATTTGGCTAGATAGATATGGGACTATGCCTATGGGGTGGTAGATGTAGGGATGATAGAGGAGTTTGCAACGCTCTTCATGGCGCATGTCATGGCATGGATATCGGATCCAGCGAAGATGATTCCCACTTTTTCTGATGATGAGGATGAGCAACTTGAGAGGCTAGGGAGACAAAGAGATGAGGGAGAGGAGCTAGAGGAGGGATATGGGGATGGTGGAGGATATGACGGGGGAGATGGTAGGGGAGGTGGTTGAGGGAGATGTGGAGATAGAGAAGGGAGAGGAGATAGAGGGAGGAGAGGAGATAGAGGGATGAGAAGAGATAGAGGAGGGGATGGAGGATATAGAGGGATGAGATGAGATATAGTAGTGAGGTGAGTAGTTGATGAGAGAGGGAGGGGAGGTTTGGTGGTTAGAGTTGGGGGATTGGGAGAGGTTATAGAAGATGTGGGTGGGATGGATGAGTTCAGGCGGCTGACCCAAAGGAGGAGATCAGATGTGTTACCACCACCAGCGCCGAGGACAAGGACATGGATAGGGGTAGGGGGTACCATGACATAGGTACCCCTCCAGATTCGGATACCCACCCATCGAGAGGATGCACAAATTAGGTCCTTACAGTTGTCAATGCAACAGTTACAGACACAATTACTAGCCTAGCAGTGTCAGATTACATAGATTACTGCAGAGTGGGATATAATGTTAGAGCACTTAGGTCGAGCAGAGGCTCAAGAAAATAACCTGGAGAGAGTGGTGGCAGGTGGTTTTGTAAGAGACACATTGAGAGAGATGCAGTATGTATCCAAGGAGGCTGAGTACTATAAATGCTTATACAAGGAGGTGGTTCCTAGAGATCACAGAGCTCCTAGTTATGTTGCGGTGAGATCCATTTGATCCATGCGGACTCAATCTAGGACAAAAAGTAGAATTGTGACCGGGCTGCCTTGTCATGATCCGCTTGGAGATCCAAGTGCCGGGACATCGACTGTGAGACCATCAGCCTCAGGAGATAGTCATACCTAAGAGACTTGCCTCCTTTGTATTTTGATCATTGTGTTGTATTTGGACAAACATGACATCTTTTGTACTTTTGACTAGTGTTATATATATATATATACGACACCGATTTGTTTGATCCAAATGTGATGTGTTTTATGGATGATGATTTATGCTTAGATAAATGGTTCTATGATGATGATGCAATGCTTAGATAAATGACTTTGATTGGACATTGATTGATATGATTGGATGATTCATGATGCAATGATATGATTTGTGAGATGTATCTTGAAAATGAGATGAATGATAATGATATGTTGTGAGATCTATCTTGAAAATGAGATGTATGATAATGATATGCAACTAGTTGTAAAATGATATGCAACTAATTGATCATCCTCATTCTTTTGTTTTTCATTCCTGTATAGTCACATGTTGTTGCTTCCTTTGTGTTTATCATCATTGAGCTGTTTTGATATGTTGAAAATTTATACAAGCATAATGGTATAATTGAACCATAATGACCTGAGAAAAATTTACATGAATTTTGATATTGCAAGATGGCACAAGCATCAAGGTATAATTGAACCAAGATGACCTGAGTGTTGCTTACATAAAAATAGACAAGATTAAACCATTTGTATGTGCAAAGTGGAACAATGTCTTCAATGATATGCTTTGAATCACGTCTTGAGACAAGTATTTACACAGTACAAGTGATCGCTTCACAGGCAAAAAACTAAAAAATATTGGAGTCCCAATCACTTTCTCTAGCACGATGCTTTGTTGAGAAAATTGAGGGGATCCAATAGTTCAAAAGAGTTCAAGTGCAAAGATAGTCAAAACTTCATGCAAGATGTAAACATTTTATACTTCAGAAAATCATCCAGCACGTGTTGTGAAGTTGTTTAAGTGGATCAATGTTTTGTTCTCTTGATTGCTGGAGTTTTGCTTGACAAGATTTTCTTGGCATGCTGTGATTCTTGTTTTGCTGACATGATGAAATTTAGATGAATGTTTCCCCTAGCTAGATTTACTGATCAATGTGGATATGTACAGTGATTACCAAGCCATGGCAGGATATGATGAACTGATATTCAGATAAGCATGGACAGTGACTATGTTAAGTATGTCCTGGATGATGTTATTTTGATAAAGTGTTGGGTGATGGCCAGTGGTGTTTAATTTTGGATACAAAAGTTAGGAGAAAAGATAGATAGAGGAGCTATTCTCTCGCAAGTAGTGCATGTTGCCAAGTTTTCACCATTTGTTTTTATTACACCTTTTTGTTGTTTTTGATTTTTTTTGATTTTGTATTTTTTTAATTCTTTTTTTCACTTTTTCCGTGCATTAGACTACTCAAGTATAGTATTTCTTCAGATGGATGTTGTTGGTTGGTTCATTGAGCACATCGCCTCCTAAAGTTGTTAGCTGATAGGCGCCTGATCCATAGGCTAAGATGATGACATAGGAACCCAACTAGCTAGGTTCAAACTTCCCCTTCTTTTCTCGATCTTGTTGATTTCTAGGATTTTCTTTGAGTACGAGATCACCGACTTTAAAATTCCTAGGGATGACTTTGTGGTTGTAGCTTTTGTACATGCGTTGCTGGTATGATTTGAGGTGATTATAGGCATGCTGTCTCTTTTCATCTAGAAGTTCTAGCTCTTGTAGTCTGTTTACTCGATACTCCTCATCCGGAATGAGGCCTTTCAAAGATAATCTGAGTGAGGGAATTTCTACCTCAAGAGGTAAAATTGCTTCTGATCCATATACCAATGAATATGGCATAGCTCTTTTAGGTGTCTGGATGCTAGTCTTGTATTCCCAAAGTGTCAGATTGATTTGCACATGCCAATCCTTTCTTGCATCATTGACTGTCTTCTTGAGGATTTTCAATATTGTTTTATTTGATGCCTCTACTTGACCATTCCCCTGTGGGTAGTAAGGTGTAGAGAAACGATGTTAGATTTTCTATCATTCACATAGTTAT
This sequence comes from Cryptomeria japonica, assembly GCF_030272615.1. NCBI lineage: Eukaryota > Viridiplantae > Streptophyta > Pinopsida > Cupressales > Cupressaceae > Cryptomeria > Cryptomeria japonica. Next base: position 292,801,257 of record NC_081405.1, read on the forward strand.
CACACATTCTGGTTTTTGAAGGGACGTCCATTATCTATGATGATGGAACTGGGAATGCCGAATCTGCAGATCAGATAATTAAGAATAAAAGAGACAATTTGTTTTCTATTTACTGTGGTCATGGGTACTACTTTGATCCATTTTATGAAATATTCTATTGTAGTGATAATGAACTTGTGTCCATTTGAAGATGAAGGGTGTATTTTTCCTACTAAGTCCATTCCCCACTGACAGAAATGCCAAGATGTTGCAAATGGCTACAATTCCTATGTTGGTGCATGTATAAGATTGTCATGGATTTGGCATTTAGGACATTTCTTTGCATAATGATAAGAGTCTTTTTCCATTGTCGGCCAGTAATATCCCATTCTTACAAGTTTTTTAGCAAGAGTAGGACCACTTGATTGTGTGCCATAGACACCTTCATGAAGCTCTTGTAAAGCAGAGTCAAATTCATTATGATCAAGGCAACGAAGAAGCGTACCATCTAGACCTCGACGGTAAAGAGTATTAGCAGTTAGAGTATAACAGGCGGCTTGCCGGATAAAATTGTGTTTTTGATTTTGAGATAGGTCAATGGGTAGGGTATTTGTTTTGAGATACTCATATATTATTCCATATAATGGAGATTCTGAACTAGTTAAGGCATAGATAACATGGGATGCAGAATTGTCATAAGCTGGGGAAAACAGTTGCTCTACTAAAAACTCATAACGACTCTATTGTTCTGGAATTTGTAAGAGTGAAGTGATAGTAGCCATTGCATCGGCTACTCTTTTATCCAACCTTGGTATTTGTTCAAAGGTGATGTGTACAAAATACTATTTGAAATCATCCACCATTCTTTTGTATGGCAGTAGCTTGTCATCTTTTGTCTGATAGTCATTGTTGATTTGATTTATGACTGGTTGGGAATCTCCATAGATTTTCAATTCTGTGATTCTCCATTCCATGACTATTTTAATTCCTATAACTAGTTCCTCATATTCAACAATGTTATTTGTGCATGGAAACATGAGTCTATATAATCTTGGTATGGTGTGTCCTTCAGGAGTGACGAACAAGATGTCGACACCTAAGCCCTATTGAGTGTAGGAACCATCAAAGTATAGGGTCCATTGCTTGGTTGTAATAGTAAGGACATCCTTATCTCAAAATTTGATCTCCATTGGTTGTTTATCTGGTAGTGGTGCATCAGCTAATTGATCTACAATTACCTGTCCTTTGATAGCTCGACACTCTATGTAGTGGATATCAAATTCACTGAGAATGATGACCCATTTAGCTAGTCTACCTGTGATAGTTGCTTTGCTGAGTAAATACTTGAGAGGATCAATTTTGGCTATTAGCTTGATTGTGTGAGCTAGCATGTAATGTCGAAACTTATGAGAAGCGAAGACTACAGTTAAGCAAGCTTTCTCAATGAATGTGTAATTGAAATCATATCCATTTAAGGTTCTATTGATGTAATAGATAGCTCGTTCCTTGCCTTCTTGATATTCTTGTGCTAATAGTGCCCCCAATGATATGTCTGTTGTTGATAGGTAGAGAATAAGTGGATTTCCTGCTATTGGTGGTACCAGAACTGGTGGGTTTATTAGATATTGCTTGATTTGATAGAATGATTTTGCACATTTGGCTTCCCATCTGAATGGTACATTCTTGTGTAGAAAATGATTGAATGGTAGACTTTTATCTGCTAGTTGGGTGATGAATCACCTGATTGACTAGAGCCATCCTTGTAGAGATTTGAATTGGCTAATGTTCTTGGGAGGTGGCATTTCCATAATGGGTTGTACCTTTGCTGGATCTACTTCAATGCCTTTTGCTGACACAATATAGCCTAATAATTTGTCTGATGTTACCTCAAAGACACACTTATTAGGGTTGAGCCTAACTTGGAATTTCTCCAATCTTTCAAAAAATTTCTCTAGTATGTCCAAATGTTCTGCTCGGGCAAATGATTTAGCTAGTAAATCATCCACATAGTCTTCCGTGAAGGTATACATCATATCATAAAAGATTGTTGTCATTGCTCATTGATAAGTTGCCCCAACATTCTTTAAGCTAAAAGGCATGACATTCCAATAATATGTTCCCCAAGGATAGGTGAACATTGTTTTATCTTGATCCTCTGGAGCTATCTTGGTTTGATTACAGCTAGAAAAACCATCCATCAATGATAACATTGCATGGTCTGCTGTGAAATCTACAATTATGTCGATGCTAGGCAAAGGAAAGTCATCCTTTGGACAGGCTTTGTTAACATCCCTAAAATTTGTACATATCCTGATGCTTCCGTCTAGTTTTGAAACTGGTACAATGTTTGAAATCCATTCAACATAGTAGGTAGGTCAAATAAATTCGATGTCTAATAGTTTCTTTAGTTCAACTTTGACCATTAATGCTACATGTGGATTCATCTTTCTCAACTTCTGCTTGACTGGCTTAGCTCCTAAAGAAATAGATAAGTGATGCATGATTAAGTGTGGATCAATCTCGGGCATATCTGCATAGGACCAAGTAAAATTGATTTGCTTCTCTTTGAATAATTTGATAACCTCTGTCTTTTTTGCATCTGCTAGAGATTCTGCTAGGTGTATGTTTTTTGCTGTTTCTTTTGTACTAATGTTGATGGATTGAGTGGGCTCAATCAATATAGGAGATCGCTCATGATAGGTTCAGGAAGAGTGTCAAGTCTCCCATCCTTAGGTGACTTAAAAAAGTTTTCACCCTCAGATGTGTCCTTTATTTTTACTTTTTTGTGATCTAGTGCTGCCATTGACTAGTTGTCAGCAGTAGATCCTTTATTTCTTTCATTTTTGTGACTGAGAGACTTGGCACTCCCCTGGTTGCAGATGTCATTACTTTTTTTACTGGTAGAGTTTGTTTCTGGGTTGACAGTACATAGGTAATGGATAATGGATTCATCATCTAGGAAAATAGGTGTCATGGTTTTCAGGTTCATCCCAGTCTATGAGATCAGGAAAGACAAGTGGTAAAGAGTCATTGGGTGGATCAAGTTTGGCTACAGTGAGTGTCATGATAGTGGTATCGTTAAGGTTGGTTGGGATATTTAATGAGTTAATGATATTGGTGAGTTCCTCGATGGTATCATCTTCAATGTAGACTTGCTCGTAATGCCGCTGCTCATTTTCTTTGGCTTCATAGATATTTTGTGGACCAAATTCATGTAGTCTAAACTTTGTACCTTGTCCTTCTTGAGATAGGGGTGTATGACTAGCATTTTCAGGAATATCTTCAATAAAATTTGAACAACTGCCCCATTCATAGTCATTAGAATTAGTCTCAGAAGTATTGTCCCAGAGTTTTTCAGTGCTGCTGACAGGGGTGTTGTAAGGTGAAAAGAGATCTTTGATGATTGATACCAGTCTGATAGTTTTCTCTGATTCCATACCAGATCCTGTTTGTACTTTTTGCATTTGTTCATATACTGTTTCTCCTTAGGGAGTAGTGATGTTTTCAGGGGGTGATTCTTCCTTGTTTGGAATAGGTTCCTGAATGTGATGTACTTCTGCATAAGATGCTTCTTCTCTTTGAATGACCATCTCCTCTTCTTATTTCTCTTTTTCTTGGTGTTCATGTTCCTTTTGTATTATTTCTGTTGATTCGTGTAGTGCCTCCTGCCATGAGTCCTCCTTGTACTTCTTTTTTGCTTTCCATTGAGGTTTTTGATATTTATTTGGTTTCTTCTTTGGGGGTAAAGTTGTCCATAGCTCAATCATGTTTTGTCTCTAGAAAACTGTGAAGGAGGATCCAATGGTTCTGTGATGCCTTCTTGATGTTTGTTGATAGGTCCTTTGCCATTGTACCCCATTCGTTGCATGATCGGGTAGCCTTTCCCATATAGTTATGTTGGTATAGCTATTTCCATAGTAGCAACTTTGACTTCTTCCTCATCCTTGTATAGCCAACTAAGGATGTCCTTCTCATCTAATTCATGTGCTAGTGTGCCTAATTGGATAAATTTGCCATCAAACTTGGTGATTGGTTGTGTTGCTTGATGTGTTAATGCAGAAGGTGTCCCATGAGATTTAGGTGATGATGGTAAGGTGGCTAGACACATAGGTTTTAAAGCATATTCTCCCATGCCTTTCTCTTTGATTTTCATCTTTTGTTTGAAATCCATGGATAAAGATTTGAGCTTTTTCTTGCTAATGATCTGGATCTGAGGAAGTTTGTTTTTCCCTGTTATGTGGAACCAAGCTATCTTGGGCTGCCCCCATAGCATTACAATGTTGAAAAGGGTTATTATCTGCTGATATAGAAATCTCCTGCCCATTGTAATGGAATTTAACACACTGGTGGTAAGTTGAGGGTACTGCTTGCATTTCATGTATCCAAGGTCGACCCAATAAAATATTATATGTGAGGTCTATGTCTAAGACTTGGCACATAGTGTCCCTTTGTATTGATCCCACTTGAATTGGTAGTGTCATGGTTCCCTTGGATGATCTTTCTTCATCATGATATGCTTTGATAGTGATCTTTTTGCATGGATCAATAGACTACTCCGAGAAGCCTAATGCATGGATAAGTTTTAAGGTACAGATATTGAGTCCAGTTCCTCCATCTATTACTCTTTTAACTCAATGATTGTAGACCAAGACTTCAATGTGTAGGGGAGTATTGTGTGGATGGCTCAATGAGATATTATCATGCTCATAAAAAGTGAGATTATGAGGCCCTGTCATGTGAGCTACCATGGCTTGAAATTTGTCAATATCCAGATCTTGAGGTACATTTGTTTCCAATAGTGCATGTTCCAAGATGTCTTTATGTTTTGGTGAAAATTTTAATAACTCAAGTATGGATATTTTAGCAGGAGTTCTACGTAGCTAACTTACTAGATCATATTGAGTCTTGGGGATAGTGGTTGCTGCTGATGTATGCCCTTTCAAAACATATTTTTGAGCTCTGGTGGTTACATTTATCAATTCATGTTTGCGTTTGTCCTTGATTGTAATGACATTTACTTGATTGTCATCTATTGATATATGATTGATGGTGTTGTTGTATATGTGGTTGATACGAGCCCCTCGTGTATCATTTCATGATGAAGCTCCATGATCGATCGTTAAATCACCTCTATCAATCATGTCTTGAACAATGTTTTTAAGCCTCATGCAATCATTTGTTTGATATCCTTTATTTCGATGAAAATCACAAAAGTGTGAGTCATTCCACCAAGGTGGTTTGACCTAGGGTTCAAAGTTGTTTATAGTTGGTAATGAGATAATTATGTTTGCCATGAGTTCTCAGAATGCTGATTCTAATGATTGTCCCAATGGTGTGTAAATGCGTTTATTTGGAAAGTTGTTGGTGTTACCCCTAGAATTTGGATTAGGTCCTTGATTTGTGTTGTTATTTTTGTTGGCATTGCACACTCCAATGAGAATTGAAGGTGATTGAAGGTGTTGTCATTGATGGAAACCTTGTGGACCTTAAGGTATTCATTTGGTAAATCACCGGCAAGCACATGCATCGGCACTGACAAACACTTCACCAGCAGCGACAACAATGTTCACCAGCATCCCAGCCGACAGGAACAATATTTTGTATTTTGTATTTAATTGTAATATCTTTTTGTAAGTCGACATGGCATATTGTAATAAGACTCATATAAGTATGAGATCTTGTAAATCATTTAGAGATAAGGACATGGATAGGATGAATATGATGAGCGAATATTAAGGTAGATTTTGTATAGGGTTTATGGTTATTGTATGAGCTTAAACCAGTACTGAACCTGGCATAGAAGATGTTGTTTTGTAGCAGTACATTATATTGGATTCTCATAATCCATTTTGTAAGTCAGTGAGACTTCCTTTTGTATTTGAGCAGTGAGCTCTAGGCAGTTGGCCTTCCTACATGTGCAGGCACCTCATTGTAAGTAATATCCATTTATTGGCTAGTGAGTGAATATTGTGGGTCACAAATCCCACTGAGGTTTTTCCCACACTAGGTTTCCTCCCCAAAAATATTGTGTTATGGTGTGATTTCTATGTTGGCTTTATTGTTCATATTTACTGAATTAATTCTTGTTTACCGATACATTGTTTTGGAATGCAAAATACTTAATAAGATTAGGAATTCTATTAACCGGTTAGGTACTGATTCCCCCCCCCCCCCCCCTCTCAGTATCTTTGGGACTATCATCAATCCTAAAAATTGGTATTAGAGCTCGGTCCTCTATTTTCAAAAGCCTAACAACTTGAGGAAGATTCTGACACCGGTATAGATGGAAAACTTGAGAAAGCAATTGGAATCAGCTCTTGCAGACTTTGATGCAGAAAAGTTGAAGAATATCAAACTTGAAGACGATCTAAGGACTGCATAGGAATTCATTCAAGGACTTCAGGAGAATCTCACTATTGCTATAAATAAAAGAAGAGAACTTCATCAGAAGATGCAGAGTGATGATGATGAAAAGGAAACTCTTAATGATCTTGTGAACAAGTTGAGGCAAGAAAACAATGCTATGAGGAATGAAATGCAAGATATGACTATGAGGTTTTGTAAAGACATTGAAGATAGAAAGAAGAATGAAGATGACTTGACTAGGAGACTCAATGATGCTGGAAATGAAAATGTAAGACTTAGTCATGGAAATAAAATGTTGAAGACAGATCTGATGCACATACAAAATGATAAAAGTGAACTTATGAGACAAGGGAATTTTGGAAAATGAGTTGGCTACTGCAAATCAACACAAAGAGAAATTCAAGAAAAGTTCAAAAGAACTTGATGTTATACTGAAAAGTCAGAAGACCTAATGGAGATACTAATGGACTTGGTTTTGAAGTTGGTGAAAGCTCTGGTATTGCAAACAATTATGATCACAGTAAACTGGTAAGACAACCTAATGCTTACCAATTTAATTGGAAATTCTTTAACTGTAACAAGTATGGTCATAGAGAAAATCAGTGTAGATCTAGAAACAATCAGAACATTAATGCACCCATCAGTCAATTCTCCAAATGCAACAAAATTGGTCATAATTTAGAAAACTATAGAATGAATGTAAGATGTTGTGTTTGTGGAAGATTTGGACACTTATCTAATCAATGCAGAACATATACCAACATAGGATATGGAAAGGCTATTCAGAAGAACAATGTGACCTGTTATGCTTGTAACAAGATTGGACATATTGCAAAATTTTGTAGAAGTAACACATCACTCGCAAATAATAAAGGACCCAGTTTGAAAGGTAAAGAGAAGGTAGACGAGGTAAAGAAATAATTTTCAAAATAGTAGATTAAAAAGAGAGATAAAAATGTTGATGAGACTATTCCTTCACCGGTAGAACAAAGTATTACTCCACCAGCAAGAGATTCTTCATCCAACTAAAAAGAAACCTTTAGGGGGTATGGCAACAAGTTGAAAATCATGCAATTTTACCCTCGGTTGATGGTAAGAAGATGAACTTCTTCTTTACCGGCAAATGTGTTAAGTTCACTTAACCGACAGGCATTTATTGTGGTTGTTGGAGGAAAAGACATTATAAATCTTTGATTTTCCCTCTTTTTTCATTCACCAAGAATTCAAACTTACTAAGAGCATGAAAATTTGAGTGAAGGCATCCATAGCGAGAAGTGAAGAAAAGTTATTTCAAGCATCCAAACCTATCAGGCAGATTAAGGCATTTATCAATGGCTTCCTCCTTTGCTCCAAAATTTATTGCAAACCCTACTATTATAGAGGTAGTTAAACGCCCTAGGCTTGTTTTCAAGATTATCCCTGAGGTAGTGAAACAAGATGATACCCTAGGTACTTTTTCAAAAATCCCTAAAGGAGTTGCATATGCAGAAGACCCTAGAATCTATATTCATTGCCACATTGAGGAATTAGGTTTTGAGGAAATAATGAAAATGTATAAAAATGTTAGCTGTGATGAAAGTGAAATTGTGTAACCTAAACATAAGGTCATTAAAACCCTAGGTTTTGTGGAAATCCTTGGCATCCCAACATTTCCTAAGGAAGTAGTAAGGATTGTGCTTAGCAGAGTTCACGGTGAATTCTTTTGGCTAGACTCTATTCATAAAATAACTAAGGAAGAAGTTAGGGAAGTGACTGGCTTACCCTCCACCGGTAGTAGACCAAATAAAACTAAAAAGGTTTCCAATAACATAGTGATGGCACTAACAGGAGCAACCTATGACAATAGATCCCTAAGAGTGAATGATGTGAAAGACATAAATGTTAGATTCATAAGCATGATCTTAGGATATAAAACCACACATGCAAACTGACTGAACTCAGTTTCAAGTCTATCTATTAAAAGTGCATATGATGTGGTTAACAGTGATGCAAAGATAGATGTATGTGAGTGGTTGAAAGATGAATTGATTGATAATCTAAAGAAGATAAAAGGAGACAAGAAAGGTACTTTCTGTTTTGGCAATCTTCTTGTATGTCTAATACTATACCTTACAAAAGAGGTTCTTGGTATTGGAAAGAAAGACTTTGGTTATGACATACCGGTAGGCAAACAACTGTCTAAAATCTTTACTAGTATGGGTACAGACAAGGATAACATTATCACTAAGTACTTTAAGACATTCAAAGCAAAAATGAAAACAAGGGAAAGATTACCATAAAGCATTGTAGATAAATATTCAAAGGAAATTTGTTTTGTAATTAAGAAGGATGAGATATGGATGGAGGCAGTTCTTCCTAGAACTATATGGGTGACAGAAATGGCATATGAGGCTGATGTAAATATAATTGAAACATATGACAAAGCCCTACTTGAGGCCCCTAGAGAATTAAAAAAAAAAGTGTTTGGTAATGCCGAGACAATAGAAAGTGGTGTGTAGATACTAAAACAAAGGAAGAAGAGCTAAAAATATATTAGAAGTTCCACCAAGTAGGTCAAAGAAATAAAGGAAAACATAATGAATATCACTAGTATTAAGGAGAGTGACTTAGAAGGATTACAACTGGAGGCTCATCTCTCACCAGTTGGTACATCCAAGAAAGTGAAATCCCCACATAATTCAAAAGAGTAGATAGGAAGAGAAAACCCTCACTGGTACCCTCTCCTACACCAAAGAAGGCAAGGAAGAAACAACAGATAGTGAGGCCACCAACTAAGAAGCTGACACCTAGAAAGAAAAATAAAAAATTGGTTATACCACCACTAGACAACTTATTGAATGAGATAACAAATGATGGTAATTTATCCAATGTAAGCAAATTGTATGATACATTCACAAATGAGGAAAAAGAAAGCATTGAAAATAGCATCATCTTACATCTAGACATTTATAAGAAAGTGTTAATAGAGGTTGTAGATGATTTTCCTGATTTATATAGGTGGTTAGATGCTAAAAGGTTAGCAATTATGAAACTTGATAAGAAAATTAAAATTGAGAAACTACTTGTTGTACATCTAGTAAAATCTATTGAAGAAATTGATGAGTTGATCAGTGAAGTAAATAGAACAGTCTTTTCAAGTGGACACCGACATGTAAGCCTAATGGCCGACAGGGTTAATGAAATCTCAGAAGAGACAGCTAATAAATGGGACATCTTCTTTGTTGAGTAGGAAAAACAGGAAGAGCTAAAAAGACCTAAGACTTTCAAGGTATATCAAAATGACCGAGACAAGGGAAAAGGCAAGGTATGTGGACTACCTAATATAAGAGTGACTAATAACCTACCACCACCTTTAGTTACTCCACCAGTATAGACTGATAGTACACCGACTACTGAGAATGTGGAAATACCACATGAGGACACAAACCCTGAGTCTGAAATTTTGTATTCTATGAACATTGACACTCAGGAGGTAAATATTGTGGTTGATAAGGAGAGAACTAAGGAAAAGAAAGATGTTGTTACTGAGCAACCGACTGATAATGTTGAAGTTGGAACACAGACTGAAAATGTTGAGGTTGAGACACAAGTTGAACAAATAGAACATTCAATGGAACACTTGGATACTGGAATGGTTACTAATACTACTGATGCAAGCATTGAGAAACCAACTAAGATACCGGTAGTGGACAATGTAGAGAAATAGATAGAGAAACCGACAGTAGATAACAATGTGAAACAAGTAGAGACACAAGTAGAGAAACAGGTTGATTCATAGGTACACACTGAGATAGTGCCACCGACAACCACTGAAAAGCCAAAACCTTTGCTATTGGAAATGCAAACATAGAGTGACCCACTAGAGGTCAAGACAAGCAAAGTGGTTACTCACACCAGCAACACAGAGATTGTAAAGGTAATTGGCCAGTCATCCAGTACTTCAATGACTGAATTTAGACCAACCAATGTAACTGAAGTACTATTGGATTCAATAAAGAAAATTACAAATTGTAATGCATTGGCCTATAAGGCAATAGATGATTCTATTCCTATTCTTAAGTTAATTACACCTAAATGCAATGTAGATAATAAGGATCGTTTGAGTTAGTTAGACACATTGTCTAAATACATTACCGACAATATACCGATTGTAGATCAAATAAATGAAGAAACATTTAAAGAGAAAATGGATAGGGAAAAAGAGAAATTCTTTGAAGAAACAATAAAGAAGTGCACGAAACACATTGAAACTCTTTTACCGACACTCAACACAACAATTATAGAATTTAAGGAACTGTACAGAGACACCTGTAAGACAAATCTTTTGACAGTAGATATTGATAAGGAAATCAGCAAAGTTCAAAAGGAAATTGATGACATAGCTGATAATATCATTGGCTCATCTGAACCAATATCAGTTATTGAACAAGAAATTTCTAGATTTGAGGAAAAACAGGAGAAGTTAGAGAAATAGAAGGAAAGAATAAAGGGCAAAGCTAAAGAGCTTAAATGCAGACTCAGTCCAAAGTTAGATAGCCTCATCTCTCTAAGGAAAGAGAACTCCGTGGCACTTATTCAAGGACACAAGACACCAGAAGAGAAAATGCATCATCTCACCAGTACAACTTAGAGAACAAAGGCAGCTTTGAAGGATAGTAACAGGTTTACTTAGAGTTTGAACTTGGTCTTAGCAGACTTATTCTAGATTGTAAACAACCAGTTACAAGGTTCAGGCTGAAAACTGCACTCATTTGATATTTTGACAACCTTTGTCATTGATGTCAAAGGGGAAGTAGTAGTACAGAGAAAACTGATTGTTAGAGGATATCATCAGCTCAGGGGGAGCACACATTTTTGGTAAGATTTTTGGACTTCAATTTTTGGGACAATTTTGGATTTTTCTCATGAGTATTGCCATCAATGCCAAAGGGGGAGATTGTTGGCATTGCCCACTCAAATGAGAATTGAAGGTGATTGAAGATTTGATGACAACATTGTGGACCTTAAGCTATTCATTTGGTAAATCATCAGTAGGCATAGGCATCAGCACCGACACCGATAGACACTTCACCGACAGTGACAACAATGTTCACCAGCATCCCAGCCGACAGGAACAATATTTTGTATTTTGTATTTAATTGTAATATCTGTTTGTAAGCCGACATGGCATATTGTAATAAGACTCATATAAGTATGAGATCTTGTAAATCATTTAGAGATAAGGACATGGATAGGAAGAATATGATGAGATAATATTAAGGAAAATTTTGTATAGGGTTTATGGTTATTGCATGAGCTTAAACTGGTACTGAACCTGTCACAGTAGATGTTGTTTTGTAGCAGTACGTTATATTGGATTCTCATAATCCATTTTGTAAGTTAGTGAGACTTCCTTCTATATTTGAGTAGTGAGCTCTAGGAAGTTGGCCTTCCTGCATGTGCAGGCACCTCATTGTAAGTAATATCCATTCATTGGCCAGTGAGTGAATATTGTGGGTCACAAATCCCACTGAGGTTTTTCCCACCGGGGTTTCTTTCCAAAAATCTTGTGTTATGGTGTGCTTTCTATGTTGTCTTTATTGTTCATATTTACTGCATTAATTCTTGTTTACTGATACATTTTTTTAGAATGCAAAATACTTAATAAGGTCATAAATTTTGTTAACTGGTTAGATATTGATCCCCCCCCTCTCAATATCTTTGGGACTATCATTAATTCTAATAGTTTTGGGTATTGTTGGTGTTGTTTGTATTTGGAGATTCTGGATTGGTATTCAGTGCATAAGTGTTAGTGCCTTGGTTAGCACCCTTTTAATTCTTGGTAGCTTGAGGATTACCTGATAAGGCCAATATGGGTTATTTGGACTTCACATCATTAGCCTCATTTCCTCCTTCATTTCTAGTATTTTTGTTTCTAGTCCAGAACCTGGATTTATCTAAGTTGTTGTTGTTGTTGTTCTGGTTGTTGAAATGAGAGTTGGATGAATTAGTTCCTTCTTTGAAGAATTTCAATGTTCCTTTCTTAATACATGACTCCTCTACTTGGATTCCATTTTTGATCAACTTGGCAAAAGATGGTATGCATTTGAGCTTGAGTAAGTAACTCATCTCACTATTCAAATTATCGATGAAAATTTCCATATTTTCCTTTTCGGGAACATCTCGAGGATATCTTGAAACCATCTGTCTCCAACGTTGAAGAAACACCATGAATGTTTCATTGTTTTTCTATTTGGTATTGCAGACATCTAGCATGATGATTACATGTTGAATATTGTAGGAGTATTGAGTGATAAATTTGTTGACTGACTCATCAAAGGATCTGATAGGAGGTGTATGTTTGGATAACCACTCCATTGTTTGCCCTCCCAAGCTTCTTGGAAATAGCCTCATCAAATAGGTGTCATCATGGGAAAATTCAAGGCTCATGGTACAAAATTCCCAAACATGATCGTGAGGATCGCTTTTACCATCATATTTGTCAAATTTGGGAATGTCTGAATTCGGGGGAAAAGGTGTCATGTTTAACCTTCTGTCAAAAGGGTAAGGATGAATTTCATTTAAGGAATATCGTATTTTGTCCCCTATTGTTTGTCCTATATTTGTCTTTGCAGCATTTGCATTTGTTGTGTGAGAGCATCCAAGGGTGCATTTGTTTGCCGAGGGAAGAGTTCTTCCCTCCCATTATCCCTAGTTTGGGTAGGCGTGTGTTGTGGTATGTTTGGCTCAGGTGTGTTTTGCTCAGGGTCACATGCTTCTTCTTCTCTTTGTTACTCTTGATAAGTATAATATCGAGACCTTTTTCTAAAGGCGTTAGCATCAAAGTCTTCAGGAATCCTAACTCCTTTGCTTGTTAGCATTAGTAGGTATTTTTCTTTGTCAACCTCTATGAGTCTTTTCATAAGTCTTTGAAATGAGGCACTTTCTTGACATTCTTGGGGGAGTTCCTCAGTAATCTTTGTGTCTTATAGATTTGGATACTCAAAAGGATTTGATAATCTTCGACCCATACTAGTGTCTGGTTGTGGTGCTCTTTGCTTGTTTCATTAAGAGCGAGTGACAATGAGCATCTAGTAGAAACCTTTTGTGACAAAGGGGATGAATTCCTCTTCTGTGTTTTTCTTGGGAGTTGGTGGTTCCAATCAAAGTATGTTGTAAGTGATGCAAACTTCCAAGAAGAAAGCTGGATTGATCTTTCCTCCACGATTTAAGTGTTGGCTGAATGTTGCTTTTTGGCAAAATGCTCTACTTCTCAATGGCTCTTTGTCAAATTCATTTAACTTGTTTTGAAGATATAAGAACATATGACAGAGAAATGTGGGATGATATTTGAAGAGTTGGCGATTGATGTAGAGAAATCTATTCCTTTTGGCAAGTTTTTGGGAACTAGGTTGTTGTTTCCTTAACTTAGTTTTATGATGAAGACTTTTTCTTCTCAAAAGATGAGGATTAGTCATACATAGGTGATCAATGGTTTCTTTTGATTTGATTGAATTATGATACTTTGTTTGAAAACTTAAGCCTAATTTTATCAAATAAAGGTTTAGATGCCCCCTTATGACAAAGTGCATCAAATGCTATGGAATAAGAGTCTTCCCGATATGGAAACTCAATTTGACAACTTAGGTTTAAACTAGGTATGTTTTGAAGATGGAATACGTTTAATTGGCAGACATTTTGATCAGTGTGATGATGTAGCTTGATTTTGATTGGAGAAAGTGTTATCTTTAGCTAGTTTTTGATTTTTGACATTCTAAGAATGACTTGTTGGATTGTTTAGAATAGTTCTAATATTCTGATTCGAGTTTTGCCTGATGAAGTCAACTAAGGATCCAAAAGGGTGTTTGAAACTATTGTTTAAATTTTTTAAAAAGGTTTTGTTTTTGCTCTCTGTTTTCACAGTTTTATCTAGGTGCTAAGACAAAAACTAGATGCACTAAAGTTTGACTCAAATGCATTGTTTGACACCACCAATGTGCTAAGCTTCCCCTGTGATGCGCTAAAACAATGTTTTGACTTCTGTTGTTTCAGGAATGCTTATGCGCTAAACTGGTCTGAGTATGTGCTAATGTTTAGACCTAGAGCGCTACTGTTTGCCCCCAATGCAGTAGGCTGATGCTTCAATGCGCTAATATGTCCCTAAGAAGTTATACTATTTTAGATGTCAAATGTTCTAATGATTTATGCTATGTTTCTTGGGACAGATGTGCTGATTTTAATCTCAGACATGCTAAGATTTGCTTTAGATGCGCTAAGTTTTGCTTCAGATTCTCTAGGATGTTGTTCCTATGTGCCAAACTGCCCTGTTTGGTTTGATTTGTGGGTTTTCCTGGAAATTTAACACTTTCTTAACTTTGATAGATGATTTTCTGAAGTATAAAATGTAAACACAACACGAAAAAGACAACCATTTTTGCCTATTTTAAATAAAGAGTGTATGTTCTGCAAGGATGTATTAAAATCCCCAATGTTTTAACATGTTTGGATACAAATAATACAATTCAATCAGACTCTTTATTCAAGGGTCATCAACAATATCATAGCCCACTAGTCTTGATACTCCGTTAGCTCAAACAACCATGTAACCCCTTAAGGGGCACCTATTTTTTTGCCTTTTGCCAGAAATTAACCAAAAATGAATTGCTTTACAATTGAGTAGCTATGTTGGGAGATATATGGTGAGTAATCTTGGGGGCAGATTCTTCCCCACCCATGCACTATGATATTGCCAATGTTTGGCGACTGACTCAGCTCAAAGTTTCTAATTCTAAGGTTTGTAATCAAGCTTCTTGTTTGGCTGTCAGTGATAAACTCCCTCAGGATGCTTCCCAACCTTTAGAACAAACGCTTTACGTATCATAAAGATACTAGGGGAAGGCTAATCACTGCACAAAACCGTTCAAAGGGACTTTTATCACCCTCCACTTTTGATTATAGTGGGTTGGAACACTTGGCGATAAAGTCATTTCCCACTTAGGTCGTTCCCCTCACACCGACCGTAATGACTTTAAGAGTTTTTAGCTCCTCGGGAAGGCAGGCTTGCTAAAGGATTTTAAAATGTTTGAAATGAAGAAAGCATAAGAGTGGTTTGGCTTTTTGATCACCCAGTTAACGGGAGAGCATATACCTTCCATTTTCGAGACAAGGCAAATAAGGTTCTTTTTAGCCTTCAAGATAATGATTTGCTAACTTCTATTTGGAGATGTTGGTCCAAAAAGTATGATGTTTATTTTAACTCTCAAATCAATTATTATTTTTTAATCTAAGTAAATGAAATCCTGGTCAACAAAATGTATTTGATAAAGGGGAAGGACTTCCCTCTTTTTCTTTTCTTCAAAATTCTTGGAAAAATGAGGTTCTTTAACTTGCACAGTAAAGTGAATCTTTTTAAACACCAAAGGATGGTGAGGTTCTTTTTAAAATGTTTGCAAAAGTAAATTTTGTCTTGTTCCTTTTAACCCTCGAAATAAAGTTTTTTCTTCCTAATAAAGCAAGAAAATGGTTTTTATTTGTTGTTCTTTTTAGGTACTCCAAAATCAAAAGTGAGTTCAATTTTAATTAACAAGGAAATGAACAAAACTTTTAAATGACTAACTTAACAAAGTTAGAAATTAAAAAATTAATCAAAAGCCTAAAATTTAGTAAAAGGCAATTCTCCCAACCTGCAAACAAGCATTAGTTACCTGCAATAAGAAAAACCTATTAGTGATAAAAAATTTCACAGTGGACTTCTACAAGTCTAATTCTCTATCTCGGTTACAATTGTTTTTTTCTCTATGTGTTTTCTATGTGCTACAGAATGGAACCTATGCACTATAGAATAAGACCGATGTGCTAGCTGAAGGCCCAGATGTGCTAAGCTGTTGTCTGGATGCACTAGACTGATGTACTAAAGCATTGGGACCTACAGGAAATAACATAAATGCTATGCACTAAAGGTAAGTTTTGATGCACTAAAAGATGGTTTGAATGCGCTAAACAGTCTATCGGATGCACCAAAGTAATGACCAGATGCGCTAAGGGATGCTCTCCATGCATTGATTCAAGTTTTTCACATACCTACAAAGTTAGTCCTACATAAAGAATGATTTGATAAACGGGGTTAAGCCCCACAATGGGCACCAGAAATGTATGTGGGAAAAAGTGGTGCAATGAAATGAAATTTACAAAATCATGACTAGTCCACACACCAATGGGACTCTTGGTGCAAGTTATGGAAATATATAGAATAGCTCAACTTCCCAAGGGATGTTACATTGTTCTCTATCTCACAAGACCCCTTAATCCAATACCTTTTCTCTCAGATCACTGAGCAAAATGACTTAGGGATGACAATCATGAGAATGAGGGATGTTTTGATCAATCTAACAAGAATGCAATCCTAATGTGCATGATATTAATAAAAAGATGAACTAAACTAGCATGCATATGATGATAAGATGAAAGGTTTAGTAACAAGACTATCCTAGCATATCACACTAGTCTACCATGATTATAAATAAAGATGTTATGATTATTTCTATCAAAGAGAGGCTAAATGCTAGATATAGATGATTTAAATGCTTAGTAAAATGTGTATAAGTTTGATGCTAAAGACTTGGATCTAAAATGGAGGAATGAGAGCTCTATTTATAGGAAAAATAGGGCAATGAAGAGTCAAGATTGAATGATCCTATCAAGGGTCAGGATTAAAAGTTATCAATCCATGTTTACAATTCTCACCAATGAAATGGTGACAATTGTCAACAAGAGACTGCTTGGGAGGAGATGTAAGAAGCATTTAATGTCTGAGAAGACCTCATGGTTACCTTAGAAGGTAAGGGTTAAGGTTAGGTTAAGATTACCCATTGGATAAATCTTTTACCCAAAGGATAAATTTTTATGCAAGGGTGAAAGGAATAACCATGGTCAAAGCAATGAATGCTTGATGAGACCCTATGGTTAGATGAGGGTTGAGTTAGGCAAAAAGTCTCCAACCATGCCAAAAAGGGCTAGTTAACCATTAATGGTTTGGAAGACTTTAGGGACAAATTTGTAAGAGTCCTTCCAAATTTGGAGGAACTCAACAAGTTAGCTTGTTGAAGGCATAAAGACTTTAATGCCTTTGGAAGACTTTACTCCAAATTTGAGAAGTGACATCCTCAAATTTAGGGAAAGGGGATAATTTAAAGGGTTTTAGGCTAATTGATTAGGATTAGATGGGTTCTAGAAGAATCTAGAAAGAGGGTTAGGAGGCAAGTGGGAGATGTAGGAGAATGCAAGTGGATGGAGGGTAATTTTAATTAAAATAAATTGCTTTATTACAACAAAATAGATGCAAGTGGGGGATTTAAATAAATTAGATTTATTTATTTGAAGTGAACAATTTAATTAAAAGGAGAGAGAAGGGATTTAATTAAATAAAATAATTTATTTAATTAAATGACATGAAAGGCTTAGGTGAATTTAAATAAATAAATTGAATAATTTATTTAATGAAATAGAGGAATGTGGATGATTTAATTAAATTATATTTAACTAAAATAGAGGAATGAAAATAAAATGAACATTAAATATTCATTTAGGAAAGTGGTCATTTTTATACGTCTACAACTACAATGATATAATTTGCCTATTTTCTAAAAAAATAAATGTAAATTAATCAATATTTCTCTAAAATCTCTGAAATGAGTGAAGGAAAATAATCTCTTGCCACCCCACACACTCACAAACGTGAAACATGTATATAACACATCGCACACATAAAATAAATGTGTCAGTCCATGTCAGTATTCCAATATAATAACATTTAACCATAATTAGGAGAAACAATCCATAAACAAGATTCATCGATACACACATCAAGCATAATACCTGAATATAACATCACAACATGGTATATCAACCATCTAAGTAAGCTACTAAAAAGTCAACCAAGGTCAAACTAGGTTTAAAAGAGTCTGATTAGGGTAGGGGTACTACAGGAAAAACTCTATCTCAGTCTACTAGGGCACTAGTTTTCTTGACATTTGTACAACCATTCAACATAAGACTAATTCAATATGAAAGATACTTGAGTTGACAATAGGAATCTAGAGTTTGAGAAGTTTTCAATGACCACATCAATGGATATTAAAAAACCCTTGTGACTGACCCAGAACTGAGGGTTTTGGATAGTTTAGAGAAAAACAATTCAAAATCTCCTCATTCTTCACGACCATTGCTCTAACTTGTCACAAAAAAAAGTTAATTCATTACACTTCACCCTCAAATACTTGATTAGACATTTTTAATCTATTTTCTTGATGACAAGAAACTTGAAACAATGCATGAAATGTGACTGTCATAGAAATTTGAAATTAACAAGTTCCAAAACACAAAATTTTATTGATTTTATCAACCCATAATACATTTTAGTGTTCTTCAAGGTGTCTCCTTCCTTCTTCCTTTACAGTGCCCTCTTGTCACAAATTTACCTACCTTTGTCCTCCTTCATACTATTGTATCATTAAGATTAGCATCGAACACTTAATAAAGGTTCATCTTTCTTTACAATTCTTAATAAAGTTTCATCCTTGTTTACAATTCTTTTAGTTTTCATATTTTTAATGCTTTATATATTTAATGTATTATTCTTCAAGTGTTGTCAATGTTCCTATGTAAACGCCACCTCATCTGAGGTTAGCCCCACCTGTATTGCCGACTGCAATGTCGGCAACATGCAACATGCAAACATCATCTACTGCATGTCATGTTGACCCACCCACTATTGGTAGATCCCTCTTTTTCTCTCTCTTTTGTTATGTGTTTATTTCTCTTGAAGCGTTCTTTCTTGGGTGCATTTCATAGTGGATTCATTTTCTGCAATAGGAGATGCACATGAGGATGCGCCAGAGGCAACTACTGCTAATAACATACCATCATTTTCTCGATCTTCCCATATTGCTAGTGCGGGAACATTGTAGGCCACATTGGTGGTGAGCAATGAAGAATTGATTCCCTTAAAGGTACAGAAGGTTCCAGGTACTTTAAATTTATTATTATTATATATAGTCTAATTGTAATTTACTTACTGATCACTCATTTTGGACTAATGATCCCATGATTTTTTGTAGGAAATGATATTTTTTATAAAAATCTTAATGACATTGCATTGCAGATATTTGGGCCCACCATACGTAAAAGGTGGAACATCATATGTGAACTAACCCTAATCCACTATTTTGATTTCATATCATCGCTAGAATAGTTTTCCTTTGATCCATTTCTTGAACTATATCAAAGGTAGCTTTAGTTTATTTATGAATCTAACAGGTTTGTTTTTTGCTTTAAAGGTGGAATGACCAAGGAAAAAAGTTAAAAGATGAACTCACGAACCGTATGGTTGGGTTGTTCGGAAATGACACATTCGACAAAACCAAGCTCCTTGAAAAATATGGCACATATCTAAAGTATGTGAGGGACCAATATAGGACACATTTAGAGAAGAACGTAAAGTATGGGCATCCCCCCATGATTCCAGAGAGGGAGTGGAAGGACTTGATTTTGGATGCAAAAGAGATAATTGAAAGGGAAAAAGGAAATACACCACCAAACACCAGAAGAAGGTATGTAATACTATTAAGAATGTAATTATGTACTAATTACTCTTTATATTTATATAATCTAACATATTTCAAACTTTTCATAGACCGAGTGACACGTCAAAGGCAACCAAGGCAAGACAAGAAAAGAATGGGCAACAAAAACTCGGCTCTGGTGGTTATATGAAATTTGCCACACAAATTGTAAGAATCAGTAAATGAAATATCGCATCAAAATATTTATAAATTGCAAACAATTTTTTTTTTATCAAACAATACAAGAAAAATTCACTATATTAAGAAAAAATACAGAGCTTAGAATTTAATAGAGCGCCCATAGAAGATGACAAGAGAATTGCCTACTAGAAAGGCTATACAATTGTGGCTGAATAACTATGAGAATTGAGTTGGCAAACACGAGATTATGATGTATCTGTCACAAAGGTAAATAAGATAAATGAAAATGATTTCAAATTGAATTCTTTACCAATAATCTATTTGCTGTTAAGCTCCAACATAAAGTGACTATATTTTTTAAAAATAAGCAGTCAATGATAACAATGTGCATGACATTGGAATGTCGCCTGCTAATTGTGGAACACAACCTGGACATGAAGCTCCGAATGTGCATCCTAGTAGTGGAAGTATTCATTTGCTATTCAAATTTTTTTATGTAATTATTAATATAATTAAACATCTTAATTAAATTGTAATTAGTGTAGTAATTAATGTAACTTTTTTTGTTAATATTTTAGAGCATGTAGTCGGTGGTGACCAAGTGGAGCATGATCCGTGTAGACAACATTAGGAACGTGATGTTCCCCAATCAGGTAAAGAGGACCACTGTTATTCTTTTAAACAAATTTAATTGCAATTGGTGTATTGATTAATGTAACCTTTCGTATTTCAACTCCAGAGAATCTAGATGGTGTTTAACATGTTGAGGTTGAGGCTAGACAAAATGATGTGGAAGATGATGTGGCCCCATAAGGTAAAGATCCCCATGGTTATGTTCTTTAAATTAATGAAATACTTGTAACAATAATATTTTTTTTTTTGAATTTAACCCATTTCTTTGTTATTGTAGAGGACCCCACTTTGGTTCAATGTCCTCATCCTTTGTATAGGCCTAGGCATACATTGAGATCATGAGTATAGGGCAGAACAACTAAATATGAGGGAAATGATGAAGAAAATGATTTGCCACTTAGTCTCTACATAGCTGCAAAAAAAATAAAAATGATTTTAATCTACCTTATTTGATAATGACCTATTTTTATGTGTTAATGAATGTAATTATATGCTAATGAATGTTCATGAATTATATGTGTTAATGAATATTGATGAATTTTGCATGTTAATAAATGTTATGTGTTAATGAACGTTATGTGATAATGAATGAATGCTATATCTTAATAACAGATGAAAGAATGAATGAATGTTAGATGTTAACGAGAAATTTAGAGTGATGTTAGGGGGGGGGGGAGGGGCCAAATGAGCTTCCACCTTCACGTGGTTGGCCCTCTTAAGTAGAGAATATTAAACTATTCTTCAAGCAAAGCGAAGCTCAATAAGATAACACACTTTTCAATATTTCATTATGTTGCACAGGTTAATCTTATTGAATAATATATATTGAATCTTAATTGCAGGGTCCATCAAAGCCAACATGAACAACAACACCACAAGTTGTTGGGTATAATGAACTTCTATATTGTCTTGTATGTACACTAACACTATGAGTTGCTTCTAGTGCTGATATCCATGGTGTGAATGCAAAAGTTGTGAATATGCCTCATCCTTGTAAGTTTTTTTTGTTGACACCTAAAAATGTCTCATTAATCATGTACTAACTATTCATCTAAATTAGTTAAATAATTATTTAATTATTTAATTAAGTTAATTAATCTTATTCTTCTAGATTCATATTTCCTCATCATCTTACTAATTATTTTATTTTCAATTCTATCATCATTTAATCATTTAACCATTTTCTAATGTTAAATAAATATTTGTTATTTAATTAATTCTGATTAATATCCTCAATTTAAATAATCTTTACTATTTAAATAAATTCTTTTTCAATTTCTATCTCTAATCATTTAAACCCTTTTCTAAATATTAATTAAATATTTATTATTTAATTAATTATAATTTTAAACTTTAATTTAAATAATCTTTATTATTTAATTAAATTCAATTTCTAAATAATTAAATAGTTTTTTTAAATTATTTAGTTAGTTAATTAATTCTTCTAATTTCATTTAATTTCATTTAATTCATATTCTTCAATTTCTTCTAATTTCAAATATATGTGCATGATTTCAAAAATCAAATTGAAAATCAAAGTCAAGTTTTGAATATATTAAAATAACAAATTGAATTAAGATAAATTCAATATTTGAATTAAAATCTCATGCAAAGATTAAATTGAAAATCAAAGTCAAAGTTTAAGCACATGCTAAATTAATTAATTCAATTATCTCTTCAATTCCTATTTCTATCTTTTAGTTAGCTTTTTCTAAATAAAGCTCTCAATCAACTTTCAATCAGTTAACTATCTCCTCTTTATTTTCTCCAAGCACCCTTTTTCATATTTTAATCAACTTTTTCTCAATCAGTTGACTTATTTAATCCATTCAATTTAATTTGTTTCACCTCCAATTCAAAAATTCAACTATCAATCAACATGTGAGCTCACCTGAGTTCCACCTCTTGATCAATCTATTCCACCTTTCAATCAATTCTCATCCAATTGATGAACAATGATGAATAGTAAATACTCAACAGATACTGAGAGGGGGGGGGGTGAATTAGTATAGACAAAAACTTCCTTAAACCACTTTGACTGCAAAGACTGAACTTAACTGATAAACAGTATCGCCGATCTAAAATAGGGCACTACCAGTAAAACACAGTATGACCGTGAAAGACATAAACCCGTAACACTTAGATCTTCACCACACCTAATATCTCATTTTTACTTCACCCATATGCATAAACAAGTAATACATCATCAGAAATATAATGACCATTGGTTCAGTATGCTTCACCACTTGACAAAAAATACTAAAGCATTACACATAACACACTTATTTTTCATGTGGAAACCCAATTGGGAAAAACCACAGTGGGGATGAATACCCACAAGTTGTTCTTTGAACTCTTCAGAAGTCCACTCTATTAGGAGCCTAATCCGGTTAAGGACTTTACAATAGGTTATGCTAGGAACCGATCCTGCTAAGGATCCCCTGGTTAAGGGATGACTAAATACCCGGTTAAAGGTTAGAACCCTGTTAAAGATTAGAACCCTGTTAAAGGTTACCTTGCAAGAGGATTTGAAGAGCTCATTGATTTGAGTCACCCAGTTAAAGGATTTACAGAAAGCCTCTTAAAGCTACCTGGTTAAGGGATTTTTCAACTACTGAAATGGTTAGAAGTCAACAGGTAATACACTGATCTGATAACAACACTAAATGCCAAGGCAAATCCACTTTAGTTCCTTTACTTCTGCAATCACACTTTGTAGGTATCAACACACTTCTCCAATCTGGTAAGAGTCAAGTATCTCTTCACTTGGATACACACATAACATTTACCAACAACTTCACAATGCAAATAATCATTGACCTTATAGGAAATAGATAGGTCGGTAGCATAAACCCTAAACCCTAAACATTTAGGTTATCAATACAGTTGGTCCAATCTTGACCATTCAAACACATTGCATTGAATAAAATTGTCTTGTTCTCCATCACTCATTATTTGCCGCTTTTGGAAGCTGATAACCCATCACGCATTCTCCACCATTTACTGAGACTTCGCACATTCCTGAGATAGATAGGATCAGTCTCTTCATGCAAGATCCTCAAGGGAATCCTTCATGCGCACAAGGTTGACATGGCAACACAATCTGATCTTCATTTCAATGCTAACCCATCATAGGATGTAGTCGATCGAATCACACAATCTTGAAAGGCATCAACCGGAAACCCTGAAGCTGAGATTACCAACCGGTAGTCATAATAAATGAAACTTAGATATCGGTTCACATTCTAACATACTGGTTCACCATTTCACATATACTGGATCTCATCATCATAGCGGTTCTCTTGCCAATTTTCTTTCTTCAATATATCGGTTCATATTTCAGCATATTGACATCAATGACAACATACAATATCATCATGTCATCAAACTATGCACATATGCCAACAATCTCCCCCTTTGGCATTGATAGAAATATACAAATATATCTCTCCGCTTCACATCTTCTCCCCAATCTCTTCCATATTATGTCTTGAAAACTGCAGATATCTTCTCTACTTCACATCTTCTCCCCCTTTGACAACAATGCCAAAGTGGAGGCACAGACATCCATGTTCCACTATGCTACTCCCCCTGAGGAGTAGCATCCTTCAACACATCAATCCTAAAAACATTTGTCAATGCAATACTTGACTGATGTGGAGCATATACCTTTAGTTCACCTCTTGAAGGGGCAACACCCCTAATTCACCTCTTAAATAGGTACATGTAGCCTTTGGTAGAGGCTTGGTGAATATATCTGCTAACTACTCCTTACTGGAAACATATTCCAATACAACTTTGTTCTAAACCTTCTCCCTCAAGAAATGATACTTGAGCTTGAAGTGCTTGGTTCTAGCATGGAAAACCGGATTCTTGGAAATATTAATTGTACTTGTGTTTTCACAAAAGATACTCACCGGTTCAGATATAGGGACTTTGAAACCACTTAATACATGCTTCATCCAAATTGTCTCAGTGTAGTTCATAAATGCTGCTACATATTTTGCTTCTGCTGTAGACTGAGAGATACAACTCTGCTTCTTACTCATCCATGAGACTAGTCTCCCACCAAGAAAGAATGCTCCACTAGTTGTGCTCTTTGGGTCATCCACATTATCAGCCCAATCGGCATCTGTAAACACTTTGAGATTGAAATCATTATTGTATGGATACCACAATCCATAGTCAATATTTCCCTTTAGATATCTAAGAATCTGCTTGACTGCTACCAAGTGGGATTCTCTTGGACTTTTCTGGAAACATGCAGTAATGCCCACTGCATGTGCAATGTCCAATTGGCTATGTACTACATAGTGCAACTTATCAATCATTGATCGATATTCTTTCTCATTCACCAATGTTGATTCATCTTCTTTTGACAATTTACAACCAGTCACCATCGGTGTACCAACTAGTTTTCTATCTTCCATGCCAAAGGTCTTCAACACCTCTTTGACATACTTGGACTAAGTGATAAAGATACAATCTTTCATTTGTTGAATCTGTAGTCCAATGAAGAACTTAATCTCTTTGATTAGTGACATCTCAAATTCCTTCTTCATTTCATCTGCAAATGCATGGCTCATCTTGTCATCTCCACCAAAAATTATGTCATCAGAAAATACTTCGCATATCAAAATCTGATCTCCTTCTGACTTTAGATAGATATTGCTATCTTCACTTGTTTTTTCAAATCCAATCTTCACAAGATGGGAGTGTAAACATTCATACCATGCTCTAGGTGCTTGCTTTAATCCATATAAGGATTTATGTAGCCTACACACCATATCACTATCTACTGATAGGGAAAACCCATATGGTTGCTCTATATACACTTCCTCTTCAAGTATTCCATTTAGGAATCTAGATTTTACATCCATTTGATACACTTTGAATCCCTTGAAGGTTGCATATGCAAGAATCATTCGAACTCCTTCCAATCTAGCTACTGGAGAAAAGGTTTCTCCATAGTCTTCTCCTTCTTCTTGAGCATATCCCTTACATACCAATCTAGCTTTGTTTCTTACCACTGTTCCATCTTCATTCAGCTTGTTTTTGAAAACCCATTTGGTGCCAATAAAATTTTTATGCTCAGGTCTGGGTACCAAAGACCATGTACCATTATTTTCTATCTGGTCAAGTTCCTCTTCCATAGCCTTGATCTAGTCTCCATCTTTATGCGCCTCTTTAGATGTTTTAGGCTCAAACTCAGAGATAATGCAAAAGTTTTCTCTGACCTTTCTTCTTGTAAGAATTCCTGCATCCTTATCTCCTATGATTTGCTTTGGATCATTGTTCAAATTTACATATCTAGGAATGATCTTAATAAATTCCTCTTACTTTTTTTCTTCATCCTCATCTTCATCAGCATCAACATCTACCGGTGTAGGAGTACTGTTACTGGTACTTGGTTGTTTTGCAACCAATTCCCAGAAGGTTACAACTAGTTCATCTACCACTTGCTCACTATCAGTTTCCTCAAGTTTCTCAAAGGTTTCATCAACTCTAACATTGATACTTTCAACAATACTTCGAGTCCTATTGTTAAAACACTTGAGAGCTTTTCTCTTGGTGGAATACCCTAGGAATATTCCCTCATCACATTTTGCATCAAACTTGCTTTGGTGTTCTCTCCTCTTGATATAACACTTGCTATCAAACACTCTAAAGTAGCTTACTACACGAGTCTTACCAATCCAATACTCATAAGGTGTTTTATCCTTACCTTTCTTGATGAGTACCTGGTTCATTATGTAGACTGCAGTGTTCACCGCTTCTCTCCAAAGAGTGTGAGCAACCTTTCCTTGAATCAGCATCATTCTAGTTGCTTCAACTATAGTTCTATTGTTCCTTTCTGTTAGGCCATTCTACCATGGAGTCCGGGGGGCAAATAGTTGCCTCTTGATGCCATTTTCTTCACAGTACTTATTGAATTCTCCAGAGGTGAACTCACCTTCTTGATCTATTCCAAGGCATTTGTTCCTCTTACCACTTTCCTTTTCAACTAGTGCTCTGAAGGATTTGAACTTTCCAAATGCTTCAAACTTGTCTTTCAAGAATGTGACCAACATCATTCTTGAGCAATCATCAGTAAGAATCATAAAGTACCTATCTCCCTGAACACTCCTAGTTTTCATAGGACCACACAAATCAGTATGCACAAGATCAAGTAAATTTTTTGTTGTGAAAGATTTACCTTTGAAGGTTGAGGAAGACACTTTCCCCAATTGACATTCTCTACATAGAGGATTCTCCAGTTTGTTCAACATAGGCAATCCTCTAACTGCCTTGATCTTACTAGCCTTCACAATATTATCAAAATTTGCATGGCAGAGGCTCTTATGCTATATCCAACTATCATCAAACTTAGCCATTAGACATTGACTGATATTTACATTCAACTAAAATAAGTTACCTTTGGTCTACATACTGGTGGCCATCAGTTCACCACTCTTTCCTTTTATTTTGCACACTCCATCTTTGAATTCCAGAGTGAGTCCATTATCATTCAGCTGAGCAACACTCAAAAGGTTATGCCTGAGACCTTCTACCCAATACACATTATCAACACTGCTTTTTCCATTTAGACAGATGGACCATTTTCCTTTTACCATACAAGGTGCATCATTACCAAATCGGACTACACCTCCATCATACTCTTCCAGAGACAAAAAATTTCTCTGCTCACCAGTCATGTGGTGAGAACAACCACTGTCAATAATCCATTCATTAAAATTATCAAAGTGGGAGATAAGAGCCTTCTTGTCTGACACATCTTCCTTGATAGCTACAAATACTATGTCTTCACTTTATTCATCTTTTGATCCATCATCAGTGACACCTTCATCAACTGCAACAAAATAGTTTCTCCTATTTCCTCCTTTCAACTTTTTGAACCTCTCCAGTTTATCCTTATTATCACCATTAGGATAGTTTACAACAATG
This sequence comes from Cryptomeria japonica, assembly GCF_030272615.1. Taxonomy (NCBI): domain Eukaryota; kingdom Viridiplantae; phylum Streptophyta; class Pinopsida; order Cupressales; family Cupressaceae; genus Cryptomeria; species Cryptomeria japonica. The sequence goes on from NC_081405.1 coordinate 292,828,919, forward strand.
TGTCCTATCCTATTGCAAGAAAAGTATTTCAAAGGGAGCTTACCTCTATATTTACTAGTTCCCTTAGGAAGTCTCTTGGCTAGAAGAGCTTCAAATTCCATCAGGATCTCCTTATCATCCATATCTCTGCTTTGTCTAGGTTCACAACTGGTACTAGTTTCTTTACCCTTTCTAGATAGTGCAGCAGATGCTTTAAAGGATTAATCAGTCTTTTGAACACTGCCATCATAACTGTTTAGCTCATACGCGGTCAACTTAGCAATGATAGAATCAAGGGACACCTTTGTCTTGTCAATAGATCTCAACTCTTGAATAGTGGCAACTCTTATTGCATAAACTGGTAATAAGGTTCTCAAAACTTTGCGAACAATAGTGGAATCATCCATTGTACCTCCTGCACTCTTGATGTCTCCAACAATAGTTTTAATCCTTATCCCATATTGTTGAATGGTCTCTCCTTCAACCATCCGCATAGCTTCAAACTTTCCTCTAAGGATTTCTTCCTTAGCCTGCTTCACATGCTCATCACCATCATAGATAGGCTCCCGAGTATCCCATACATCTTTGGGATTTTCTTTTTCCTAAACATCTATAAACTCAACATCAGATAGACTGCTGATAAGAGCTTCCATCACTTGCTCATTCTCCTTATTTTCCCTTCTTTGATCATCAGTGAGAGTACCAATACAGACAACATAAGTGTTCTCAACATAGCTCCAATGTTGAGCACCCATGCTTTTAATGTATATCTTCATCATGTCCTTCCATATCTTAAAGTTATCTCTGTTGAACTTAGGACCTTCCCTCTTCATCATTAGAATATGATCTTTTCCTCAAGCGGTTAAGCTTACAACACAGAGGACCTGGAGGATACTCTGATACCAATTGGTGAATAATGATGAATAGTAAATACTCAACAGATACTGAGAGGGGGGGGGGGTGAATGAGTCTAGACAAAAACTTCCTTAAACCACTTTGATTGCAAAGATTGAACACAACTAATAAATAGTATCACCGATCTAAAATAGGGCACTACGGGTAAAACATAGTATGACTGTGAAAGACATAAACCGATAACACTTAGATCTTAACAATACCTAATATCTCATTTCCACTTCACCCATATGCATAAACAAGTAATACATCATTAAAAATACAATGACCACTGGTTCAGCATGCTCTACAACTTGACAGAAAATACTAAAACATCACACATAACACACTTATTTTTCACGTGGAAACCCAACTGGGAAAAACCACGGTGGGGATGAATACCCACAAGTTTTTCTTTGAACTATTCTAAAGTCTGCTCTGTTAGGAGCCTAATCTGGTTAAGGACTTTACAATAGGTTCTACTAGGAACTGATCTTGCTAGGGATCACCCGGTTAAGCGATGGCTAAATGACCAGTAAAAGGTTAGAACCCTGTTAAAGGTTACCTCACAAGAGGATTTGAAGAACTCATTGATTTGAGTCACCCTATTAAAGGATTTACACAAATCCTGTTAAAGCTACCCGGTTAAGGGATTTTCCAACTACTGAAATAGTTAGAAGTCAACAGGTAATACATTGATCTGATAACAACACTAAATGCCAAGGCAGATCCACTTTAGTTCCTTTACTTCTCCAATCACACTTTGCAGGTATCAACACACTTCTCTGGTCTGGCAAGAATCAAGTATCTCTTCACTTGGATACACACATAACATTTTCCAACAACTTCACAATGCAAATCATCATCGACCTTATAGGAAATAGATAGGTCGGTAGCATAAGCCCTAACCCCTAAACATTTAGGTTATCAATACAGTCGGTCCAATCATGACTGTTCAAATACATTGCATTGAATAAAATAATCTTGTTCTCCATCACTCATTCTTTGCCGCTTCTGGAAGCTGATAATCCATCACAAGTTCTCCACCATTTACTGAGACTTCGCACATTCCTGAGGTAGATAGGATCAGTCTTCTTCATGCAACATCCTTAAGGGAATCCTTCATGCACACAAGGTTGACATGGCAGCACAATCTAATCTTCATTTCAATGCTAACCCATCACAGGATGTCGTCAATCGAATCATACAGTCTTGAAATGCATCAACTAGAAACCCTGAAGCTGAGACTACCAACCAGTAGTCATAACAAATGAAACCTTGATACCGGTTCACATTCCAACATACTGATTCACCATTTTGCATATATTGGTTCTCATCATCATACCAGTTCACTTCATACCATTATACCGGTTCTCTTGCCAGTTTTCTTTCTTCAATATACCGGTTCATATTTTAGCATATTGACATCAATGACAACATACAATATCATCATGTCATCAAACTCTACACATATGCCAACAATCTTCCCCTTTGGCATTTATAGCAATATACAAAGATATCTCTCCGCTTCACATCTTCTCCCCAATCTCTTCCATATTATGTCTTCAAAACAACAGATATCTTTTATTCTTCACATCTACTCCCCCTTTGACAACAATGCCAAAGTGGAGGCACAAACATCCATGTTCCACTATGTTGCTCCCCCTGAGGAGTAGCATCCTTTAGCACATTAATCCTGAAAAGGTTTGTCTATGCAATACTTGACTGACGTGGAGCACATACCTTTAGTTCACCTCTTGAAGGGGAAACACCCCTAATTCACCTCTTAAATAGGTAAATGTAGCCTTTGGTAGAGGCTTGGTGAATATATCTGCTACCTGCTCCTTACTAGAAACATTTTCCAATAGAACTTCTTTGTTCTGAACCTTCTCCCTCAAGAAATGATACTTGAGCTCAAAGTGCTTGGTTCGAGCATGGAAAACCAGATTCTTGGAAATATTAATTGCACTTGTATTGTCACAAAAGATACTCACCGATTCAGATACAAGGACTTTGAAACCACTTAATACATGCTTCATCCAAATTGTCTCAATGTAGTTCATAAATGCTGCTGCATATTTTGCTTCTATTGTAGATTGAGAGATACAATTCTACTTCTTACTCATCCGTGAGACTAGTCTACCACCAAGAAAGAATGCTCCACCAGTTGTGCTCTTCCGTTCATCCACATTACCAGCCCAATCGACATCTGTAAACACTTTGAGATTGAAATCATTACTATATGGATACCACAATCCATAGTCAATAGTTCCCTTTAGATATCTAAGAATCTGCTTGACTGCTACCAAGTGGGATTGTCTTGGACTTTTCTTGAAATGTGTGGTAATGCCCACTGCATGTGCAATGTCCAATATGTTGTGTACTACATAGTGCAACTTACCAATCATTGATCGATATTCCTTCTCATTAACCAATGCTGAGTCATCTTCTTTTGACAATTTACAATTTGTCACCATCGGTGTACCAACCAGTTTTCTATCTTCCATGCCAAAGGTCTTCAACACCTCTTTGACATACTTGGATTGAGTGATAAAGATACCATCTTTCATTTGTTGAATTTGTAGTCCAATGAAGAACTTAATCTCTCCGATTAGTGACATCTCAAATTCCTTCTTCATTTCATCTACAAATGCATGGCTCATCTTGTCATCTCCACCAAAAATTGTCATCAACAAATACTTCATAGATTAGAATCTGATCTCCTTCTGACTTTAGATAGATATTTCTATCTTCACTTGTTCTTTCAAATCCAATCTTCACAAGATGGGAGTGTAAACGTTCATAGCATGCTCTAGGTGCTTGCTTTAATCCATACAAGGTTTTATGTAGCCATATCACTGTCTTCTGATAGGGAAAACCCATTTGGTTGCTCTATATACACTTCCTCTTCAAGTATTCCATTCAAGAATGTAGATTTTGCATCCATCTGATACACTTTGAATCCCTTGAAGGCTGCATATGCAAGAATCATTCGAACTCCTTCCAATCTAGCTACAGGAGAAAAGGTTTCTCCATAGTCTTCTCCTTTTTATTGAGCATATCCCTGACATACCAGTTTGGCTTTGTTTCTGAAAACCCATTTGGTGCCAATAAAATTTTTATGCTCAAGTGTGGGTACCATAGACCATGTACCATTCTTTTCTAGCTGGTCAAGTTCCTCTTCCAGAGCCTTGATCCGATCTTCATCTTTATGTGCCTCTTTAAATGTTTTAGGCTCAAATTTAGAGATCATGCAAGAGTTTTCTCTGAGATTTCTTCTTGTAAGAATTCCTACATCCTTATCTCCTATGATCTACTTTGGATCATGATTCGGCTGTACATACCTAGGAATGATCTTAACAGATTCCTCTTGCTTTTCTTCTTCATCCTTATCTTCATCAACATCAGCATCTACCGGTGTAGGAGCACTGTTACTGGTACTTGGTTGTTTTGCAAGCGGTTCCTAGAAGGTTACAACCAGTTCATCTACCACTTTCTCACTGTCAATTTCCTTAGGTTTCTTAGAGGTTTCATCAACTCTAACATTGATGCTTTCAACAATTCTCTGAGTCCTATTGTTAAAACACTTGAGAGCTTTGCTCTTGGTGGAATACCCTAGGAATATTCCCTCATCACATTTTGCATCAAACTTTCTCTAGTGTTCACTCCTCTTGATATAACACTCACTACCAAACACTCTAAAGTAGCTTACTATAGGAGTCTTACCGGTCCAATACTCATAAGGTGTTTTATCCTTACCTTTCTTGATGAGTACCCGGTTCATTGTGTAGACTGCAGTGCTCACTGCTTCTCTCCAAAAAGTGTGAGCAACATTTCCTTGAATCAGCATTGTTCTAGCTGCTTCAACTACAGTTTGGTTGTTCCTTTCTGCTAGGCCATTCTGCTGTGGAGTCTGGGGGGTAGACAGTTGCCTCTTGATGCCATTTTCTTCATAGTACTTATTGAATTCTCCAGAGGTGAACTCACCTCCTTGATTTGTTCTAAGGCATTTGATCCTCTTACCACTTTCCTTTGCAATTAGTGCTCTAAAGGCTTTGAACTTTCCAAAAGCTTCAAACTTGTCTTTCAATAATGTGACCCACATCATTCTTAAGAAATCATCAGTACAAATCATAAAGTACCTATCTCCCTGAACACTTCTAGTTTTCATAGGACCACACAAATCAGTATGCACAAGATCAAGTAAATATCAAGGGCACAATGAAAAGTATAAAAATAGAGACAAAAGAATGACAAGAACAAACTGTATTCTCATCAATATGAAAATGATCAACTAGATTCACCAATACAATGAATATAGGCCTTCTTATATAGGAAAGGCCATATGGATGTACGAGCACACAATCATGACATGTGGCTCAATGAGAAACAAGGGTAGGTAAGAAATACTAGGGGTAGGTAGGAGAAATAATATAATATTCCACAAGAGGTGGATGACCCACCAAATGTGGAGTGTAACAACAAAATAAAACCACAAAAGGTGGAATTTCTCCTACAAGCTCTATCCCTATGTGCACACTTCCCTAAGTGTCTCAAATCCAAACTACAAATAGATGCATTATCCTATGTTAAGTAAAGTGTAATAATATCCATAATGAATATTTATTTACACCAACACCCCCCCTTAAGTGCAACTTAGGGGAATGAAGACTTAAGTCAACAATGCAAGATGGGTCCCAACTACTAGGCCATGATAGGTACCCATGTACAATATGAAAATGCAAGCAAAACCATGCAATGCAATCTCTCACAAACAGAGAAAAGGAGAAAACCCAGTGGGAAAAAAATCCCCCCCAAAAGAGAGATGAATGTACAAAAGACTCTCAAAGAAGAAGGACAAAACCTCAAAGGGGAAAAAGTCCCCCCCATAAGAGAGGAAGGAGAAGTTAGCTGACCCCCCCTAATGACACATCCTGCACCCCAAAGAGAACTCGCAATTGCTGGAACTTACTCTCAGTGAAAGGTTTCATGAATATGTCAGCAACCTACTCTATTGTAGGACAATACTGCAAATCAATGACCTGCTCCTGAATCAACTCTCAGATATAGTGCATATGAATCTCGATGTGTTTGGTCCACTGGTGCTAGACCGGGTTCTTCAAGATAGCAATAGCACTCTGATTGTTGCAATCTAGAACTGTCGGTCATGGAGTGGTGAACCCAAACTCTATGAGAATCTCTTGAAGCCAAATGGTCTCAGTCACTGCATTAACATCACCCCAATACTTAGTCTCAGTCAAAGAAAGAGCAATAGCATGCTGCTTCTTGCTCTACCAACAAATGGGGCCTGAACCAAGGTGAAAAATGTAACCAGAAGAAGACTTACGATCATCAAGATCGCTAGCCCAATTGAAGTCTGTGTAACCAACCAGGTGAAGTCCTATGCCTGCTGCATAGTGAATCCCTTACTGATGTGTACCCTAGATGTAATGAAGAATGCGTTTGGCGGCCTTCCAATGAAGGTCATGTGGTTCGTGCATGAAGCGGAAAACCATGCCAACTACAAGTGAAATATCAGGGCGTGTATGGGTCAAGTAGATGAGACTACACACAAGCTGACGATACAAAGTGGCATCAACTGGTGGAGAAGAACACTGAGCCTCAAGCTTGACTCCAGAAAGAAAGGGAGTCTGTGCAAGCTTACAATCAACCATATGAAAGCATGCAAGTAGATCAAGAGCATACTTGGGCTGCGATAGTGTAATCCTGGAAGGTGACTGTGAAATCTCTATCCTGAGAAAGTAGTGCAAAAGACCCAAGTCAGTCATAGCAAATCTATCATGCAAAGCAGATTTGACCCTGCTAATGATGGATGCGGTACTCCCTGTAATGATCAAGTCATCAACATAGAGCACAAGTATCAAGTGAGAGTCATCCTATCACAAAATGTAGACATTCGGATCATAATGACACTTGGTGAACCCTGCAGAGAGAAGAAAGGAATCCATCTTAGCATACCAAGCCCTGGGGGCCTACTTAAGGCCATAGAGAGATTTTTTTAGTCTGCAAACCAAGGAAGTATCCTAGATGAAACCCTGTGGTTGCTCCATATAAATCTCCTCATCAAGATCACCATGAAGAAAAACACTCTTCACATCCATCTGATGTATAGTCCAACCATGAGCTATAGCAATAGCAAGTGTCAAGAGAACGGAGTTCATCTTGGCTATGGGCACAAAGGTCTCAGTATAGTCAACACCTGCAACCTGAGAGAAACCTTTCCCAACAAGCCAAGCCTTATACTTATCCACACTACCATCTGCAACATACTTGGTCCGATAGATCCACTTACATCAAACCATCTTTCTCCCCTTAAGGAGATGGACTAAATCCCATGTGTTGTTCCTCATCAAGGAACTATACTCTTCCTCCATAGTTTGGTCCCACTCAGGAACCCCTGATGCTTCCGTAAATGTCTGTGGATCAGAAGTGGTAGCAATGAATGCATGTGGAAGATCCTGATGTTTTGATTGAGTTCTCCATGTATCTGAAGGATCCCCAACAAGAGAACCCACGGACTCAAGTGTCTGTTGAGCCCAACGAGGTCTAGGTGAAGGTGGAGAATGAGGCTCCTCAACTACAAGTGGACCCTGCGGAGGTGTAACCCTGCGAGTCAAAGTTGAAGGAGTCTCATCATCTGAATCACTAGCATCACTATCCATAATGGAGGAAGGTGGAGGAGGTAGAGAGGCTAAGCTAGGAGAGCCTTCCTCAAAGTGAACACTCCTCTCAATGAACACCTCATGTGTCTCAGGATCCATCAATCTATATGCCTTAACACCCTCAGGATATCCAACAAATATGCAAAGCCGACTCTGAGGTTCCAATGCCTTACATTTCTGTGGAGGTATGTGAGCCCATACTGGACACCCAAAGACTCTGAAATGTCTCACAATCAGTTTCCTACTAGCCCAAGCCTCAAAAGGAGTAATACCTTGCAAAGCTTTGTGAGGAACCCGATTCTGGATGTGTGTGGCACAACTGATAGCCTTGGCCCAAAAGGCGAGATCAAGAGAATGTGCATGAATCATACAACTAGCCATTTCTTTGAGAGTTCTATTCTTACGTTCTGCAACTCCATTTTGCTATGGAGTGTATGGGACAGAATGCTGAGATCAATCCCCTCAAATGTACACAAATCCTCAAGTCTTTTGTTCACATATCCCCTTCCATTATCTGTATGAAGAATCTTGACCACTTTCCTGGATTGCTTCTCCACATGAGTCTTGAAGTCCTGAAATCTATCAAATACTTCACTCTTATGAATAAGAAAGTAGACCCAAGTTAAGCAGGAGTAGTCATCAAAGAAGGTGAGGACATAGCGGGCGTTGCTAAATGAAGGTGCTGGAAATGGACTTGCTACATCACTGTGAACAAGTTGAAGAACTTCCAAAGCTCTCCAAGCTTTCCCTTTATCAAAATTTTCCTTAGGATGCTTGCCCATGGAACAACCTGAACATACACCCTCTGAAAAACTAATTTGAGGTAGACTTGTGACCATGTCTTTAGTGCTGAGCTACTAAAGATAGCAGTAGTTGAGGTGACCAAACCGCTCATGCCATAGCTTACTTTCTAAATTTGAATGAGTAAGAAAGGCTCTAGAAGGTGAACTTGGCACAAAGTGGGAGAAGGAATAAAGCCTTGAGTTGTCATTGACTTGTCCCACTGCTACAAAGGCATCATCATCAAGTTCCTTTACCACAACTGAATCTGGTGTAAACTCAACCTTTTTCCCATTCCCATAGTGAGTGATTTGGTAGATAGAGAGAAGGTTGGTAGACAAGTTTGGAACATAGAGAACATTCTCAAATCTTCCATCATCCATGTCAACTAAACCTTTACCTTCAACCTCTACTTGTGTATCATCGCCTATGTAAATGTGAGGTACCTTAGATGGCTCCAATGAAGAAAACTGCTCCATTGTAGAACCCATGTGATATGAGGCACCTGAGTCAAGTATCCATTGCTATGAAGAACTTGTTGTAGCCACAAATGCTTGCCCTTTTCCCTTAGACTGTGAGGAAGAGGAAGGAGATGAATCCTTCTTTGTGTAGGCGGATGGCAAGTTGATGTTGTTTTTCTTAAGAAGATTAGTTAACTCATCAACTTGCTTTGTGTGGCATCGATGCTCATCATGACCATACTTCTTGCAATATGCACAAGTTGGCTTATCCTTCTTAGGTGGTGTCCCCTTCTTGCAAGAGGATGAAAATTTGCCTTGTGATGGACAGGATGATTGTCCTTTTTGCTATTGTGGCTGTGACTTAGATTGCTTCTTCTTCTTGTTGGAATCTTTGCCTTGACTTCCTTGATTCCCTTGATTAGCCGCCAAAGCCTTGGACTTTGAAGACTTGAGAAACCCCATGTTCAACAACTTAGATTGTTCCAATATCAACATTTCTATGAAAGCATCAAATGAAGGCATAACATAGGAACTCCCCACTGTCAAACAATGAGTTTGGAAGCTAGACACAAATGTTGCATATTCTGGTGCAAGCTTGTCCAACAAGTTGAATATCAACTGAGCATCCTTTTTGTCAATTCCACAATCCTTAAGCTTTTCTCTTAGCTCATTTGTTTTGGTGACATAATCTTGGATTGTATCAAAACTCTTGGGATCCAAGTTGGTGAGCTCATTGTCAATCTTATAACCTTTGATTTCATCAACTTGACCATACAATTTCTGAAACATATCCCAAGCATCTTTGATTGTAGTACACTTTTCAATATGAAAGATGAGGTCATCTGATACATACTTGCACAAAGTTCCAAGAGTCATGCAATTCTTAGTGAGCCATTCTAATTGAGCATTAGGATCAGCCTAGGGATCAGGTGGTGCTGCTATTATTCCATCTATGTAATGCGTGAGACCTTTTTCCATTAATTTGCTCCATACTTTAATTTTCCATGATGCATAATTATGTGGAGTTAAAGGTAGAAATTTATGAGGACTTATTGTAACAAAAATGAAAGAGCACAAGTAAAGAGAGACACAATCACACAAGACACCTCCCCCAAATTCACTCAATAAAAGAACCCCCCAAAAGTGATGATTTGGCACTTTATACTTAGTGCATGTACAACGGGCCACTTGCAAAAAATGGAAAAGTGGACTTCTGATTTCAATTTTACAACTGCCACAATAAGGCCAAAAGAGACTAAAACTAATAATGCAAGAGATCTAAACTAAGATCCAAGCAATTTACAAGTACCAAATAGGCCAAATAAGACCAATATCTAGAAGTACAATTTCTACTTAAAATCTTTGAAATCTGATCATAGATTATGAAAGAAGATGAAAAAACATGCACTTTCATAAAAAACAACACCTGAAAAGGAGGTCGTATGAGCTCAAATGAGGCCTTTGAAGTTGCAGAATTGAGGATTGGACAGGTACAGCTGAGAGAATCTGAAAATTCCAAAAACTTTGTGCACCAAAACTAGAAAATAACCACACCACTGCGAAGAGCACGAAAAATTAGCCCAAATCAAAAAAAAATTGCACCCAAAAAGGAGCAAAATTGAGCAAGTTATGGGCCTCCAAAGTTGACCCAAAAATCTAAACTGCTCAATGGAGAGGGGTCTAAAAATTTCCAAAGAAAATGCTGACTGGGTGCTGCTGACTATGCATTGCTGACTGGGCAGAAGGTACGAATACCAAAAATAATTTTCAAAAATTTATTTTTTTTCAAAAAAAAATTTCCAAACTGGAAAATAATTTTCAGAAAAAAAAAAAATATATATATTTTTTGAAAAAAATCCAAAAATTCCATACCGTACTGCCTGAATTGGGCAGAAAATTTGCTCCACACCCAAAAATCATTTTTCGCCAAAATAGGTCGAATTTATCCTCTATTTTTATGGAAATGGCTTCCCGGACACAATGGTGAGGTCAAAAATGCTCCAAGATGCCTCCAAAAAGCACAGTTCCTTAGATCCGAAAATAGAAGCCTTCCACGATGTCTCCAAAAACCAATCAATGAAGCCCCAATGGCTCTGATACCATGTGAGATTTTGCCAAGATCAAGGGCACAATGAAAAGTATAAAAATAGAGACAAAAGAATGACAAGAACAAACTGTATTCTCATCAATATGAAAATGATCGACTGGATTCACCAATACAATGAATATAGGCCTTCTTATATAGGCAAGGCCATATGGATGTATGAGCACACAATCATGACATGTGGCTCAATGAGAAACAAGAGTAGGTAAGAAATACTAGGGGTAGGTAGGAGAAATAATATAATATTCCACAAGAGGTGGATGACCCACCGAATGTGGAGTGTAACAGCAAAATAAGACCACAAAAGGTGGAATTTCTCCTACAAGCTCTATCCCTATGTGCACACTTCCCTAAGTGTCTCAAATCCAAACTATGAAGAGATGCATTATCCTATGTTAACTTAAATAAAGTGTAATAATATCCATAATGAATATTTATTTACACCAACAGTTTTCATAGGACCACACAAATCAGTATGCACAAGATCAAGTAAATTTTCTATTGTGAAATATTTACCTTTGAAGGTTGAGGAAGACATTTTCCCCAATTGACATTCTCTACACAGAGGATTCTCCAATTTGTTTAGCACAGGAAATCCTCTAACTACCTTGATCTTACTGGCCTTCACAATAATATTAAAATTTACATGGCAGAGTCTCCTATGCCATAGCCAACTATCATCAAACTTAGCCATTAGACATTGACTGATATTTGCATTCAACTGAAATAAGTTACCTTTGGTCGGCATACCGGTGGCCATCAGTTTACCACTCTTTCCTTTTATTTTGCACACTCCATCTTTGAATTCCAGAGTGAGTCCATTATCATTTAGCTGAGCAACACTCAGAAGGTTATGCCTGAGACCTTCTACCCAATACACATTATCAGCACTTCTTTTTCCATTTAGAGAGATGGACCATTTTCCTTTTACCATAAAAAGTGCATCATTACCAAATCAGACTACACCTCCATCATACTCCTCCAGAGATAGAAATTTTCTTTTCTCACCAGTCATGTGGTGAGAAAAACCACTATCAATAATCAATTCATTAAAATTATCAAAGCGGGAGACAAGAGCCTTCTTATCTGACACATCTTGCTTGATGGCTACAAATATTATGTCCAATTTCTTCATCTTTTGATTCATCATTAGTGACACCTTCATCAACTGCAACAAGATAGTTTCTCCTATTTCCTCCTTTGAACTTTTTTAACCTCTCTTGTTTGTCCTTATTATCACTATTAGGATAGTTTACAACAATGTGTCCTATCCTATTGCAAGAAAAGTATTTCAAAGGGAGCTTACCTCTATATTTACCAATTCCCTTAGGAAGTCTCTTAGCCAGAAGAGCTTCAAATTCCATCAGGATCTCATCTTCATCCATATCTCTACTTTGTCTAGGTTCACAACTGGTACTAGCTTCTTTACCCTTTCTAGATAGTGCAACAGATTCTTTAAAGGTTGAATTAGTCCTCTGAACACTGTCATCATAACTATTTAGCTCATAATTGATCAACTTAGCAATAATAGAATCAAGGGACACCTTTGTCTTGTCAATAGATCTCAACTTCTGAATAGCGGCAACCCTTATTGCATAGACTAGTAAGAAGGTTCTCAAAACTTTGCGAACAATGGTGGAATCATCCATTGTACCTTTTGCACTCTTGATGTCTCCAACAATAGTTTTAATCCTTATCCCATATTGTTGAATGGTCTCTCCTTCAACCATCCACATATCTTCAAACTTTCCTCTAAGGCTTTCTTCCTTTGCATGCTTCACATGCTCATCACCGCCATAGATAGACTCCAGAGTATCCCATACATCTTTGGGATTTTCTTTTTCCTGAACATCTATAAACTCAAAATCAGATAGACTGCTGATAAGAGCTTCCATCACTTGCCCATTCTCCTAAATTTTCCTTCTTTGATCATCAATGAGAGTACTGATAGGGACAAAATAAGTATTCTCAACATAGCTCCAGTGTTGAGCACCCATGCTTTTAATGTATATCTTCATTCTGTCCTTCCATATCTTAAAGCTATCTCTGTTGAACTTAGGACCTTCCCTCTTCATCATTAGAATAGGATCTTTTCCTCAAGCGGTTAAGCTTACAACACAGAGGACCTGGAGGATTCTCTACTACCAATTGATGAATAATGATGAATAGTAAATACTCAATAGATACTGAGAGGGGGGGGGGGTGAATCAGTATAGACAAAAACTTCCTTAAACCACTTTGACTGCAAAGATTGAACTTAACTGATAAATAGTATCACTGACATAAAACAGAGCACTATGGGTAAAACACAGTATGACAATGAAAGACATAAACTGGTAACACTTAGGTCTTCACCACACCTAATATCTCATTTGCACTTCACCCATATGCATAAACAAGTAATACATCATCAAAAATATAATGACCACTGGTTCAACATGCTTTACCACTTGACAAAAAATACTAAAGCATCACATAAAAAAGCATCACACATTACACACTTATTTTTCACATGGAAACCTAACTGGGAAAAACCATGGTGGGGATGAATACCCACAAGTTTTTCTTTCTTCTGAAGTCTGCTCTATTAGGAGCCTAATCCGGTTAAGGACTTTACAATAGGTTCTACTAGGAACCGATACTACTTGGGATCACCCGGTTAAGGGATGGCTAAATACTCAGTTAAAGGTTAGAACCCTATTAAAGGTTACCTCGCAAGAGGATTTGAAGAACTCATTGATTTGAGTCACCCTGTTAAAGGATTTACACAAATCCTATTAAAGCTACCCAGTTAAGGGATTTTCCAACTACTGAAATGGTTAGAAGTCAATAGGTAATACACTGATCTGATAACAACACTAAATGCCAAGGTAGATTCACTTTAGTTCCTTTACTTCTGCAATCACTTCAACACACTTCTCCAGTCTGGCAAGAATCAAGTATCTCTTCACTCGGATACACACATAACATTTGTCAACAACTTCACAATGAAAATCATCATCGACCTTATAGGAAATAGATAGGTCGGTAGCATAAACTCTAAACCCTAAACATTTAGGTTATCAATATAGTCAGTCCAATCCTGACTGGTCAAACATATTGCATTGAATAAAACAGTCTTGAACAAATCTCAAGACATTCTCCATCACTCGTTCTTTGCCGCTTCTAGAAGTTGATAACCCATGACACGTTTTCTACTGTTTATTGAGACTTCACAGATTCCCTTGGTAGATAGGATCAGTCTTCTTCATGCAAGATCCTCAAGGAAATCCTTCACACGCACAAGGTTCACGTGGCAACATAATCTAGTTTTCATTTCAATGCTAACCCATAACAGGATGTCGTCGGTTGAATCACATAGTCTTGAAATGCATCATCCGGAAACCCTGAAGCCTAGACTACCAACCAGTAGTCATAACAAATGAAACCTCAACACTAGTTGACATTCCATCATACCGGTTCATCATTTCGCATATACCGATTCTCATCATCATACCAGTTCACTTCATACAATCATACTGGTTCTCTTGCCAGTTTGCTTTCTTAAATATACTGGTTAATATTTCAGCATATTGACATCAATGACAACATACAATATCATCATGTCATCAAACTCTGCGCATATGCCAACACCAATTATCTATAAATTAAGCATTCAATCTCTCACAATTCCTTGAAATCATGAACTTTGAATCTTTGTGTCAATTGGAGGTTGCCAACATGATATCTAAGAGCCACCATACCACAAAGAAGAGAAGAACAATGGAAGCCATGATGCACAATAGGGAGTTTTAGTTTGTTTAGATTAATTCTATTATGCATCTATTTTTCATTAAGTTTGTTTGAATTCTATTAGGATAGGGATTCGTGATTTTTCCCTTTGATTCCTAGTTGATTACATTAATGAATTTTTACATACGACATTTTGGTGAACCTGACATGAACCAACAACAATTTAACCTTCTTTGTATTCTATGTGATTTTCCAGATCATACAAAATTTTAATTTATTTTTTTGTAGGGAAGTACAGATTGTATAACAAATTTTGAATCACGCAATTGCATAGACAGGCTCACACAATCGATCACACAGGGTCACACATTCATGTGGAGCCCATCACACAAAATCCTTTACTTTGTCACTCATTCACTCATATACTATCACGCATTCGTCAGATTTATTTCTGTGTCTATTTATCTGCTATTTATTATTTCTTTCTCTTTGTTCTATTAAATTTTATATGAAATTAGGTAAATCTGAATATGGTTTACATTTATTATATGCTTTAATTATGACATTTTATGGCGCGTAAGGTACAATTCAAAATTTCAGGTACCACGAGGAAAAAGGAGCAAAGAAGACAAGCCAAACACTATCAACAAATCTTAAAGGGAGAAAAGAAAATACGAGATCTAGAGGACCAACCAGCCATTGACAGATACAACAACCTAGTTCTCTCATATAGAGTAAAATACGTTTTGCTTAACATAGAATGGATGATGAGACATCTTGCTAGGTCATCACAATCTATTTTGTAGGTTCCAGATCAGAATTAGCTTTCTTTTTTTATTTTTGTTTGGTCTATCTGTGTATCACACATTTTCTTAGATAAGATCATGCAACCGCTCTGTTAGGATCATGCAATCACTCTATCAGAATTCCGCAATCGGTCAGGTATCATTATGCATTCACATTTTTCATAGTTTAGTTTTCTATTTTCTGTGGGTTTTATTGGGTTACTGATTATCTATTTGCAGCATGTGGTGAATTTACAGAGAGGATCAGATTATTACTTAATCATAAACACTCATGCTTTCACACTTCAGTTTTGGGCTTAAAATAAACTTGGTTAAAATGAACATGCATGTTATCACACTTCATTTTTGGGCTTAAAATAAACATGGTTAAAATTGACATTCATGCATTCACATTTCAATTTGGTGTTTTAAAATTGACATGCACATGCGTATCTCACACCTAAATTTGGGTTTTAAAATGAACACGAATCAGGGTGCTCAATAGAAAAACTCACATTTCATTTTTCTTAAGGGAAAGAATTTTTTATCGTGTTTGGGGTGGACCTATTGTTGCATCAACTACCTTTCCACTCACCTTCGGGGTCTCGGGAGAAAGGGAGAAGGTGATAATAACACCCAATTTTTTCATTTTATTAGTGAGAGGTATCTTTGACTAGGGATTTCATCACCCCATAGAGGTACTTCAAATTGGGATGCATTGGGGATATCATCTCTCCCAGCGTACTCTCGAGTGGGTTTTTGAGCCACTATATAAATATACTGGTCAAACGGCTAGAGTTTTGAGTGAATTCGACGTATGTGAGGGCCTTCCCTACATCGATTAGCTCAATTAAAGTCTTAAGTGTCTTGGTCTGAGAATCTGTCATTGGATCGGGACCCTTCAAAATTTTCCAATAAGAACCAACTTAGTAGCCCAAATCCTACATTCAATGATTTTGGGAGTGCGGATCGTACCCCATAGATACCCCTCATGTACCTTGCATTATGAGACAAAAATCCCTTGGTGATAAAATCTTCATATCTTTGGGGTTTAAGAGAGACTGGCATGCCTGAGAAGTGTGTGTTGTGGAGTGGAGCCAGTGCTGCTAGACTCTCTATCTATTTGTCTTGTTTCTATATTTTTCTATGGGGGCCTTATTGAATGGTGTCCACTTTCCATCCTAAGATTTTATTCTATGCTTTTATATGTATCATTGTACCAGACTAGTATTGAGTCAGTATTTGGGCTATTTCAGGCCCTATCTTACGTATCTCTAAATTCTCAGAGTTGGTCAGAACACAGTTCAGTCAGCTATACCTATCTTCAAACAATTGTTCTCAGATTTAAAAAACAACAAACTTGTCCCACACACAAAATTACTGGAAACAAATCTCATCTTGAAACGTCAAATAGTCCTGCAAACTTAAAATTTTACATACTTGTGACCATAGGAAGTCCTTGCATAGTCTTCATTTACATCCTCATTATCATCCTTAGAAGTTGCATAGTCCTCATTTACGTCCTTATTATCATCCTTAGAATTTTCATAGTCCCCATAAGTCTTCATTTACATCCTTATTATCGTCCTTAAAAGTTGCATAGTCCTCATTTACGTCCTCATTATCATCCTAATATATGTCCTTAAATTTAGTCCTTATTAGATTTCATATACATTTGTCTTAGTCCACCATCATTTGCATAATCATCCTAGAAATTCATAGCATGCGTCTTAATGGGTCTCCCAGGTGATGGTTTTCTCCCCTTCGAGCAACCTAATCTAGTGCCAAACAGCGGTCAATGAGAAATCATTGATAGTTTAGGTAACTTGGCTTGGCAATTAAAGAGAAAACCACCTCATTACATAGGAGTCGAGTATGAGCTAAATAGAGAGTATAAAATTTCCCATAGAATTGATAAAGAAATTGTTGTATAACTTCTAAGAGAAGAACTTGAAAAACTTGTGTTGCAAAAGTCTTGAAATACTCAACAAGTCTCACATCAAAATCCTCAATAGAGAGTCTAGTCTAGTGTTGCATATTCCATATTTAGGTCTAGAGTCTTGCATTATTGTCGTCTTGCATTAAGTTCTAAACCATCCTCATATAGAAGTATTAAATGCTCCTCACAAGCTCACAAAAGGCAAAAAGTAAAATGGACCTAAACACCAACTTGGAACATGGACATATCAAATAGTCAATATTCAAATTCTTAAGCAATGCCCACAATACATGAACTACAACAAAAATTAACACATGAAGAGATTGAGTCATCTCAATAGGACCCACATGTCCTTATGATCTTAGATGCTCTTATACATAATGATAGGGACAAATATCTCTCATTGTTATTACAAAATGGGGCCAAATTACTTGAAGATTTTGATATTACAACAATCTTACCACTAGGAAATACTTTAGGTCCAAATAGCAGTCAAATACCACATATGACACAAATGCAAGTGATGGCCTCAAGTTTTCCTTAGAATGCACCAACATCATCTATACAAACAAATGTCATTTCAAATGTGAATTCTCAATCAAGTGCATCATCCTCAACAATAAATGTTAGCGCAACAACACATGCTATACCGATAATGTCAAGTGTCTCAACACCTATTCAAACACAAGTTCCTCATACAACAAGTGCGACTCAACCTCTGGTTTCCCATTCTATATGATCTACATACAGTCATCAGAATACAAACCTAGGTTCCGCTAATACAATGAGTACAACCCAGTCAAACATGGGTTCACATGTCACTTATTTCACAGTACCTAGTGGAACCCATAACACACGGAATTATAATTATGACACCTTTCAACAACCTCCTAGTTATACTACCACAGATCCTTTTGTGGGAAATATACATGCGCAAAGTATACCCCTAACTCAAACATATATTCTATCCCAACAAGTACATAATCTACAACAACATATGACAACTATACAATCCTGTAACGATAAAAAGAGATACACAATGCAAGACTTGTGCCCTTATCCTTTTGATCACACATTATACATGCCGCCTTTCCCACCACATTTTGAAACACCAAAATTTGATAGATATTGAGCGAAAGGTGATCCTAGAGATCACATCAGAGAGTTTTTTATGGCATATTTAGAGGTTGCAACTAAAGAAACTTATCTAATGAGACTATTTCCTAAAAGTCTAGGTGGCTCAGCCTTGGAGTGGTTTTCACATCTACCACCAACTATCACATCATGGGGTGAATTAGCTGAACATTTCATTGCTAACTTCTTGCATAACATTGAAACCCCAGCCACTTTGATGGACTTATGTTCCGTAAAACAATATGAGAATGAAACATTTCCATCCTTCATACAAAGATGGAGAGCTCTCTATAGGATATGCGAGACTATTATTTCAAAAATAGAACAAGTTGACATGTTCACAGAAAACTTAATCCCTAAAATCAAGTACACAATACAAATGCAATGTTTGACCACATTTAAACAAATCACTGAAAAATCCCTGAAGTGTGAGAAAGGACTAGTAGAACAAGGTCTCATAAAATATGGTAAGAACAACAACAATGATAAATCCAAATTTTGGTTGAAAAAACAAAAATGTGACCAACGATGGTGTTGTAGACACTAGTATAGAGAACATAACTCAACCGGTCTTGTCTTTACAAGGCCCAAGTCAATCATTTAGTCCACACATAGAGAATAAAATTGTATTGACCAATGTAAACGTTGTGCAAACTATGAACACAAAATTCCCAAGGTTAAATGCTCCAAAAAGAAATTACACACCTCTAGGGGAACCTATTGAGTCAGTGTTAAAAAAGTTGATATAGACAAACATGATCACTTTGCCAAAAGTAAGAATTTATGAACTAGGTCCTTTCAAACCTACATGGTGGAATGATAGTGATTTATGTGAATATCATCATACTAAAGGTCACAAAACTGCAAGTTGCTATAAATTGAAAAACTTAATCCAAGACATGATAAATCAAGGTGAAATCACAATTGATACCAACAAAACTTCAGCAAACATGAATCATACCATCTTTAAAGATCCATTTATCAAAAATGATAAAGGGAAGGCATCTACATCAGGAACACAAGATAATACAACTAACTACACAAAAGTCTCATATGACTATACTATTCATGCCATTAGCTCAGGGGATGTAGTAAATGATGATTCACAAGAAGCACTTGACAATGATGAGCAATTCCAAGAGACTTACAACTAGGATAACCAAATTTGCATGCTGTCAGAAGCACCAAAATATGATGAAGACAAGAATCTATGTCTTAGGGACTGGGGGCATGAAGAACTGTTTCATTCGAGATAGTTTGAAATGAACTTATAGCACATATCATGGATGTCAGACTTGTACATGATGACTATAGGAAGGGATATGAAATGAACATTGATAATACAACATGTGTTATAGACAGTTCCCTCATAAGAGATGATACAGTATGTACAATCACAATAACTCCTAGAGACAGAGACTATGCAATAGTTACTCATAGATCTAAAGTAACTTTACAAGGAGTACCATCAAACTCACCACCATCAGCAGGGACCTATAATGTTGTTGACCAACTCAAGAAAACCCTGGTACATATATCACTCTTTGAACTATTGCGTATATCACCAACTCATAAAGCTATCTTGGACAAAGCACTTCAAGATTCAGTAATTGACAAAGATATAGATGAAAATGCCTCCTAATCCATGGTGGGGAATTTGGCACAAGGTACCCATATTACGTTCACAGAACATGCTATTCCTAGAGATAGACTTCTCCATAATGACCCGCTACATCTAGAAGCTTACATACATAAGAGAAGAATTAGAAGAGTACTTATAGATGGGGGGGCTGGTCTCAACATCTATACATTAAAGTTGGTTAAGGCATTGGGATATTCTAAGCTTCATATTGATCCTTGAAAAAGAATAAACATCAAAGCATATGATGATGAAGAGTGTCCTTCAAATGTATAGTTATGCTACCAGTGCAAGTAAGACCTATAATAATAGAGGTTACTTTCCAAGTGTTGGATAGAGAACTAGGGTACAATATGTTATTGGGCCACCCATGGATTCATACCATGCAATCTATACTATCAACATTTCATCAATGTGTTAAATTATCATATAATGGCATTGAAATTACCAAAAAGGGTGATCCAAATCCATTCCAACACTGTAATCACTTAAAGGCAAGTGTAGATAACTAGGTACCCATTAATCAAGTAGCACCCCTCACTACACAAATAGAGTCATTAACGATCACATAAATACAGAAGAATGCGCCTACAACATCTTCTTTGCAGATTAAGGATGTTGGTTGTGGGGAATACTCTATTTCAAGTACCCCAAATGGAAAACAATTATCTCTTTCTCCTAGGTCTTTTGGGAAGCATCAAAGCACAAAAATGAAACAAGACAAAGGAAAAGAAATAGTTAGATGCTCAAATTCATGCTCTTTCATTAGGTGGGGAGATTTACAATAAGAATCTCTAAATGGAAATGTCAATTATTGGATATACAGAGAAGAAGATGACATGATAATACCCAGGTTACCTTTAGATCAATATGGCAACGGATTCAAGCTGCTACAAAAACATGGGTATGATGGTACCATAGGCTTTGGATTGAAAAAGAAAGGAAGATTAGAACCTGTTGTACCAAACAAAATCCAAAGAATCAAGGGTTAGGATATAAATATGTACCAAATATAATAGAAGCAAGACAATGTACATTAGATATACTGAATAGACCAAGGTTGTCATTAGGGTACATATCTCAAAGTCAGTGGTCAACATGAGCATTTCCTTCTTCATCTTAGACGAGCAAGAAAATACCAACATCTCCTAGTACATAATCAAATGGTGAAGATATGAGACAACTTTTACAAGAACCTAGCACTGAGTCACCCAAAAATATAGTATTTGAAGCATCCGCACAAGAAAATATGGTAACAGATGCAAGCTTAGCACTAGTAAATGAGCCTAACCCTTGGTTGTTGTCAATACTTTTTCCAAGGGAAACAACTCAAGCTCCACCCCATGAATCAGATGAGGAAATATTGTAACAACTTGTACTAGGTTTAAGAAGGGTGACCACCATACAAAGGAGGCCCACAAATTTAAAACAAAATCAGATGCAAGAACAAGAGGAGATAAGTGATACAACCTTAGAAGCTGAAATGTGCATAGAAAGAGACAGATTCTCATGAATATGAATTCCTATCTGATCATGATTTCATCCCACAAGCAATAGACATGACAGAGGGTCACAAATATCCTATAGATGATGAAAATATACTAGGTCACTCAAATAACCAGATATGCATGTTATCAAAATCTGTTACAACAAAAGGGAGTAATGAATTACCCCTTATACATTCACATTTGATTGACTAGGGATGAGAAGGAAAACCAACTCTAGATTTGTTTGAGAATGATGAATCTATTGTAGAATTCCTTGGTGTCAGAGAAGGGCTTCCACAAGGTGATCACAAGGCAGGATTTGTTGTAGAACTGGATAGAACAACATACTTTGGAGAGGCAAGTGCCTTTGTGACAGAAGATATGGATCAAAGTGATTGCAATGGCAAGACTGAGCTAGACAACCTCCCTATTGAAAAAGAGAAATCAACATTACTCATGGAAGAAACTGAAGAAGTCAATATAGTAGAAGGAGAAGTTGTACATAATATCCACTTAGAAAAATCATTAAACCAAGAAGAAAAGGACAAATTCATATAGTTTTTCAAAAAAATTCCTATCACTTTCACTTGGTCTTGTGTGGATATGTCAGGCCTAGATCCAGAATTGGTATTACATCATTTACCATTGCTACCAGGAATTAAACTATACAAACAAAAGCTAAGAAATATGCATCCACAGATTGCATTATTGGTCAAAATAGAGCTCCAAAAGCTTCTAGATGTGGGTTTCATTTGACCTATTGACTATGTAGAATGGATATCCAATCTGGAATCTATGACTAAGCCCACTAGGGGTATAAGAATCTGTACCAACTTCCGAGATCTAAACAAAGTATGTCCTAAGGATGATTTCCCATTACCCAACATAGACATGATAGTTGACTTAACTGTTGGGAATGAAATGCTTTCATTAATGGATGGTTTCTCAAGATATAACCAGATCAAGATTGCACCAGAAGATCAACATAAGATGACATTTACCTGTCCCTAAGGAACATACTGCTAGAACGTCATGTTGTTTGATCTTAAGAATGCATGAGAAACATATCAAAGGGCTATCACAACACTATTTCATGACATGATCCACAATATCATGGAAGACTAGCTAAATCGCAGATAAGAAAAGGTCACCTTGAAGTCCTTGCAAAGATATTTGATCAATTAGAGCAGTACAATGTCAGGTTAAACCCCAAAAAGTGTGTGTTTGGTGTAACAACTGGCAAACTTTTAGGTTTTATTGTGTCCAATATAGGAATTGAAGTAGATTTTTCAAAGGTCAAAGCAATCATATATATGCAACCTCCATCAACACTTAAGAAGTTAAGAGGGTTACAAGGAATACTATAGTCTATAAGGAGGTTCATAGCATAGCTAGCATATAAATGTCATCCATTTCAATATTTACTTAGAAAAGGAGTCACCTTCAAATGGACCGAACAGTGCCAAGAAGCTTTTCAAGCTTTAAAAGATTATCTTCTGAATACTCCAGTATTAGTTCCAACTACTCAAGGAAAGCCCCTATTACTATATATATCAGCAACAAAATCATCTTTAGGAGCTTTATTAGCACATCATGATGATCAAGGAAAGGAAAGAGCAATTTACTATACAAGTAGAACCCTAATTAGATATGAGCTTAATTACACTCCTATAGAACGAGCATGTCTAGCAATGATCTTCGCATCTCAAAAACTTAAACATTATATGTTGTCACAAAGTCCAACTCATTGCATGTTTTGATCCACTCAAATATTTGTTAAGAAGAGAAACATTGAATAGAAGACTGGCTAAGTGGGTCATGATTTTAAGTGAGTTTGATATAGAGTATGTGGACATAAAGGCAATCAAAGGGTAGATTATAGAAGATCAGTTAGCAGAGGCTCCCTTGCAAAATAGTCACCCACTCCTAGTATACTTTCTTGATGAATTTGTGTCTACATTGACAACATCCACTATGTGGAAATTATACTTTGATGGGTCTTACACAAATCATGGAGCTAGAGCTAAGATTATTTTCATCACCCCTCTAGGTGATTCTATCCCTAAGTCATTAAGAATAAATTTTCCCTATACGAACAATATAGCTGAATATGAAGCTCTCATCATAGGACTTCGTACCATTGTACAGTGGAGGATAAAATAATTACAAGTCTACGGTGACTCACAACTGATTGTAAATCAAGTCAATGATGACTATAGCACAAAAGATGATAAACTATTGTCTTATAAACAAATGGTAGAAGATTATAAAGAACATTTCAGTAACATCACTTTTGAACAGATTCCAAGGATACAAAACAAGGTAGCTGACGCCATGGATACAGTAGGGTCTCTACTAAATATGCCTAATAATGAAACTTAGTTTGAGTTTATTGTAGAACAATTGATGATACTTGCATATGAGATTCCCTCATCAGAATATGTATGTGTAATTATGGGTCCTGAATCCCCATGGTATAATAAGATATATGCATACATACATACTTAGTATATGTCTCATGATTTGTCTACAAATCAAAAGAAAACTCTTATTTGTCAAGCATCCAGACACACTATTATTGCTAACACATTGTATAGAAAGGGCTTTGATGGAACCCTTCTCCGATGTATTGATGAAGAAGAAGCACAACTTTCCCTAAAGGAGGTACATGATGGAATTTGTGGGGCGCATCAAAGTGGCCTACAACTATCAAAAAAATTGTTAAGAACTAGATACTATTGGCCAATAATGGAAAAGGATGCCAATAAATATGTACAAAAATGTAAACAATGTCAAATTCATGTAGACCTCATTTATGCACCGATACAAGACCTTCAACCTATTACATCACCGTGGCCATTTTCATAATGGGGGTTAGATCTAGTTGGTAAAGTCAATCCTACTTCTTTCAATGGGTACAAATTCATCTTAACAACTACTGAGTATTTTACTAAATGGGTCAAGGCAATTGCCCTTACATACAACACTGGTAAGAAAATAACAAAGTGCATGCTTAATTACATTATCTGTCGCTACGAGATTCCAATGTTCATAGTGACAAACAATGGACATCCATTCAAAAATCAAGAAATGAGAGAATTGTGTGAAAAAATTCAAATACAATAGAGATTTGCAATACCATATTATCCGTAAATAAATGGACAATCAGAGGCAATAAACAAGACAATATTAAAGATCTTAAAGAAATTTGTCATTGACATAGGACGAGACTGGCATCTCCAGTTAAATCCCGCTCTTTGGGCTTATCGAATAGGAGTACATACCCCTATAGGAGCAACACCATATTCATTGGTCTATGGTACAGAAGCAATACTACATATTGAAATAGAATTACCGCCTTTAAGAGTCTCCTTAAATAACATCATATGAACGGAAGACTATCGAGCTACAAGATTACAAGAGCTTGAAATGCTCGATGAAAAGAGACAAATTGCTTTAAATCATTTGCAAGGTTACCAGAATAGATTGAGAAGGAGTTACAATAAACAAGTATGCCCAAGGAATTTTTAAGTGGGAGATCTAGTTCTCAAGGAGAACCAAAGGAACCTAGCAGAACGAGAAAAGCTAGGGAAGTTTGAACCTAATTGGCTAGGTTCTTTTATCATAACAAGGGTTATAGGCAATGAAGCATACAATTTGGCTACCATGGAGGAAGATCCACTCCCTAACCCTATGAACAACATGCACCTTAAACGATATTATATCCAAGGGTTGGGTTAGCTTATTTTTTTCTTTCCGCATTGTATCTCATTTTCTTAAAAGCGCTACATCGCATATAGTTTCTTTTTCAAATGCATCGCATTCACAAAATTTATGCATTATCATTTAGCAACATCAATAAAACAAGACAATTGTTCAAGTTTATCATTTCTTTGCATTCAAGAGAAACAAGGGTCGTCTCCTTTCTTAGATATTCAGACATGAAGTCTTTGAGGTCCTAAGGACATACATTTTCAACATTAACTTGTGACGACACTTTACTTATGGTTGGGTAGGGATTTCACTATTCGAGACTTGTTAACAAAAAATCTATCAATTACTATATCTCAAACACATTAACAAAATCTCTAATTCATTCGAGACACCTAGTTGATCATATGACTAGTGAAAAATCTAAAATTCTATTTTAGCGTCGTTGTAATTGTCACACCCAAGTAGGTTTCATTACTTACAAGTCAAGGTAAGAAAATATAAACAGAAAAAGTGCTATGCCAAATATCCATCTAACGACAAAAGAGAAATGATATATAATTGAAATATCATGCATACAAAGTGTGACAAAAAGCTTGACTATGGGAACATGCGAGTAACTCCATCAGAGCTATGAACGCCTGCTAGAAATTGAGCAATATTTAAGAAATTACAGTTTATAACCTCGTCAGAGCTCTAAAAGATTGCTAGCAGCGAGGCTCTATCAGGATGCTTTTAAAGTTAGAATAATCCATGTAGCTAGTCATATAGGATGCTAAGGATCTTTAGTAAATATAAGAGAAAGAATTAACTCATTTGCACACACATGGGCAAAAGAAGATCGGAGTTTCAAGAACCAATGGGGAAGTTTTCCGTGTCTCCATTTGTTAATCCTAGTCACTAACTGTGTTAATTTGGACATTCCAAGGGAATTTAAGGATTGATTGACCGCTTATCTATGAAATGTTTGGTACCTCTAATTCAATTGGTATATTATGAAATGCTAAACAAACACATTCATCCTTGTTCGAATAGGAAATGCATATTCATTGAATGCATATTGCATTAATATAGGTCATGTCAAAAATTCATTATCTCCACAGGCATTCTACAGATCATTATGTCATATAGGTCTGCACACTAGGGGCATAACTGAAAAAATCCTAAAAATCATATAAAGTCTTGAAAAAAGCTTAAAAATCAAAAACCATCTTGAAAAAATCAATTAAAAATATTCATATATATAATCCACAAAATCCAAAAAAAGTGAAAAAATAATAATTAAAAAACAATGAAAAACATAAAAATCCAAAAATGGTGAAAAACAAAAAAATTAAAAAACAATGAAAAACATAAAAATCCAAAAATAGTGAAAAGCATAAAATCAAAAACACTGAGAAAACATAAAATCTAAAAAAAACATTCAGATATAATCCACAAAATCCAAAAATAGTGAAAAATATAAAAATCCTTAAAAAACATTCAGAAAATGTCCTGAAAAAATATACCAAAAACATTCAAATATCAATCTACAAAATCCAAAAAATAAAAAATCAACCAAAAAAATTGCAATAAAATGTCTCGCAAGAAACAAATATTCTACCAGATATCCAACAAATGCTTCACATGAAGTTAACAAAGGATACAACTATCCAGTCAAACATCTGCAATCAACTAACCAAACTGTCTTATTAATCATCTCATATCCATATCAAGTGATCATTATCTTGTCTTAAACAAAAGAGAATACACTTGAAATCAGATAGGCCAATCTTAAATGGGGTCCACAGCTTTCCGAGATTAGACATTATCAACCATCACATCAAGCAACTGAGAATGAAGGCACAAGGTCAGTATAGCTGCTGAATTTTGTTCGGGTCAGTATTTATCTTTTATCATTTGGTGACAGATCATGTTCCTATGCTACTCAAGCATGTCCACAAGTGACTAGAGGAGTCATGATGGGCATTATCTTTTTCTTTGTTTGTTGTTTGTGGTGTGAACCAATGAAGTTCTAGGGAAACTTCTCTAGTGGGTGTCTGTGATAGGAGCATTCAGCTAGTGAATGCCACACATACCTCGACCCCTAGTGTATTTCCCAGAATGGAGGGGTTCACTCCTTTCTTTGCTGCGTGTTTGATTATTAAATGAGATATCTTTACATCTTGGTTCCTTATACCCTGATGTGCTAAGCTCCATTGTTACATAATAAGGCTCAGTGATGAATATATATTGCGCAATAAATAATGAAACAGGTTTGTGAATCAATCATCCTCAATTGCTTTTAATTCTCATACTTCATTATATTTCATTCTAAGGTTCATTCTCTCATATTCTATCTCAATGGCATCTTCATATCACCTATCACTATCTCTAATCAACTAGCTATTCTTCTATCTAACATTCTTCTTTTTTCAAGAGATCATTCATACCTTTAATGCATAAACAATCTCTCGAGGGGGAATTACACCCTAAGTATTACTGGGGCATAAATTTTTTCATTTCTTTTGAAATGTCATTTCGACATTGTCTCAAAGAGGGGCAAATGTAGACACTTAAAAATGTCTCATTAATCATGTACTAATTATTCGTCTAAATTAGTTAAATAATTCTTTAATTCTTTAATTAAGTTAATTAATCTTATTCTTCTAAATTCATATTTCCTCATCATCTTACTAATTATTTCATTTTCAATTCTATCATCATTTAATCATTTAACCATTTTCTAATGTTAATTAAATATTTGTTATTTAATTAATTATGATTAATATCCTCAATTTAAATAATCTTTATTATTTAAATAAATTCATTTTCAATTTCCATCTCTAATCATTTAATCATTTAAACCCTTTTCTAAATATTAATTAAATATTTATTATTTAATTAATTATGATTCTAATCTTTAATTTAAATTATCTTTATTATTTAATTAAATTTAATTTTTATATAATTAAATAGTTTCTTTAAATTAATTAGTTAATTAATTAATTCTTCTGATTTCGTTTAAGTCTCCAAATTCTTCTAATTTCATTTAATTTATATTCTTCAATTTCTTCTAATTTCAAATACATGTGCATGATTTCAAAAATCAAATTGAAAATCAAAGTCAAGTTATAAATATATTCAAATAACAAATTGAATTTAAAATAAATTCAATATTTGAATTAAAATCTCATGCAAAGATTAAATTGAAAATCAAAGTCAAAGTTCAAGCACATGCTAAATTAATTAATTCAATTATCTCTTCAATTCCTATTTCTATCTTTTAGTTAGCTTTTTCTAAATAAAGCTCTCAATCAACTTTCAATCAATTAACTATCTTCTCCTCCTTATTTCCTCCAATCACCCTTTTTCATCTTTCAATCAACTTTTTCTCAATCAGTTGACTCATTTAATATATTCAGTTTATTCTATTTCACCTCCAATTCAGCAGTTCAACTATCAATCAACATGTGAGCTCACCTAAGTTCCACCTCTTGATCAATTTGTTCCACCTTTCAATCAATTATCATCCAATTATCTATAAATTGAGCATTCAATCCCTCACAATTCCTTGGAATCACGAACTTTGAATCTTTTTGTCAATTGCAGGTTGCCAGCTCGATATCTGAGAGCCACCATACCACAAAGAAGAGAATAACAATGGAAGCCATGATGCACAATAGGGAGTTTTACATTGTTTAGATTTATTCTATTATGCATCCATTTTTCATTGAGTTTGTTTGAATTCTATTAGGATAGGGATTCATGATTTTTCCCTTTGATTCCTAGTTGATTACGTTAATGAATTTTTACATATGATATTTTTATTAGTTGACATTTTCTTTAGCATTTTTTAATTTTCCTTATCATTTTAAGTCTAACCACTTTTATATGAAATTTATTGTTCTATTTTTTTACTATCTGCCAAACATTATTGATACAAGGACTTGGCTTGCATCTTTTTTTTTAATTAGGTATTATAAAGGGTAGGTTGTATTTGTAAATGTCTCTTTGAGTTCATCCAAATTTTACTTTATAACAGTCACAAGATAGCCATTTATGGTATAACTTGTCTTTTGTTGTAGACTTATGACTTTGTATTTCTTCTTCTAATAGTCAAAATAGCTTTTCTTGAGCTATCCTTTTGTGCCCATGTGCCTTCACAAGAATATGGAGATTTTGGTAAGCCCTTCTCCCTTTTTCCCTTTTGAGATTTAAAGCTCTATATTGTATCATCTCTGATCTAATTCTTGGACTACAAACTTGTTGATGACTCTTTATCCATTGTCTAGACTTTATGAGATAACGTCTTTTCAACATACTCTATCCACTATATATTGTCTTCTTTTTAAACTTCACATTCATTAAAACTGAAACGTTCTTTCATGAAGGCTACTTTATTTGATTTTGAATGAAACTCTCCATCATATCCCTTGACTTGATTCATTCCCTGGATTGGTTGCTAACTGATATTAGGTCTAGCTTGCATCTCCATTTCATACTATAATTGATTGGATCTACATCTTTAACTATCCTTGTCAACATCATAAATGTTACTAGGGCTCTTGCTTTTCATGAGAGTCATTCCTATTTTGGGTTGTCTTAAGGTTATAATTTCCCTCTATGGCTAACATTTTTTCATTGGACTATTTTTATACCATTGACAACTGTAATCTTTTGTTCTAAAATGCTTTCTCCACTACCTTATATTGTCTCGAGGAAGTGTCTTGGAACAAACCTTTTAATTAAAGTATGTCCCCTATCATGATTACTATAGGATTTTTATTTTTTGTAGTTTTGATAATATTTTGTATTACTTCTCATGGTCATTTGACTGCTGCAACTCTCATGAAGACTGTATCTTTTTCCTTCTTTCACCTACTAGCCTTTATGTTTCCCACAAAAAATAAGTAAATACTGTCATTGAGACTCATGGTTGGTAATTCATCTTTATAATGTGCCCTATCATATTTAACACTAGCATAAAGTCTTTTTCTATGATTGGTCTGCAACCTATATGAGATTGTTTCTCATATATCACTGCATTTTGGATGTCATTTTGACATATGGATTCATAACCCTATCTCAAACCTGGCAACGTTCTCTTCAAGGCCTGTAAAAAGGATGTGTATCTTATTCTTGGATCATAAACACTATCATTGGATGCTCTTGTCAACCCAACCTCATTACATGATGGGGTTCACCTAGTTTGCTTGACACTTCACCTAGTTAGTGTTGCTTAGTTCCACCTGTAGACACCTAAAATTGTCTTGTCTAATTAAATAAATATCTTTATTTATTTAATTATTTTAAGCCTAATTCTTCTATTAATTAAATAAGTCTTTATTTATTTAATTAATTCATTTATCCTTTTCTAGCCTTATTTCTCATTTAAATAAATATATTTATTTATTTAAATTATCCATTTCCTAAATTAAATAAATACTTTTATTTATTTAATTAATCCCACTTCTTCTATTAATTAAATAAATCTTTATTTATTTAATTAATTCATTAGCCTTTTCTACCTATGACACATGTCATTAATCTCCTAATTCCTACACTACCTACCCTCTTATTATTTTCTTATTTCCTATACCTACCCTCTAATCCTAGCCGACCATTTATCTTTTACACCTCTCAATCTTATCCCTCCATTTCTTATAGTGTCTTCTATATAAGAAGATTCATTCTATTCAACTACTAATCATTCTAATCAGCTAATCAAGCCTTCTAGCATTCGAAATTTCATATGCGATCAAGTCCACTTGCAACCACATTTCCATTCTTTATTGAGCTCTTGTGCACATATAAAATTTGAGAGAAAATATATCAAGCAAGATCAATGGAGATAGGAAGAATGGAGATCCAAACCCTATTGGACATGTGATGGTATAATCTTTGTGATTTCATTTCATTTACATTGTCTTAGGTAATCTTCATATGTTATGGTGGACCTTTGTTGTTGTTAGGCTAGGGTTTTTCAATATTGTCGTTTCCATTTTCGTCATAAACATTTTGGCACGCCTCGTGGGACATGGATTTTTGTTAGATCTGTGTTTTTTGCAGGTTTTTCTAACCCTATATTGTTGTTTTATAAAACAATTTGGAGAATAACCTTGTGTAGCTAGGGTTTTGGACACAAAATCAAGATCTTGGAGAGATTTGATCCGATCTCACAAAAAACTTGGAATTTTTGCATCAAATGTTTTTTGCAAGTTTGGGACAGTATCAAGAGCTTGCAATCCAAAATTTAGATTTTTTGGAGCATATTTGAATTTTCATAAAAAAATAATTTTGAGAGCAAATGAGAGAGTATTTCAGATTTTCTTATATTTTGGAAATCTCTCTGATTTATAAATAGGCTCTGTTCTTTGTGATTTTAATTTTGATGCAAAATATTTCCTCAAAAATCGGATCCTTAAAAATTAGGGTTTTTCATTATTTTGATCAGATCTTACAAACGAATTTGTATTTTGGCATCAAATTTGTTTTACAGGTCAAGAACATTATCAAAGGTTCACAGTAAAGAAATTAGAGTTTTTGGAGCACATTTTCATTTTACATGAATTTTTTATGATTTTTCATAAAAAATTAATTTTGAGAGCAAATGAGTGAATTTTTTGAATTTTATTACATTTTTGGAAATCTCTCAGAATTTTACACAGGGTCTATTCTTCGTATTTTAATATTGATACAAAATCTTTCCTAAAAAATCGGATCTTTGAAAATTAGGGTTTTGCATTATTTTGCTCATATCTCACAAACTGCTTGGACTATTTGCAAAAAGTTTTTTATGCAAGTTTGGAAGACCATCAAGAGTGTTTAGTAAAAATTTCAGATTTTTGGGATCAATTTTGCATTTTATATGAATTTTTTATGATTTTTCATAAAAACTTAATTTTTGGAGAAAATTAGCAAATTTTTTGGGTTTTCTTACATTTCTGGAAATTTCTTGAAATTTAATGGTGTTCTTTTTTTTATGATGAATCAGATCTTTGAATTGGTAAAAAAAAATGCATTGTTGAAGGCCCCTATTTCACAAAGTCTTTTGGATCTAAAATTTACCTAACTTGTGTGCTTGTAGGAAGGGTATTATTGTAAAACTACTAGCAAATCCTTGTTGCAGAATTTTGGCAAGGGTTTTTGATCTTTATTGTGTGCCTTGTTTTCATAGATTATCAAACACTTCAATTGGTGCACTAAAATTGAACCAGTGTCTTTTGTGTCTTGGGCAATAAGCTCTTTTTGTTTAATCTTTAGAGGGCCTGTCTCCCCGTGTGGCCATTAGGACTACTAGGGAGGAGAGAATGACCCAAGTGGTAGTGAAGAAAAGCCATCCACTTTCAAACCACTATAAACAACTGTATCCATGGTGAAAGCCATGGGTAATGTGTGCTGATTAGTTCATACTGACACTATGTCTCCCCATAAACCCGTTTGATCAAATTTATTTGATCAGTTGTAGGGCGTAACCCCTACCGACTGGGAGCCTTGTATATTTATAGAGCTAAAAGTGTTGCATGTATAGCCACATGAGTGGATGCCCTTACTAGAACCTTTTTGTTTTAGAAAGCCAAAATCCTTCTAGTTGTTGGGTCAGGAGGTTGGACCTCTGGAGCGACCCACACACATACGGTTCTTAGTAGAGATACAAAGTTCGCCATGGGGAATTTTTGTGGGGATTGATGCTTGGTTGTCCCAGAGAAGTGAGTGCCGAGGGTGGAGCCAGTGGGGTCAAGCATCTAAGTATCTGTTCTAAATAGCGTAGCCTCGGGGGAAACCACATGTGGGATCAACAACTATTGTCCTAGCCAACCATAAGAATTGTGCTTGTCTTATTTTGAACAATCAAACATTCAAGATCAAATATCAAAACATTGTGTCTTTTGTGTCTTCAAGTGTATGCAAAACATTTTTTTACATCAAACAACATACTTTCTTTGAGTCATTTTGA
This sequence comes from Cryptomeria japonica, assembly GCF_030272615.1. Taxonomy (NCBI): domain Eukaryota; kingdom Viridiplantae; phylum Streptophyta; class Pinopsida; order Cupressales; family Cupressaceae; genus Cryptomeria; species Cryptomeria japonica. The sequence goes on from NC_081405.1 coordinate 292,862,186, forward strand.
GTCTAAACAATTGCAAACATTGAGTCCTCATCAACATTGTGTCATCTTGTCACGAAAAACAGTCAAAAAATTCAGATTTGGTCACAACAAACAACTTCACAAATTGAAAAAATTTACAGTCCAACAAACAAGAGCAATTAGTTTTGGAATTCTTGAGCTTCCTAGGTTATTTCTCTAGGTTTTCATCTAGCATTCAACCTATCTTTGGGTCTCACAAAGTCTATCATTGCTTTACATCTTGCATTACATTCACATTTGTCTAAACTTGAGTCAAAAGGTCACTTGCTTGTCCTCATCTTGCTTTGTCAACATACTACATACAACAATATTTTGCTAAGTGGTCCCTCATTAAGGTCTATCACCTTTGGGTCTCATTTGGTCTTACTTAGAGTCAAGGTCAACTTACCTCATCAAGAGAAACTATCATCTCTTTGGAAGCCACACCTACTCTACTACATACATACTTGGTCTTACACTTTGGACATTGCAAGTACACCTCAGATTCATTTACATTCCATCCAACTCTTGGTCCTCCATACTCTTTCCATTTTCATCTAGTCTCAAACATCTTGGTCAATACCTAGTTCATGGTTGAAACCCATTCTGAAAAATCTAGGAGAAAAGCTAAATAGGCTCAAGAGTCTACAAACATGAGTGCCTATGAGTATGAAAATGATGTCTTTTTCAATTCTGATCATAACACATTACCTAACATGGATGCCTATAGAAAAATTCCAAATGTTGAGAACATGGACACTACAAACAACAATGATGCACACAATGACAATACAAACAACTTTTCTATACATTCAGCAAAAGTGAAAGACTCCATCATGGATCCCCTTTTAATATATTGGTTGAGGAAATAATGAGGAGAGGTAGACAATATTTCTTACAAGTGATGGCACAAAGTGGAGCCAAGATCCCTCATGATTTTGACATGTCTCAAATAATGGAAAATCAACCTTTGCAACAACCTCACCTCAACATGGATCAAAGGAGGCCTAATAGTGGAGGTAATAGAGGACCACATCTTGTGCCTGAATCACCATCATCTTTGTTTCAAAAACCCAAGGTCCCATACACACATGGTCAAGCATATGATACTCACCTTCACAGACCATTATGGAAGTCTTATGCAGAAAAATATACTCAATCACATACCAATGTTGAGGATCAACCACCAAAGCAATTGGATATCCAAAGGCATGATCAAAATTTTGACACAAGAAAACCCCATGTCAAATTTGGGGGCAACACCTTAGAACAAACTCATAACATTCCTGTAGAGTATGGTATACATGGACAAAGAAGATATTTCATTCCTCATCATGACTCTATACCAAGTGGTCCATATACACAACATCACTATAGACCTCCTCCATATGAACATGTGTATGATCAATACCATCCATATATGCAACATGCTCCTCCTCCACCCGGTGGTTCAGGCTTTGGGGTATGGTCCAAGAAGTCAATATCCACCTAAGAACAATTGGGAACAACAAATAAAGGACTTACAAAAGAAAATGGAGGACATAAATACACCGAAGCCAACTTACATAGTGAGAGACATATGTCCCTATCCATTTGACAAAAGCATTCCAATGCGTCCATTCCTTACTCACTTTGTGACACCTAAGCTTGATAAGTACAGAAGAAAAGGGGATCTTAAGGCACATATAAGACAATTTTTCACAGCTTGCATTGAGGTAGCAGCAGAAGAGACATACTTGATGAGATTATTCCCACAAAGCTTAGGTGATCAAGCTATGGAATGGTTCTCCTAACTTCCACCTGGAATTAAGTCATGGGGTGACTTAGCAGAGGCATTTATCCAACATTTCCCATACAACATAGAGATAGACATATCAGTCATCACTTTGTGCAACACCAAGCAAAAGGATGGAGAATCTTTTTCATCATTTTTACAAAGATGGAGGAATCTAGCCAGCAGATGCTCTTGTGAAATCCCACAAAAACAAATGGTAGAGATGTTCACCCAAAATGTTAATAGAGAAATTGGTTATGACCTGAGAAAATCTTGCTTGCCCACTTTCAATGATGTCATTGAAAAAGGCTTAGCAATAGAGACGGTCCTAATTGAGCAAGGCATCATCAAAATATTCAAAGAAAACAAAGAGGACTATAAAGGAAAAGACAAGCCAAGATTATGGAATAAAAAAAAGAACACAGTCAATGATGGTGTTGTTGATGCCAATATAGTATGACCCAAAATCATTTTTTGGGATCAACCTCTACAAACAATCAAGTGAATACTCAAACAAATTCCAAATCATGAAGGAATTACACCCCATTGGGAGAACCACTTGAGTCAGATTTCAAGAAGCTAGTGGCAAACAAGATAATAATAATTCCAAATTTTCCTCCATATAAGCCAAAGGTTAAACCAAATTGGTGGAATGACGATGAGTACTGTGAATTTCATAAAAGCAAGGGACATAAAACAGGAAACTGTCATCGACTGAAGAACATCATACAAGATCTTATTGATAGAGTAGACATTGAGATTGAAGAAAACTCATCCAATCAAAAACATGAGATGTTTAAAGAACCATTCCCAAAACATGACAAGAGAAAAGCCAAAGCCATAGATGAGTAGACCAACTATACTAGAGCGTCCTCTAACTATGATTCAACTGTTAATCACATTTTGATGGACAATTATGTCTCTACCATTATCATAAAAGAAAAAATGCCTAAAAAATTCTACCCAAATACCCAAAGTTGTCCTAAAAAGAATTGGACCTTCTTCCAAATCTACCTCTGAATGTAACGTCACAACTCATCGAGGTAAGGTCACTTTGCAAGGTGCTCCAGCTAAAACCACCGCTTCCTCATCAACCAAATCTGAGTATGACCTTGTAGAACAGTTAAGGAAGACACCCATGCTTATCTCCATCCTTGAGCTCTTACGCATATCCCCTACACATAAAGCCATTCTTGACAAAACTTTGAGAGACACTTCCATCCCTATTGATTTGAATGTGGACTACTTTCAATCCATGGTGGGATACCTTTCCGTTCCACACTCCCTTACATTCATAGAAGCTGACGACGCCTCCATGAGCCAACCACATAATGCACCTTTACACATTGAAGCCTTCCTACACAAACATCGAATAAAATGAGTCTTGATAGATGGAGGAGCTGGTCTCAATATATGTACTTTGAACATAATAATACAATTGGGATAATCAGATAAAGCTATGAATGCTACAAACAAAATTACCATCAAGGCATATGATGACGAAGAGCGCTCATCCAAAGGCACAGTCACCTTGCCTCTTAGAGTTGGGCCAATTACAAAGGATGTGATTTGTCAAGTCCTAGACCTTGATCTCACATACAACATATTGCTAGGACGTCCATGGATTAATGAGATGAGCCTAGTCCCATCTACATATCATCGATGTATCAAGTTCCCACACAATGGAGTTGAAGTGACTGTCAAAGCTGATCCAAAGCCATTCATATATTGCAAAAATCTATGACCTAGATCAGAAATAACAATCCTAGTAAATCAAGAGGTTGTTCCTTCATCAACATACGTTGATCCAAAATCCTTGAAACCTTCTACATCAAAACAAATAGAGCTCAAAGAAAAGTTCAAGATTAAAGACCTAGGATGTGGTGAGTATATCTTTCATGTTGATCAACTACCACTATCTCCTAAGACATTTAGTCAACAGGAACAATCTATAAACAATTTGCAATGCCAAGGAATTGGGTGTGAACCACCTAGTGCTGTGGCTACTAAGTCTGAATGCAAATCTCCTCTAGTGGTGCAAGCAACTCTTGATATCAATAGTCCTAAGAGTGGTTCCAACAAAGAATCTATTGAGCATATCGCCAGCCCTCTTAAGAAATCACATAGCCTTACCATTTCCAATCTTCTCCCAGACTTGGATCAATAAGAATCACAAAAGCCCTTACTAATTGGGGATCAAAAATAAAGCTTTGAAAAAAAAATCTAAAATTCAAAAATAAAGAGAAGCCCTTTAGTTCAAATCAAAATCAAAAGCTATTGGACTCTGCAAAAATCAAAGTCAAGGATAAAAATCCTATGAAAGAAAAAGAACAAGAGTTGATCTCCCCTAATATCAAAATAACTGGGGGCAAAAGTTCTAAAATTTCAAGTCAAAAAGAACACTTGTTGATCCTAAGTCTCCATCATGCTATCCTACTTTCACTTCTTTTCATAATCACGAGCCTTCATAACTCATCCACTTGTTCCATACATCCTTTCCCTTCTAGTGATACATCATGGACCTTTAATGGAGCTTCCTCTAGGGACTTTGTTATCAGGGATACCCAAGCTTCTTTGGGTGACACACATATGGGCCTATGTAGTTCACACTCTAGTAATTTTGCCTTAGTTCCTTCATCGAGGAAGACAGTCAATCGAGCTACACATCATTCAGTCAAGGAATGATGCAACTACATACAATCATAAGGTCAAGCCTCGCACATTTGAGGTGGGTGACTTAGATCTAAAAGAAAGTCCTAAAAATCAGCAAGATAGAGAGAAGAAGATCAAGTTCAAACCAAATTGGCTTGGTACTTACATCATCACAGCAGTTTATGGATCTGATGCATAGCATCTCTCAACCCTAGAGGGCGAACCTTTGGAGGATCCAATCAACAACATGCACCTTCGTAGGTTTTACACATAACTCTTCAGAGTATCCTAATTCAAAAATACAAAAAAAATCAAAACATATCAAAAAAAATTAAAAAATCATAAACATAAAAAATCGTTACTTGGTGAAAACCTGGCAAACAGGCACATTGTGACACACAAAAAAAAAAATTCAAAAATGCAAAAAAAATCATAAAAATAAAAAATTGTTACTTGGTGAAAACTTGGTAAACAAGCGCCTTGTGACACAAAAAAATTGAAAAATGAAAAAAATAAAGAGAAATAATTTTGTCCAACGGCGAAAACCACTTCGGTGGTGCCCTGGGCAAGTACCATGGTGAAAAATAGGTTACTGGTGCCATGTGTAGAGACATTGCTCATCCCTCCTTCAGGATTCTATTTCATCACTTCACTTTGCACACACTCACAACCTATCCATTCATAATAAACTTACCCATTCCCATAATGACTAGTTATTGATCTACCTAAGATTGGTTAGCCATTCATAATTATCCCTCCTTTTCACCCCTTTCCATCCATAATAAATTAACTCCTATCTGTGGCTAAAGAAAATCCTATGTCTAGTAATGGGTGTGGAACTGAGAGCATCACATGTTTCGAGGAGTGCAGTTTCTTCCAAATTTTCTTCAAGTCTATTCGCGCACAATCCACAATAAAGAAACACTTGCATCGCTAGTCCGCAATAAAGTTTCATCTTCTCCGCAATAAACTATCAGTTTCAGATGAGACACAACAACAACAACAACAATGGGCTTCAACAAATCAAATCTTTCAACAGACTCAAACAACATTATGGTTCAGTGTTATCTATCCTTTTGTGAAACATTGTGACCTCAATCAAATTAGACTTATACAAGTAACAAGAGACACTAAACTTGAGGAATACAGTGGATGTTGGTGTTGAGTCTTAGTTTTATTTTCATTTTTATCTTTTTGGTGACATGTCTTTTAGCTTTTCCATGATGTCTCTGACTAGAGATTCTATCTCCAGGATGTCTTTGACAAGAAAGGCAAGGATGGGTTATCGTCACCTATTTTTCTTTTGTTGTTTGTGGATTGTCTCTTAGTAATGCTATGACTTGTCTAAGGATATGAGGACACAGTGAGTCTAGTATGAACTGAGGTATTATTTGTTTGCAACTATCTGATCTCCATGCAAATGGGTACAATGACTTTCTGGGTCGAACATATATCTGGATTATCATAGCCTACTTGCCATAATAAATCTCAATGATGATAATATCACAAGAAGCTCTCTCACTTTCATATCTTCTATCTTCCATCCCCCTTTCTTGATTGACCTCCATCGTCCTTCTCGAGTTCATGTAGCCTTCTATCACATGACTGAGTATAATGACACACCAAATTTTTTTGCATTTCATGTAGTTTGTACCTGCATTACCACATATAATCATTTCATACAATATAGCTATCACAATTACTTCAAATCATGCACACAACACATGTTAGCACATTTTACATTCTCATCATGTAAATAGTAATTTGCATTATTGTATCCATTTGCATTTCATACATTTACGTTTGAATCATGCATAACATATTAAAAGCATAAAAGAACAAAAAAATATTGCATTCCATCATGTACATATTTGCATCCAAGCAACATCACATAGGTACACATGCATATAGCTACCACAAAGATGATTTATCTCATATATATCTAAAAAATCATAGGTGTCATGATACAATGATGTCAAAATCATATGGCTACAATCACTAGAAGGTGTCATCATACAAAATGGTACAAAATTGATACATAGGGAGCCCTCCAAGGCTATGATGAACTCCCTCCCTCGAAGCCACCTAGCCTCGATGGAGTCTGAGCCCTGAAAGGACCCACCTAGGATCATCTCTCCTGCCCCCTCTATTTGGTGGTGGTGGAGGACCCATGACCCCACCACTAGACGCTTGTATGTTGTCTCTCCCTCTTGTGGTCGTCATAGTCCATGATGGTCTTCGGAAGCTCCTCGCTCATTGATCTAGTGGCACCACTCCATAGTATAGGTATCTCCAGTAGCCTATCTCCTCCCCGGCTCGCAAAACATAAGCATAACCAGCTCCTGTGCCATGAGCATAACATAGGCGTATCCAACCCCTGTGTCCTTTGATGCCCACCTCCTTGTCCTCAGTGCTGTCTCAACCTCCGTATAACACTGAATAGCCTGATCTCTCTCTCACTTAGTGTCCCTCAACTGTCTCCTAAGCCTAGTGACATCTCTCTCCAGATCCTAGAGCTCATCTGCCTTTCCTTGGAAGATCTCTCTCAAGGATAGTAACTCATCCTCCTCCTCTCCAGAGTCCTCCCCCATCCCACTTCCAACCCTCATGTCACCCTATCTGGATAGAGAAACCCACTGATCACTCTTGCCAGCACCGCCGGTAGCACCAATCCTATTGTTGTAATGGCATCCCAAGCCACATGTCCAGCCCTCATCTCCAATCTCAGATCCTGAAACACTTGTCTCAATGCATCCCTGTCTCCCTCTCGATCATAGGATACTAACTCCCCATCAATCGATATCCTCAGTATCTTGTATACATCCTCTAAGTTGACTGTCAACTCACCCATCGACAAATGAAACATGCAAGTCTTCGAGTGCCATCTCTCAGCTAATGCAGTCAGCAATCCCATGCTCACTCGAAACTCAGGCACATACAGAATATGTTGGAGTCCCATAGCCTAAACTGCTTCTCTCTCCTCGAGTGTTAGCTCTGGTTGTAAACTCTGAGTTGAAGGGAATCTTTCTCGTGACTCCAGCATCAGTAGGTCCTCCTGCAGTCAAGAAAATCAGCTGTGTCAATCCTAGGGGTACTCCATGTTCATCACAAAGTACTTCTTTTTATCCTAGTAGCATTCCTTGTTCATCACAAAGTGCTTCTCCTTTTAGTACTCCCTGTTCATCACAAAGTACTGCTTTCTATCCTAGTGGAATTCCCTATTCATCACAAAGTGTTGCTCTTTTTAGTACTCCTCGTTCATCACAAAGTGTTGCTTTCTATCCTAGTAGCATTCCCTGTTCATCACAAAGTGTTGCTTTGATCCTATCTTTAGGGAACCTACTTGAGTACCTTATCCAATTGACAACGTATGTTCTATCACAACATTGTCAATTCCAGCCTAATCCAATTGGCAACGTATGTTCTATCACAAAATTTTCAATCTTTTTGGTACTCCTTCTTCATCACAACGTGCCTTGATCTATCCTATCCTAGGGCCTCTTCTTGAGTGTATCCTCTTGAGTAGCTTACTGATTGGCAACATATGTTCTATCGCAGAATTGTCAATCCTAGCCCTATCTTCTATCCTAGTCTTCCCTAGAGGACCTTCTTGAGTGTATCCTCTTAGCAGCTTATCCAATCGATAGTGTATGTTTATCACAGAACTATCGATTTGACCTTGAATACATAAACACACATTCATGACACAAACATGCCTAGCCTACCCAAACACACCTGGCACTAATGCAGACGCACCTTAATGTTTTTCCTCCCGCTTGAAATTTTTATAGACATATCTAAAATGCATTTATTTCTCTACTTGAAATGCATTTATGACAACAATTAATGCAAAAAGTTACAAGGAGGTTTTGTGGTACTCACCGACTCTTTTGCATCTGCTAGCATCTGATATCGGCGAACACGATCGAATCTATGCACCAATGCCATCGTTGTTGACCGCTGCCTTCTCTCTGCTATCTCTGTACTCTAATCTCTTGGATGTGTAGATGACAATGAGGATGTGTTCCCTCATAGTCTATCTTATAGACTACCCTAGCCCTAGTCTCTCAAGCCAGTCTTCTTTATCCTGTGACTCTGTCACTCTATCCTATCTTGTCAGTCCATTCTACCTTTTCTTTCTTATCGAGAGATTGCCTATGATCTTTTCAGACATTTTCATCCAATCTCTTGAAGGGGCATGTCATTCCCATCTTGGGGCAACTTTGTATTAATTCATATTATCTTCTTTGAAACAACACGACAAGTTGCATTGTCTCAAAGAGGGGCAAAATGTAGACACCTAAAATTGTCTTGTCTAATTAAATTAATATCTTTATTTATTTAATTACTTTAAGCCTAATTCTTCTATTAATTAAATAAATCTTTATTTATTTAATTAATTCATTTATCCTCTTCTAGCCTTATTTCTCATTTAAATAAATACATTTATTTATTTAAATTATCCTTTTCCTAAATTAAATAAATACTTTTATTTATTTAATTAATTCCACTTCTTCTATTAATTAAATAAATTTTTCTTTATTTAATTAATTCATTAGCCTTTTCTACCTATGACACATGTCATTCATCTCTTAATTCCTACACTACCTACCCTCTTATTATTTTCTTATTTCCTCTACCTACCCTCTAATCCTAGCTAACCATTTATCTTTTACACCTCTCAATCTTATCCCTTCATTTCTTACAGTGTCTTCTATATAAGGAGATTCATTCTATTCAACTACTAATCATTCTAATCAGCTAATCAAGCCTTCTAGCATTTGAACCTTCATATGTGATAAAGTCTACCTGCAACCACATTTCCATTCTTTGTTGAGCTCTTGTGCACATATAAAATCTGAGAGCAAATATATCAAGTGAGATCAATGGAGATAGGAAGAATGGAGATCCAAACCCTATTGGACATGTGATGGTATAATCTTTGTGATTTCATTTCATTTGCATTGTCTTAGGTAATCTTCGTATGTTATGGTGGATCTTTGTTGATTGTTAGGCTAGGGTTTTGTGGTTGAATTCATTTAGTCTTTCAATATTGGTATTCCATTTTCACCATAAACACCACCAACTCACTAGGCCTATTTTCTCTCTAGACCTCCAAGTCCTTCTCATTCTCTTCTACGGATTTACTCTTGACCATTCTAAGGTGTTTTCTTCAAGTATTTTGGCTAAGAACCCTACCAATTCATAGTGCTTCCTAGATGCTCAATTATGGCTTCTTGGCTTCAACTTGTCAAGTCAACCTCCTACTATTGTGAGATGATGCACAGGTTTGGAGGTGGCTACTAATGTGTTTTGAATTCATTTAGGGTCCATTTGAGGTTAGCAATCATTAGGTTTCTTACTGATTTCAAAATCTTGCCTAGAAAAGGGCTACAAGGAATGAGCCCCAATTAGGTCTCCAAAATCCCATATTTTAGGGCTTGAGTGAAAATGGTCCAAAAGACCCCCTAACAAGTTTGTATTTTCTTCAATTTTTCACCTAACCTCAAGATATTTTTGTGGTTTTGTCTTCTTTTGTCACCATTCAATATGCTAACCCCAAATAGGAGGGTTTTGAAGGGTTTCTAGGCCTTCTAGTTGGCAGTGATTGATCAAGTTGGGGTTTAGGAAACAAATGACTTTATCAAGGCTTATCCTTGCATTGGAAACTCTTTCCCAACTCCATGTACCCATCCAAAATATTACATGTTGATATGGCATTCACCCCTGCACTTAGCACTTCAATTTCACCTTATTTCCTCTAATTGGGTTGCTCCTGGACTCAGCTAGAATAAGGTGACAGTCATATTGAAACTCATCTCTAGAAATTTTCCCTACATATGTACACTATAAAGGTGTTTTCACTTCATTTCCCAACAAGCCATGATGGCAGCACGTGGGGATTCCATGGGGCAACCATTTTTACATAAAACTGCTATATACAAGCCAAAACTGGTTGTTTGCAAACCAAAGCAAGAAAACACTAATGAAAACTATCTAAAAATCTTGAAATGGAACTAAAAAATCTATAAAATGTTGAATAAACTCAATCCATTTCTGGATAAGTCGATTCAATCCATTTGCATATACAAAATGAGTAAAAACAAGCCAAAATGTTGTCAACTAGTCTAAAAATGAGTAGATTCAGATTGTTGAACTCACAAAAAGAATTCTCTATCCTTGGTAACCATGCAAGAGAGGGTACTTGTATAATTTACCATGTGTGTAGTCATCCTAGGGTGTTGGACAATCCCTAACTCCATCGCTAACCAATTTTGGACAAAAGTTGTCATGACAACTTTCAAAAGTTGTCATGACAACTTTCAAAAGTTGTCATGCAACTTTTTGCAACTTTGCACTTTTTCACTTTTTGGTCTCCTCAACCTATAAGACCTATTCTGAGTCATCACACATGACTTTTAAAGAATTCCTAAGACTAATTTAACCCTCCATAATTCCTATACCAAGTTTTGACACTTTTGACCATCAAGAAGGTCAACTACCTACTCAAACCCACTATTTACACAAAAATGCAAACCTAAGAAGAATGAACTCAACCTAGGTCTACATTGACTCAAACCACTAACTCTTTGACCCTCCTAGAGTCTTCATTCACTAATGACTTGGCTAGGGTCAGAACAAGCCAAAATTGAGAAAAACAAAATGTCTAAGTCCTGGGTGCTCCTGCACCATTACACATGGGGTTCTCAAGGATTGTATTGCATCCTATCAATACACTTTGCATGGATGACTTGTCGACCTCATTTATCATTAATGATAACCTTCATTCATATATTTTCTCTATACTAAAGTGGTTACAAATCCTTTACTATTTTATCATACATGTATCTTTCTCCATCCCTAAGCATTGACATTTTTCAAAGACTATCATTATTACAAGGGCTATCAAACAAGGTTGATTTTAATGAAATATTGTAGAGTATATGCCTTGTGCTTGGGTGGATGAGAGGTCATCTTTATTTTTCTGCTATAATGGATTCCTATGGTATTTAGACTAACTTTCTGCTAGAACTACTCTTTTGTTGGCAATTTTGATTGGTGATTGTCCTTGATCTTAGATTATGATGTTGTCATTGCTCCATATTTCCCAAACTTTTGTTATGACTGTGTATGTCATATGGACTATGGATGTTGCATTATTTGACTTTCAAAACATTGCATCAGCTATATTCTCAAGTTTAACACTTTCATTTTTCCCTTTTATTGTTAGGACTATATATGCCTTCCTTTTAGACCTATACTCTGTTGTTCACAACCTCTGTCAGCCATGCTTGGTATTACTGGAACTCTATCATTGATCTCAGCTATTTATGGTGTTGCACTATTTACTTTTTCTATTAATGATTTAATGCATCTATATTTTGATGTAATGGTCTTTTATCTTAGTGTCAAAACCCTATTTACTCGTCATTTGATAGTGAAGTCCTTTATTTTCATACCTATATTTTGCCTTCATGACAGTGAACAAAACAACTTGTTTCTTCTTAATGGATGTCTTAACAATGTAAAGGATTATCCACCTTCTTTAACATAACATCTACTCATCATGACTCCTCTTGACCTACTCATTGTGTTGTTGATCATGACTAGTATAAGCTCATTCATGATTTCTTTTCATATTATAGTCTAGCAGTTTCCTAGCCTCCTTCAAACTTTATCCCTCTATTTGTAAACTCTTAAGCTTTTTGGGACTATCTATCTAGATAATATCCTCACTATCATGGTTGATCCTTCTATCCTTTGAATTATGATTTAAAACTAGGGACCTTATTGACTGTCCTATTCTCTAAAATGCTATAATAGTGGCTATAAATTCATAGTACCTTTTGTATGTTCTAAATACTCCTTGTCTATATTTTTCATTGCATTTTAGCATCTCACTATCATTTTTAATGTCATTCTTTGATTTTTTGGGCCATAATATTTAATGGTAACCTTCCTTATTGGTTGTCTTGAAGAATCATTGGATTTCATGGTACTTGTGTTCCTCTGAGTTTGGCTTGAAGAGTCTCCTATAGCATATGAACCTTCTCTATTTAATGGCATTGCTCAGATAGTTATCTCAAGTCATAACTAACTCTTGAAGGGTTCATAACTGCACTAAGACTGCTAGAACTAATTCAAAATCCATCCACTTTGTTAGGCCTTGAAATGATGTTTACATTATTCAAACAAGTGATGAATTAAACCCCTTTAGTATGTTGACATATGATGAACTGGCATGTTGATATGATGATAATGTATGTTGTCATTGATGTCAATAAGTGTAAGTGAACCAGTATGTAGATTAAAAGAAGTTGGTGAACCGGTATGAAGAGGTATGAAGAAATGCAGTGAACTGGTGTCGGGGTTTCACTAAGTGTGACTACCGGTTGGTAGTCTAAGCTCTAGGGTTTCTGGTTTGGCAATCCATCTTGTGCAATGCAACCAATGATATTTTGTGATGCGTTAGCTATGAGATGAGGATGAGATCGAGGTGTCACATCAGCTTTGTGCACATGAAGGATTTCCTTGAGGATCTTGCATGAGAAGATTGACTGCATTAAAAGTCTACCTCAGGAATGAACATTCTTCTTGGCGGTATGAGAAGAAAGTGTGATGAGTTACTGATTCCCATGTGTGGTGAAGAATGAATGATGCAGATTGTCTTGTGATCTGTTTGAAATTGTATTACTCTATGCAAAGTGTTTGCATGGTCAAGATTGGACCGCCTGTATTGTAAACCTAAGATGCTTAGGGTTTAGGGTTTATGCTACCGACCTAACTGTTGTCTATAAGGTCAATGATGTTTGTTATTGTAAGTTGTTGGAAAATGTTGTATGTGTATCCAAGTGATGAGATACTTGCCAGACCAGTAAAAGAAAACTGCAAAGTGTGATTGTAGAGTAGAGGAACTGAAAAGGATTTGCCTTAGCATATAGTGTTGTTATCAGATCAAAGTTTTTACCTGTTGTCTTCTAACCATTTCAATAGTTGGAAAATCCCTTTACTGGGTAGCTTTAACAGGCTTACTATAAATCCTCTAACCAGGTGACTCAAGTTTGTTGAATTCTTTGAATCCTCTAGCAAGGTAACCTTTAACAGTGTTTCAACCTTTAATAGGGTATATAGCCATCCCTTAACCAAGTGATCTTTAATAGGACCGGTTCCTAGCAGAACCTTATTGTGTATTCTTTAACCGGACTAGACTCCTAACAAAGTGAGCTTCAAAAGAGTTCAAAAAATAATCTTGTGGGTCTTCATCCCCACCATGGTTTTTCCCATTTGGGTTTCCATGTGAAAACTCTGTGTGTCATGTGTTGTGCATTTTTTATGTGATTCTTTGTTTGAGTGGTTATGCATGCAGATTTATTAGGTTAAGGTATTACTATTATAACACATGCATATGTTTATGGGTGAATTTGTTATCAAGTATTGAATGTATTTGAAGTGTTCAGACTTATCAGTGTATGGTGTTTGAAGTCTTACTGTGTTTAACCAGTATTGCCATGGTTAAGTTCAGTAATGAAGACAACTAGTTGGTATTGCTTTAACTTGATAAGTTGTTGAGAAAGTTTTGTCTGTACTGATCCAACCCCCCTCTTAGTACCAGTTAGGGTATTTGTTGTTCATCATTATTCATCAATTGGTATCAGAGAAACTCTAGGTCCTCGATGATATAAGCTTAACCGCTTGAGGTAAAAGTTCTTTCCTTAATAATGAAGAGGGAAGGTCCTAAGTTCAATAGAGATAACTTCAAAATATGGAAGGATAGAATGAAGATCTATATAAAAAGTTTGGGTGCTCATTGTTGCAGCTATGTTGAGAATGCCTATGTGACTCCCACGGGCACACTGACCGATGATCAAAAAAGAGAGATTCAAGAAAATGGGCAAGTCATGGAAGCTCTTATTAGTAGTTTTTCCGATATTGAGTTCATTGATGTACAAGATAAGGACACTCCTAAAGATGTATGGGACACATTGGAAACTATTTATGGTGGTGATGAACATGTAAAGCAAGCTAAGGAAGAAAGCCTTAGAGGAAAATTTGAGGACATGAGGATGGTTGAAGGTGAGACCATTCACTAATATGGTATGAGAATCAAGACTGTTGTTGGAGATATCAAGAGCACTGGTGGAACCATTGATGATGCCACCATTGTCAGTAAAGTCTTGAGATTATTGTTACCAACCTATGCAATCAGAGCTGCTGCTATCCAGGTAACTAAGGTCTGTTGATAAAACCAAGGTATCCTTAGACTCTATCATTGCAAAGTTAACTGCATATGAGTTGAATAGCTATGATGGTAGTGTTCACAAGACTGAGTCATCTTTTAGAGCATCTATTGAACCAACCAGAAAAGGAAAAGAGTCAAGTACCAGTTATGAATCTATACAAAGTAGAGGTATGGATGATGAAGAAATTCTGATGGAGTTTGAAGCTCTTCTTGCCAAGAGACTTCCAAAAGGTACTAGAAAATACATAGGTAAGCTTCCTTTGAAATGTTTTTCTTGCAATAAGATAGGACATATAGTTGTTAACTGTCCTAACAATGACAATAAGTATAAACCGAAGAGGTTTAGAAAGAATAAAGGAGGAAATAGAAGAAATTTTCTTGTTGCAGTTGAAAAAATCTGAGGATGAAGAAAATGAAGACATAGTATTTGTAGCTATAAAGGAAGAAGTGTCTGACAAGAAAGTACTTGTCTCTCACATCGACAACTCTAATGAGTGAATAACTGATAGTGGTTGCTCTCACCACATGACTAGTGATAGGAGAAAGTTTTTGTCTCTAGAAGAATATGATGGAGGTGTTGTAAGATTTGACAATGATGTACCATGTTTGGTGAAAGGTAAAGGATCCATCTCACTGAATGGAAAGAGAAGTGCAAATGATGTCTACTAGGTAGAAGGTCTTAAGCATAACCTGTTGAGTGTTGCTCAGCCAAATGATAAAGGGCTCATTCTAGAGTTCAAAGGTGGAGTCTGCAATATAATTGGAAAGAATGGTGAACTTATTGCCACCGGTAAACAGACCAGAGGTAACCTATTTCAGTTGAATGCCAAGATAAGGCGGTGTTTGATGGCTAAGCAAGTGATGATAGTTGGATATGGCATAGGAGACTTTGTCATATGAACTTTGATAATATTGTAAAGGCTAGTAAGATCAAAGTAGTAAGAGGATTACCCTTGCTGAACAAACTAGAGAATTCTTTGTGCAGATAACGTCAACTTGGGAAGATGTCTTCCTCAAATTTCAAAGGTAAGCCTTTTTCAGTAGAAAACTTACTTCACCTTGTGCATATTGATCTGTGTGGTCCTATGAAAAATAGAAGTATTTAGGGAGATAGGTATTTCATGATTCTTACTGATGACTGCTCAAGAATGATGTGGGTCACATTCCTGAAAGACAAGTCTGAGGCATTTGGAAAGTTCAAAGCCTTTAGAGTATTAGTAGAGAAAGAAAGTGGTCAAAAGATAAAATGCCTAAGAACTGATCAAGGATGTGAATTCACTTCTGATGAATTCAACAAGTACTGTAAAGATAGTGGTATCAAGAGGCAGTTGTGTACCCCAAGGACACCACAATAGAATGGCATAGTAGAAAGAAATAATAGGTATGTAGTTGAAGCAGCTAGAACAATGTTGATCCAAGGAAATGTTGCTCACACTTTTTGGAGAGAAGCGGTGAGCACTGCAGTCTATACTATGAATTGGGTACTCATCAAGAAAGGCAGAGTTAAAACTCCTTATGAATACTGGACCAGGAAAACTTCCACTGTGAGTTACTTTAAAGGGTCTGGTAGTAAGTGCTATATCAAGAGAGGTGAGCATTTGAGCAAATTTGATGCTAAAAGTGATGAAGGAATATTTTTGGGATATTCTACTAAGAGAAAAGCTCTTAAGTGCTACAACAATAGAATACAAAAAATTGTTGAGAGTATCAATGTCAGGGTTGATGAATCCCCTGAGGAAACCTGCAGTGAAGAAGTGGAAAATGAACCGGGTATAGCCTTCTGGGAACCGGTTAAGAAAGAAACTAGTAAAGATCTCAGTGTTCTTGTACCAACAGAAGTTGCAGTACAAGAAGAAGAAGAGGTAAGTGAAGGAGAAGAAGAAAAGCTAGCAGATCAAGCTAGAGTCGTTCCTAGATATGTGAAACTACATCATGATCCAAAGCAAATCATAGGAGATAAAGATGCAAGGATACTCACAAGAAGAAAAGTGAAGGATAACTCTTGCATGATTTCTGAATTTGAACCCAAGACTTCCAGAGAAGCACTTACAGATGAAGACTGGACTAAAGCAATGGAAGAGGAGCTAGACCAGATAGAAAAGAATGCAATATGGTCTCTGGTACCCAGACCAGAACACAAAAATGTCATAGGTACCAAATGGGTCTTCAGGAATAAGCTAAATGAAGAAGGCACAATTGTAAGGAACAAGGCAAGACTTGTATGCAAAGGATATGCTCAGGAGGAGGGAGAAGACTATGGAGAAACCTTTGCTCCTATGGCTAGACTAGAAGGTGTCTGAATGCTACTTGCATTTGCAAAATTAAAGGGATTTAAGGTTTATCATATGGATGTGAAGTCTACATTTTTTAATGGAATCCTAGAAGAGGAAGTGTATATTGAGCAACCAGAAGGGTTTGCCTTATCAGAAGATACTGACATGGTGTATAGATTGCACAAAGCTTTGTATGGATTGAAACAAGCATCGAGGGCATGGTATGAAAGGTTACACTCTCATCTTGTGAAGATTGGATTTCAGAGAACAAGTGAGGATAGAAACATCTACTTAAAATCTGAAGGTGATCAGATTCTAATCTATGAAGTATTTGTAGATGACATCATCTTTAGAGGAGATGATAAAATGAGTCATGTGTTTGCAGATGAAATGAAGAAAGAGTTTGAGATGTCTCTGATTGGAGAGATAAAGTTCTTCATTGGTTTAATGATTCAGCAAATGAAAGAGGGTATCTTTATTACCCAGTCCAAGTATGTCAAAGAGGTATTGAAGACCTTTGGCATGGAGGAGAGAAAACTGGTTGGTACACTGATGGTGACCAACTATAAATTGACTAAGGAAGATGATTTAGCATTGGTGAATGAGAAAGAGTACTGATCAATGATTGGTAAGCTACACTATGTTGTGCACAGTAGACTAGATATTGCTCATGCAGTAGGCATTATAGCTCATTTTCAGAAAAGTCCAAGAGAATCCCACTTGGTAGCTGTCAAAAGGATTCTTAGATATCTGAAAGGAACAGTTGACTATGGATTGTGGTATCCATATAATGGTGACTATAACCTCAAAGTATATACCAACGTTGATTGGGTAGGTAATGTGGACGACCGGAAGAGCACAACAGGTTGAGAGTTCTTTCTTGGTGGAGGACTAGTCTCATGGACAAGTAAGAAGCAGAGCTGTACTTCCCAGTCTATAGCTGAAGCAGAATATGTGGTAGCATTTATGAACTGCACTGAAGCAATCTGGATGAAACATGTATTGGAAGGTTTCAAAGTACCTATATCTGAATCGATGAATATATTTTGTGACAACACAAGTGCAATAAATATTTCCAAGAATCCAGTATTGCATGCTATAACTAAGCACATCGAGCTTAAATATCACTTCTTGAGAGAGAAAGTTCAGAATAAGGAGGTTGTACTTCAACATGTTTCCAGTAAGGAGTAGCTAGCAGATATATTCACTAAGCCCTTACCGAAGACTACATTTACCTATTTGAGAGGTGAATTAGGGATTATGCCCCTTCATGAAGTCAAATAAAAATTGTGTGCTCCACATCAGTCAGGTAATACAGTGTCAAATCTTTCTGGATTGAAGTGTTGAAGGATGCTACTCCATAGGGGGAGCAGCATAGTAGAGAATGAAAGCTTGTGCCTCCACTTTGGCATTGTTGTCAAAGGAGGAGAAGATATCTGATGTATGGGGAGAAGATATCTGATGATGAAAAATACATTGGTCTATGATGTCTACAATTGCAATGCTACATTGAGTATTGCCATCAATGCCAAAGGGGGAGATTGTTGGCATATGATGAACCGACATGTCGATATGATGATAATGTATGTTGTCATTGATGTCAATAAGTGTAAGTGAACCGGTATGCAGATTAAAGGAAGTTGGTGAACTCATATGAAGAGGTATGAAGAAATGTAGTGAACCGGTGTCGAGGTTTCACTAAGTGTGACTACCAGTTGGTAGTCTCAGCTCTCGGGTTTCCGGTTTGGCAATCCAGCTTGTGTGATGCAACCGATAATATTCTGTCATAAGTTAGCTAAGAGATGAGGATGAGATCGAGGTGCCACATCAACTTCGTGCACATGAAGGATTTCCTTGAGGATCTTGCATGAGAAGATCGACTACATTAAAAGTCTACCTCGGGAATGAACATTTTTCTTGGCGGTATGAGAAGAAAGTGTGATGAGTTACCGATTCCCATGCGCAGTGCAAAAAGAATGATGTAGATTGTCTTGTGATCTGTTTGAAATTGTATTACTCTATGCAAAGTGTTTGGACGGTCGGGATTGGATCACCTGTATTGTAAACCTAAGATGCTTAGTGTTTAGGGTTTATGCTACGGACCTAACTGTTGTCTATAAGGTTGATGATGTTTGTTATTGTAAGTTGTTGGTAAATTTTGTGTGTGTATCCGAGTGATGAGATACTTTCTAGACCAGTAAAATAAAACTACAGAGTGTGATTGCAGAGTAGAGGAACTGAAAAGGATCTGCCTTAGCATGTAGTGTTGTTATCATATCAAAGTTTTTACCTGTTGTCTTCTAACCATTTCAATAGTTGGAAAATCCCTTTACCAGGTAGCTTTAACAGGCTTACTATAAATCCTCTAACCAAGTGACTCAAGTTTGTTGATTTCTTTAAATCCTCTAGCAAGGTAACCTTTAACAGGGTTTCAACCTTTAACAAGGTATATAGCCATCCCTTGACCGGGTGATCTTTAACAGGATCGGTTCCTAGCAGAACCTTATTATAAAGTCTTTAACTGCACTAGGCTCCTAATAGAGCGAGCTTCAAAAGAGTTCAAAACCAATCTTGTGGGTATTCATCCCCACTATGGTTTTTCCCATTTGGGTTTCCACGTGAAAAATTTGTGTGTCATGTGTTGTGCATTTTTAATGTGATTCTTTGTTTGAGTGGTTATGCATGTAGAGTTATTAGGTTAAGGTATTACTGTTATACCACATGCATATGTTTATGGGTGAAGTTGTTATCAAGTATTGAATGTATTTGAAGTGTTCAGACTTATCAGTGTATGGTGTTTGAAGTCTTACTATGTTTAACCGATATTGCCATGGTTAAGTTCAGTAATGAAGATAACCAGTTGGTATTGCTTTAACTTGATAAGTTGTTGGGAAAGTTTTGTTTGTATTGATTCACACCCCCCCCCCCCACTCTCAGTTTCAGTTGTTGGGAAAGTTTTGTTTGTATTGGAACTCATTCTAAGTAAACAAAACTTGTTTACCTATTTGGTACTTTTAACTCATATTAAGATATCATTAGATATTTTAAGAATACTCTTTGATAGCTCATGATAGCGATATAACTGCTACATAAATAAATTTCAAGCCCCTCTTATGCCTTTGAATTGATTCATGATGATGCAAATGAGAATTAAAGTATTTGCATCATATTTTGATTGATCACTAAGCTTTCTAGTATACCTTCAACTAGGCTATTGACTGATCAAAACTCTTGGATCCCACTATTACTCTATTTTATACTTGCTTTGGGTGGGAATATTGGCTGCTACAAGGTCATTTCACTTATCCTTCATCATATTGTGACTTATTTTCTCATTGTTCTTCCTCGTCATTAAAGCTTTCTCTATTTATTTTGCTTCTCTTGTTGATCATTGTCATGGCCTTTGTCCTAACAAGATTTTAGACAATCTTGAACTACTACTATCATTCTACTATGACTGCTATAATAGTCCAAGGAAAGCCTGCAACTACTCCTTGGTCAATGTGTATGAATGTAAATGCTCTATTTTTATTAGGCACGAATATCATTGTTTTGTCCTCATGCAACCTTATTTCCAGCTCACTGCTTTTTTTAAATCTTTCATTGCACTTTTCAGAGATTTCAAATGACTGTATTTTTTGGGTTTATGGCATCTTTTGCCTGACCTTGCACTTCCTATCATTGAACTACCCTATTAAAAACCCCCATGCTCATTTGTTTCTCTGGGAATTCTCATTATACAATGATTGTCTTTGTGATATGGATTGTGAGGTTGTAGCATTTGATCTCTTTTGGTAATAGTATTGTTACTATTTTGACATAGTCTTTCATTTTTACTAGTTTTGTCTTCGGCAAAGACTGTTCTTTTTTCCTATTTGATAGCTTGTACAGTATTTTGTGACTAGTTATAGATTGTGTTTGTGCCTTGAAACTAAAACATTGAAGATGTTTGTTGAAGGTGTTGTACTTAAGTCTATCAACTCACTGTATTAGAAGTCTCAAAAGATGCAAGGTTGTTCCTTACTATTCCTTGGGTTCTTATGAATGCAACCTTGCCATTTCTCTGTGTGTTATTTTCAATGACCAAGAACAAGATCTATAGCTTTAATCACCGCTCTTTAGGTGTTCTTGAGGTCCAAAATCATACTTCAAGATGCTCTTTTCATGGTGCATGCATAGTGTTGCTTTGTCCATATTGTGGTTTGACAGTGATTTTGTTCTTATCCTCTACTATTGAGTATATTCACTGTTCACTGTCATTAGATGTCTTAACTGTCATAATGCCTATCTTAGCTCCGTGTTGAGGCTTTTGATAGTGTTTGTGATGCTAACATGCACTGTCTTCTTGACTGCATTCATCTTTGTCCTGTATGGTGATTTCTCTTCAAGCTTTTCATTGATGATAGCCCATTGATTGTCTTCCATTTCTTTGGATAATGTCATTGAGCCTTGCTTTAATTTGTAAAGCTTCTTGGTGATGACCTAACTGTAGGCTCTAATCACTACTATCAAAAGTCTCGTTGATAAGGCACTATAGGTTTGCCAGTATTTCACTATCTTTAATGATTATTGATCATTATAATCATTGTGTTTGACATTGGACTGATGTGTCATGTCTGTGTAGGTGTTCTTCTTATATGATTGAAA
Organism: Cryptomeria japonica; assembly: GCF_030272615.1. Taxonomy (NCBI): domain Eukaryota; kingdom Viridiplantae; phylum Streptophyta; class Pinopsida; order Cupressales; family Cupressaceae; genus Cryptomeria; species Cryptomeria japonica. The sequence continues at coordinate 292,883,769 of NC_081405.1, forward strand.
TTGTCATGAAATTAAAGAAGATTTATGATTTTACTGTTTAGGTTGACTGTGTATTTCCAGTTGGCAAGATCTACATTTTTGCACACCTTAACCTCTTCGGGTGTTTCTTTATTCAAGAAAAGCATCTTAAATTCTTTTCTGTAGAACTAATATTTCTATTTTTGTGTTTATTTCTCCATCTACCATGATGTGGGTTTTCTCTGAGAAACCACACCTGTAATTGTTTGTCTCGCCTCCTCTTCTGTACTGCTAGAACTGCCAGTATTCATATTGGTGGTCTTGGGAATTTTCAGGTATTTGATATTTAAGCGGAAATGAATTTGGATTGTTAAGTCCCCCAAAAATAAAATTTACTTATATGTTTACATATTGGTACTTATTTAAATGAGGTACCCGTAGGGGATAACTAAAAGTTACAATTGTAAAACTTAAGGGACATCATTCCACCATCATAACATTGATTCCTGACATTTTTCATAATTGAATCGCACCTTAACTTGAAATCTGTATTTTTAACCTTAATTTATTTGAGTGACTATCTCTACTTAAATGATAGTACTTCTTTGGGTTTCTATATACCTGGAAGCAACAATGAAATTTATGAGCTAGTTTTGATAATCTTGGGCTTGATGTATCAATGCTTTGTGGTTGTACCAGTTAGGTCTGCTAGGAGGTTTCCTTGTAACTCCTGTAATCTTGTAGCAAGGTAACTTTTGTTGGGTCCTAGTACTTTCTTATAAGTTCTCATTTACATGATATTCCATTTACAAGGTATTCCATTAGAAATATTTGTGAATTATTTTTAATATTAAAATCATTTCATATTTTAATATTTGGAAAGTTGTGAATTGTATTAATTATTAAATTTGTTTCATATTTTCAAAATTTGGTAGTTGTGAGTTGTTTTAATCATTAAAATCATTTCTTATTTTCACATTTTGAAAGTTATATTTGAAATCATTTGCACGTTTACCTATTGATACTTATTTGTATCATTTGCCCATAGGGAACAAGTATAAGTGTTAAACTTAGTGAAATCATTCTAACATCTTAACTTTCTTTTCTTACATTTTGGATATTTGGAGATCACGCCTAAACTTGGAAGAAGTTTTTTTGGCCATTTATTTGAGTGTCATGCTACTTAAGTGATAGGGCCTTACTTGAGTTCTTACATACCTAGGATTAGCTATGAAATTCACGAGCTTTTTTTGATATTGTTGAACTTGATCTACTTATCCTTTACGGTTGTATTGTATCTTACAGTCCAATCTTCTAAGAGTTTTTTAAATAATTACTATAATAACCATGTATCGAGATATGTTTTATTGGCTCCTAGAACCATCTTTTAAGTTCTCATTTCAATTTTATTTCATTAGGTAAATTTTTACAAATTGGTTTGATTTTAAAAATCATTTCATGTTTTTTTAAATTTTAAAAGTTGTGTATGTTTGCATGTACTATCTTCCATTCCTGAAAATTTGAAATGAGTGCTTTAGGAACTCATTTGTGCTTCTTAGTCTTCCTAGTTTTGTACTACCCCATTTTACGTGGCAGGTCATAGATCATTTATTTTACTCTTAATTTTTTTTAGCTGCAAATGATTGCTCAAACAGTAAAACTTTTATTATGTTGTACTTTAGAGAAACCTGGCAGTATCCGTAAGCTGCTTCTAGATTTGATTGTGTGTATCCTTTTTGCTTTGATGCAAAAAAATATACACACAATCAAATCCAGAAGTAACTTACTGATTCAATTATGGATTGTGAAAATTTGACCAAATTAATTAAACCTGACAGTCTTGAACTAGGTAAAATTATGAAACGTGGCTAATTCTTCATTTAAATCATCCTTGAATTTTTTGATATCCCTCAAATGTTTTGGACCTATTATTGTTAATTTTACTCTAGCCAATCCTTCAATCTCAACCCTTCAATCTAGATCTGTTATCTCTCTTGTTGCACTTTTCCCATCCGGATCATATACATGTAGCTTCTTTATTATTCAATAAATCATTTTGTAAAATCAAATCTTGTTGAAAGAGGATCATATTTTATATTTATATTGACGAGTTTTCCAAATAGTAAAGTCATTATAATTTATAATCACCGATCTTTTTGGCATTGGTAGTCAGAAATATGAAATGACACTTTAATTTTTTTGCATGTAATTATGACCTAGACGTGCTTGTTTCTTTTGTTGCTTGTCAAATATGAAATATATTCATTTTCAGCTAAATTAGTTACAGTTTATTTCTTTTTACTTGTTTTCTACCTTGTTTGTTTAAACTTAAAATATATGTTTAGAACTTGCACCGTGTATGAACAATTTTGCATCTCAACAGGTAATGACATGTACCATATATTTAATTGGATCATGAAAGTTTAATTGCTTTGTGCATAATTATGACCTAGACCTTCTCGTTTCCCCTCTTTCTTGTCAGATACAAATTTTCAGCTCAATTAGTTACATCATTTTCCTTATTACTCACTGTTTATTGAAAGTAAATACTTAGAATATGCTTCTTGTATTAATCAACAGGTAATGACATATATGAAATACTATTAGTCCATGCAGGATTTGTTTAAATTTAAGCTCAATCATTGGTTGATTATTGTTAATCAAAAGTGTAATCAGAGGCTTGGGTTTACTTGTTTCCCTTTCCACTAGTTGAACAGGGAATCTGCGTAAGCATCTTTCTTCAAAGCCAAAATAGGTGAAACAAAGAAGCTCATGTCACAAGAGTCAACCATGATTACCCCCAGTACCAATGTTGTAGGCAACGAAACTAAGGATTCGAACCCTCCTCATCCACCTTTGAATGAAAGAATTATTTCATCCATGTCTCGAAGGTCTATTGTTGCACATCCTTGGCATGATCTTGAGATTGGTAAGGTCCATCTGCTTTTTGCTCATTTCTGTTTATATGAACATCTAATTAATACTCTAGCTGAGATACTTGCACATTAAGATGTTTACATATACAGTCTTATTTTAGTAGCATTCAATTATAGGGTAATGTTGGATGGTGTGGATAATGTCACAGTTGTGTATGCTAATGATAACTCAATGTTTGCTTGCTACAATTCATATGTATGAATAAGTTGAAGGCTAGGAGTATTTACACTACATGTGTACCTTTATCTTCTAATTGTAAATACTTTAGTTGCCAATAAACAACTTTTATTGCAAATCTATATGGCATTCCTAGAATCTAACTCTCTTCTGTTATCCCCTGATTTCCAATAATTGTTTGGTTTAAAAAAACTATGGGTGTTATTTGTCTTGTGGTATCTTAACGTATTCTTTTCAGACCAGGATGGAAGTGCATTTTAATGTTGTTTCTCATGTACCTATAAGACATGAATTATTGGTAATTTATAGTTTTGCTTTGTTTTTATATTTGGATACATTATTTTAACCCCTTTATGTTGAACATCTGGATGCAAGGCCTGGAGATCCCGCAGTTTTTAATTGTGTAGGTACATATTGCATTGTGTAACTTCATTCTTTCTTTCTTTACTCTTTGGGGTTGTATGCCTTGCTCTGGTTAAAATTCTTTGGCAGATGTTATTATTGAATAAATGATTATCTAAAAAAATCTACTTGAAAATATGCTCCACAAACATGTTGTTTGTGGCTGGATAACCTTCCCATCATTCAATGTTTAAGTTGTTACTTGATCCTAGTGGTAGCCGCAGTTATTTGCATACTTCTTGACCTATAAAATATTTCCTAGGATTTAATTAAACAATTGAACTTTAGCACCAAACTTTCATTGTAAATATTCATTAAGAAATTGATATTGAAAGGTTGATGTTTGATCACTGGCTAAATATTTTATGTTCTTTGATATTTAGGAGACTAAAATGTTTTCTTTGATACTCTAGGTTGTGTAAATTAGTAAGGGAAGTAAAGTGAAGTATGAACTGGACAAAAAGATTGCTTTGATCAAGGTAAGCTTGTTTGCTTTATGAGTTGAAAAGTTAGGTTCTTCTAGTTGCTCCTTTCTTTACATTATTTCTATGTGTATACTCTATTCCATCTTGGGGTTACTAATTTATATGTAGGTTGATCAGATTTTGTACTCATTAGTTGTTTATCCTCATAATTATGGGTTCATTCCATGAACACTGTGTGTGGATAATGATCCATTGGATGTATTGGTACTCATGCAGGTAACACAACTTCCATTAGTAATACGTATCACTCATTTTTGCCTCTCTCTCATGTATTGCTTGAGACCTTTAGTATGTAGATCATTTGATGTTTCTCAATTGCTTTTAGGTTGATTTTATCCATTCCCACAAATATTCATATGCATTGTGTTATTGAAATACAAGTGTCGACTTTTAGATATCTATGATTAAAAAATTTACATTTTGTGAAAATCAATAGGAACCTGTTTTGCCAGGATGTTTTCTCCATGCTGGAGCAATCGGTCTGATGCCTATGATTGGTTAGGCGTGTATCTATAATTTGGTATAGTGGAAATAATCCTTGGGTACTTTTAGTATGTCAAGTTTCTCACAGGCTGGCCTAACTAAAATTGTTTATATACTATAACCTGAATACCATGAACAGGGAGAAAAGGATGACAAGATAATTTTTTTTTGTGTTGATGATCTCGAGTTTCGTCATTACAAGGACATATCAGATCTTGCCCCTCATCGTTTACAAGAGATGTAGTGCTTCTTTGAAGATTGTATCCTTTGCTTAACAAGAATGCTACTATACTAAATGCATTCTTTTTCTATAATAATACCATTAATAGTTAAATTTTTGTAAGCTATAAGCCTTGATCAAAGCTATCTATTTTTCGACACCTTCTATCTTGAGTTTTTCTTGACAACATATAGACAAGAAAAATGAAAACAAAGAAGTTGTTGTGGATGCATTCCTTCCTGCATCAACTGCTATTGAAGTTATAACACTCAATATAAATGAGCTCAATGCTTTAAGTTTTAGTGGTTATGAATATGGTATATATATAATTGATACTTTTTAGCTTGATAAGACTAAGTTCCTGAGGTTTGACTTGTGATTTTACAGGGACCTGTATGCAACATACATTGTGGAGAGTCTACTAAGATGAGGTGTACTTGAACTTCCATTCTGAAGAAATTCAAGTAAAGTTAATATCGAATTCAAGTTAAGTACTAATCCAATTAAAAATATAATGATTAAATACAAAATAGATATTTTTCCAGCCTGAGTATGGTAATACATAGTATTACCTATACATTGTAATGTTTTTGACATGTCTGATAGGTTCCTTTTATCTTCTGAGAAGGACTTAGCTTATGGGGGCATGCAGTCTATTTATTTGATTTTGTATTGACTGAGTACAATATTTTTTATGTTACAAAGGTGAAATTAATGCAATATAATGTACTTGCTTCGTTGAACGGTGCCTTGCCAGTAAAGGCTAAAAGAATGTTACATATATTTGGATATTTGGTTTAAACTTTTTTCTTTTTGTGAGAACTTTGGCATTAGACAGTTTAGATAACCGAAAGACAACTAAGAGGGGGGGGGGGTGAATCAATTTTTACAGATTATAGGAACATTCATCAATTAAAACTTTAATACCAGAATAACAGTTAATCCGATTAAGTATAAACAATAATCACAGAATAAACACCATCCACGCAACACCAAGATTTATACGTGGAAAAATCGATAAAGGGAAAAACCACAGTGGGAAGCCTACCCATAGTTAGATAATACTTTTACAGTAAGTATGTGAGTTATAATGAAGGGGCATGCACTTGCAGGAAGGCCAACAGCCTAGAGTGTACTGCTCACTGTGAATAACTATTGGTGCATTACAATCCACCTTTATATCCTTCAAAATTTGCTTCATCCATAAAAATTGTGTATAGTTAGTAGCAGCAACAACATACTCAACTTCAGTAGTCGATAAAAAAGTACATGATTGTTTCTTGCTGATCCATGAAACCAACTTCTTTCCAAGAAAGGAAGCTCCACCTGAAGTGATTTTCCAGTCATCAACATCTCTAGCCCAATCACCATATGTCTATGCACATAAAGTGAAGTTATCATCCTTAGGGTACCATAAGCCATATTCTAATGTACCTTACAAGTATCTAAAAATCCTTTTCACTGCCATCTCATGATTTTCTCTAGGATCACTTTGAAATCTTGAAACAATACAAACATCATTCATAATGTCAGGCCTAAGATCTAATTCAAATAAAGAAGACCTCCAATCATAGATTTATATCTTGTAGGATTTACCAGTGCAAAATCATCTTTTCTTGTTAATTTCTCACTTGTAACCATAGGTTTACTTACTGTTTTAGAATCTCCCATACCAAATTTCTTCAACAATTCCTTAGCATATTTAGTTTGATAGATAAAAATGCCTATGTCAGTCTGAGTAGTCTGCAAACCTAAGAAAAATTTCATCTCACCAATCATAGACATCTCAAATTCTTTCTCCATATTCATAGAAAATTCTATGGATAACTTATCTTCACCTCCAAAAATAATGTCATCAACAAATACTTCAATAATCAGTATATCATCATCAGTGATTTTATAATATAAATTACTGTCAGTACTACCCTTAGTAAAACCAAGCTTCAAAAGATATTTATCCAACCTTGTATACCAAGCTCTAGGTGCTTGTTTCAATCCATATAAAGCTTTCCTTAACCTGGAAACCATATCTGTATCATCTGATAGTGAAAAACCATTAGTTTGCTCAATATAAACTTCCTCATCAAGATCCCCATTCAAGAATGCACATTTTGTTGGCATATGGACACTCCAATGAGACATTGTATGTGATTGAAGGTTTTGTCATTGATGGCAACCTCGCAATCCTATGGCACCGGCAAGACATTATACCGGCAAAAGCATTACACAGGCAACCTTGCAATCCTATGGCACCAACAAGACATTATACCGGCAAAGCATTATTCAAACAAGGTAGTGCACTGGCATCAGCAAGATCAATCTACACCAGCACCGGCATAGAAGATGTGCATCGACACAGAAGAAAAGATGTATACCGGCACAGAGGCCGACAGGATTTTTGATATGTAATATTTTGTTTATTATTGTAAGCTGACTTGGAAAATTGTAAAAATGACTCTTGTATATAAAAGAGATCATTGTAGTCATTTGTGGGATATGGATAGGAAGCATAAAGAAAATTATAAGGTAGACCTAATATGCGAATTGTAGGTCAAGGGTATATGTAAAGAACTGAGCAAGAACCGGTACTGAATCAGGCATTGAAGATGCTATTGTAAAGCAGTACAGATCATTGGATTTGCATAATCCTCATTGTAAGTCAATGTGACTTCTTATTGAGTAGTGTGCTCTAGGCAGTTGGCCTTCCTGCATGTGTAGGCCCCTATTGTAAGTAATATTCTCTTATTGGCCAGTAAGTGAATATTATGGGTCACAAATCCCACCGAGGTTTTTCCCACACCGGGTTTCCTCGTTAAACATCTTGTGTTATGGTGTTCTTTTCATGTGGATGTTTTTGATTCTGTTATTTACATTAGTTCTTGCACACTGGTATACTGTTACTTTATGTTCTGCATGTTCTATTTCAAGAAAATCTCATTACCGGTCAGATACTGATTCACCCCCCCCCCTCTCAGTATCTGTGGGAACCCTAACACATTTAACATCCATATGATAAACCTTGTAGTTTTTATAAGCAACATAGGCAAGAAATAATCTTACAGCTTCAATCCTAGCTACATGTGGAAAAATCTCTCCATAATAAATTCCTTCTTTTTGAGAATATCCTTTACAAACCAATCTAGCCTTGTTATTATAACTTGACCATCCTCATTCAATTTATTCTTAAAAACCCATTTAGTTCTAATAACATTTTTATTTTTAGGTTGGGGAACCAAGGTCCATGTGTTATTTTTCTCAATCTGATCTAATTCTTCTTCCATAGCTTTCAACTAATGTTCATCTTTACATGCCTCAATTACTGATACCGGTTCAACTTGTGAAATTAAAACATACCTCATTAGTTGTTAGTCTTCTTCTTGTCGTCACTCCATTTCTCTTATCCCCAATGATTTGATCTTCATAATGATATAGTCTCACATACCTAGGAGTCTTTTGACTCTCTATTCCTCTTCCCTGTTCTTCAGTTACTATAGAGTTCTTTGATGTTGCCAGAGTAACTAGTTCAACTCTTTGTTCTGGTAAAGGTACTATTGATTCAGATATATGCTTTGCTTTCATTAGAATAACTAGGAAATATGCCTTCATCACATCTAGTATCAAATTTCCCAATAATATCATCTCTCCTGATATAATATTTACTACCAAAAATTCTAAAATTCTTAACTGTAGGTGTATTGCCAAACCATAATTCATAAGGTGTCTTACTGGTTTCTCCTTTGATATGTACTCTATTGAATGTATAAAATGCTATACTCACTTCTTCTCTCTAGTAGATATGAGGTAGATTAGCTTCCATCATCATTGTTCTAGTGGCATCCAAGATAGTTATGTTCTTCCTTTCCACAACTCCATTTTGCTGAGGTGTCCGGGGAGCAAAAAATTATTTTCTTATACCATGCTTGTCATAAAAGTTTTTGATTAACAAAAAACAGGTTTTGAGGGACCCGAAACCCACTTACATATCAAAAAGAAAAACATTAGAGAATCAAGAGAGGATAGAGCGAAGAAAGAAAGGATGCAAAAGAACAAAACAAAAGACAACAGCCAAAGAAAAGAACAACAAAAGACCAGCGAGAAACTGACACACCTAAAACAAAACTAGAACATCTAGGTGAAAATCTTTATGGTCTCCTCAGCATCCTTGACAAGCATCATCGTCTCATTTGCTACCTCTTTAAGGTATTTTCTTTCCTGCACCTGTTGATTACCTTTAGTCTTCAGCTCCAACTCTATAGTATTTTGCCTAGTTCTGCATCTAGAAGAATGCTTTATAGAGCCAGAACCCAACTCATCATCAACAATCAAAGTGTCTTTGTTCTGCTTATCCTTCTCCAGGCATGCAACCAGTGCATTCATATTTTGGGAAGACACCAGATGTGAATTATCCACCATGATTTGATCTTAAACATTTAATCTTCAATCCTGTCTCAGTTTCCACTTAGCCTTAAAGATTTTAAACTTTTCAAATGCTTCATATTTTTCTCTCAAAAAAGTAACCCACATCATTCTAGAATAATCTTCAATGATTAGCATGAAATATCTATCACCAAGAAATTTTTTAACTCTAGCAGGGCCACACAAATTAGTATGAATAAGATCAAGAACATCATTTGATTTATCTTGTATACTCCTAAAAGAGGTTTTGACTTGTTTACCCATTTGACATTCTTTACATACCGAATTATAGGGCTTCATAATCTTATGTGTATCTCTAACCGCCTTAGTTGAATTGATCTTCACAATGCAATCAAAATTCACATGACACGACCTTTTATGCTATAGACAACTCTCATCAATCTGTGTAATCAAACATATCTTCTCACAGGAGTTCAAATGAAATATATTACCTTTTGTCTGTGTACCAGTTGCAATCTCCAAGCCAAATCTGTTAATGATTTTGCATTTTTCATCCTTGAACTGTAATTGAAATCCCTTATCTACCAATTGTCCTACACTCAAAAGTTTATGCTTCAAACCTTCAACATAATAAACATTGTCAGTATTGTTCTTACCATCCAATGATATAGTTCCTTTCCTTTGATTATACATGCCTTGTCATCTCCAAATCTAACTAGTCCACCATCAAATTCTTGCAAAGACAAAAACTTCCCTTTATCTCCAGTCATATGATTTGAACAACCATTGTCAATTACCCATTCATCCTTGTCTTCAATTTTAGTAGCAAGTACCTTCTCTTCAGGTATATTCTCTTCAAGTACCAGATTATCGTCCTTGATAGCTAGGAATACCCATTCCTTCCCATTGTTGGATCCACTAGCAGAGTCTTTTGTCGGTTCATCATCTAAATCAGTAATTCCTTCCTCATCCGCTATGTAGCATGATTTATCTTTGTTTTTTTTGTATTTATATTTGTTCTGATATTCAATATTAGGCTTAAATGATCTTCTAACTCTTTCTTCAAATCTTGAATTCCTTTCAGGACATCTAGATGCAAAATGACCAATCTTATTACATGCAAAACATTTAAAAGGTGCTTTTCCTTCATACTTACTTCCTACCGGTCCTTTGGGTACTCTTCTAGAAATTAGTGCTTCAAGTTGCTCAAACTCATCATCTTCTCTCTTCATTTCTTCCAAATCCTTTGCATATAAAGCTTTCTAGTCTTTCTTATCAGTTGTGGATGTAGATGCATGAAAAGTAGGTTCAGTCTTCACAGCTCCAAAAGGACTAACTTCCTCAAGCTCAAAAGTAGATAGTTTCCCAACCAAAGTATCTTTGTTGACAGATGTATTAGCCTTTGTTCTCAACTCATTATCAGCAGTAGCCTTCATTTCTTAAGCTAGTGATAGGGCTCTTAGGACTTTAGAAACAATTTCATCTTCGCTCAGAGTTCCACCACAACATTGAATTCCCATAATAATCTCATTTACCCTTTCCATGAATGCAGTAATCCTTTCATCTTCTTCCATCTTAAGGTTTTCATATCTTACTTGGTAACCATCAAGTTTAGCAATCTTTACTGTAGGGTCACCTTCATTAAGAGTCTCCAACTTATCCCATATAGCCTTTCCAAATGATTCGTCTGTTAATCCCATTATTTGCTGATCTGATAGTGCACACAAGAGGGCTTCTCTTGCTTTACAATCATTCTCAAGCTCCTTGTCTAGGTTAGCTAGAGGAGAATTGTCAGGTCCCAAATTATAGGGTGTGAGACCATTTTGTGTGATCTCCCAAATCTCTTTTCCAAGACATCTAAGATGAGTCTCCATTTGAATTTCTTCCATACTGTGTAATTTGTTCCATCAAGCCTCAGAATATTCCTTCAAAAGATAGCTCGAGAAGAATTAGATGAACTTGAACTATTAGTTGCCATAGGATCTTCCTAAAGGGGTTAAGCTTTTTGCAAAGAGGACCAAAACTCTGATACCAATTGTTAGACAGTTCATATCACTGGAAGACAACTGAGAGGGGGGGTGAATTAGTTGTTACAGATTACAGGAGCATTCAACAATTAAAAATTTAATACTGGAACCCAAAATAATAATACCAAAATATTAGTTAATCTAATTAAGTATAAACAATAATCACAGAATAAAATCCATCTACACAACACCAAGATTTATATGTGGAAAACTTGGTAAAGGGAAAAACCATGGTGGGAAGCCTACCCACAATCAGATAATACTTATGTAGTAAGTATGTGAATTACAATAAAGGGGCCTACACTTGCAAGAAGGCCAACAGCCTAGAGTGCATTGTTCATCACAAAAGGAGCCTCACTGACTACATATAAATCCAGACAACAATCCATAGAAGTGTTGAACTGTGAAAGATAGCATCTCCTATGCTTGAGTACAGTTCCGGTTAAGCTCAATATCAGAGGAGTAAATCCTCTTACATAAACCCAATTCGTTCTCCAATGATCGCCCAACTCCTCTTCCTGAATGATATTACATTATTCGCACATTACATTCCTTGACCATGACCTCTTACATATAACGATGATGATCTATAATAAGATATTACATCTCTATATACAAACCCTCGACCATAAACAATCAAGTCGGCCACCATATAATAAACCGATTACATAATTACAAACCATGTTAGCCTTAGAGCTAAAAAATGATATCAACACATAAGACATCCCATAAACACATCAATAGGTCCTATCCACATGTTACATTACAGCTGATCCATAACCTAGATCAACCAGGACCAAGTATAGCTCCACACGCTTCAGCAATGATCTCCATCTGCCAAGTCTCGAACATGATCACCAACAACATCCTAAAACTCCATCAGAAGCTACACCAACACCACTTATGCAATTCATCAAAGATCTCCACTAAAAGCTCTGCCAGTGAAACCCTCACCGCAACCAGAAACCAATCTTCTAAGCAAGCAAGATAGCATCCAATCACTAGACCAAAACCAACTAACCAAATATGAGTATAAGTATCATGAACAAGCCAATTCCATCACCAGATTATACTGGATCATGCCAGATCCAAGTTAACCAGAAACCACTCAACCTACCTAGACCAGAAGGGTGTCAATAAAGCATCCAAACAATTAGTATTGACATCAATGACAAAACATCAATGCAACACATAATCAATTCCACCAAATGGCCAACATTTTGTGCATCCTATAATTGATGTTGGGCCTCATACATGTCACAATAATCTAGTAGATATTTTGGACATTAGTTTCACCAAGAGGTGATCTACAATGGGATCAATGTTGTCCGTAAACACAAAAGGCTTTTAATTTTTTTTTGACATGCATTCCCCAGTCAAAATCCAAATCTAGAAAAATAAAAAAAATTGGCATTGTCTCAGCTATTGGAGAATCTTCAACTGCCTGAAAAAAATCAAATATAGAAATTTAAAAGGATTGTCCAACAATAGATATAGTGCTGCCAAGACAGAGCTGTTACTTTTTGTAGTGGCCATAAATTCAAAAATGGAGACAATAAATTAGTGGTTTCCCATGGAGATAAATGTTTGTAACTGTCAGACATAAATTCACTAGCATGGAATTCATAAGTGCAGTATTCTCTTCCAAATGCTTTGCTAATAAATTGACCAAATGCTAAGCAATTCCATAATACAATTCTCTCTATTGTGAATCATGTGAATAGTTTTTGAGGGGTCTCGATGCATCTTCTATCACTTTTCTTCAATCTTTGCTTCTCTGAGCTTGTGACTTCGGTGGTTTTTGGCCTCTATTGCAGCATCACCCTTTTGGGAAAAATAGCTAAATTCTTGGTGCCCTTTTTCATTTTTCATGAAACCAGTAAAAACAAAGGTTAACTCTAATGAATCTCGCAGCTTGAAAAATTGGCATGCAGAGTTGGTAGTACAGTGACATCGTAGAATAGTGGGAAATAAAATCTGTCAAAGCCATTACACATTCATCAATCTATCCCTCATCTACAAGATTTATCCTCCCATATTTGGGTCTAAACTTGTAATGGCTACAACCTACATTACATGTAAATTGAAACTAGATGCTAGGATTAGTGAAGAGCATAAATGGTGTTCAGATGCTACCTGCTCCATTTGAAGGAGTTAAGCCACATTTGAAGGGCCTACATATAATCAACGGTCTCTTCCAATAGAAAAAATAGAGTGTCCATACTGCACCCCCCACGAATGTGACAACCATGCCAACAGTCCCAAGTGGGAGGCGATATTGTCATTGGGAAGTATTTTGCATCTTTGTTATATCTGTCTCTGTTTTTGTCACATTTGCTTCACAAAAATTGAAAATAATTTTTTTCTTGTGTTTTTGGGCGATTTTTAAATTATTTATACTATGGGCTTCAAAGACATGTAGCAGGCTTGGATTATGATTACTTTAATTCACTTATTCTCTCATCCTACTTCAGCTTAAGTATGCCCTATACTATTAAGGTTTTCACCAGGCCTTAACCAAATTTAGATTATTTATGTGCATGGCTAACAAATTGCTTGCATTCTAGTTTGTGGATGATATGAGGTCTAAAAGTCTCATCTAGGAATTGAATTTGGGCATATCCTGCAATCATGGCACTCCATGAGACCACATCTCTTTGGGGTAGTTTGTCAAATGGTTCACAGACTTTCTCAGTTTGCATACATGTCTATGAGGGAAGTTGCAATTTTAATCTGTATGCTTTGATGTTTCTGTATGCCCTGTTTCAAAGCCCAATTTGGCACAAGCAAAGGTGATGAAGCCAAAAGTTGTATAATTTGGGTTTACACTTAGCAATTGCATTTGCTTGAAAATTTCTAAATCCTTTTCAATAAACCCATTTTGTGCGTATCCTACAAACAACGTAGTCCATGATAATACACCTATTTGAGGCATTTTGTCAAACGAGTCACTTGCCTTCTCTATACTTCCACATTCTTCCCTTTTGAAAAGAAGTAATTGAGAATACATATCTGCATCAATGTTTTGAAAAAAAGTTAAATTTTGAGGTTTCAAATTTTGAGTTTGAGAAATCTATATGTGGGTATTAGTGGGATTTGTTTCTCAAAAAGTTTTTGGCTTTGTTTTAGTGAATTACACTGATGTAGAGATCAAGATTTATGGGTTGTTCTTTTTGGGAGTTGCTTAAAATCCATTAGAGACTTTGGTTATGTGGAATTGGTGTGGGTTACGGGGAAAATGTGGAATTGGTGTGGGTTATGGGGCAAATGTGGAATAGGAAATAATTTATTTATTTATATTTTAATATTTTAAAATTGTGAAAATGTTGATTAATCTTTTAAGAGTGACAAGATAATTTGTATATTGGCGAGTAATAGTTTATGATTTTGTTATTATAAATTAGTTGAGAGGAAAATAAATAACATATATTTTTAAAATGTTACAATATTTAAAACCTTATTAATTTGAATTCAAAGCTAAAATTTATCATATGACCTAGATTTGTGTCCTTTAACAATGTTATTACATGGTAGCCACATTTTATGATGTCCAATATTTAGAATTTGCATAAACCTTTTGAGAATGTTTTTTATTCGATCTTCATGATGTGCCATAAAGACTTAATTCCAATTTCCCATGTAGTGATTGTTGATACTAGAATGTTAATAGAATTTTTTTTGGAGTTGAACAAATCTTGTAGTGATTTTTTTATCTCAATTATTGCACCTATCAATTGCATCTTTCAATGAGACCATTAATGGATGTCAATATTTAGGCAACATTCAAATGGTTCTGCAATGCTCTTGAAATTTAACAATTATATTTGAAATGATATCTCTCGGCGTATTTTACATAGATTTTTTTTAAATATAAGTACACTAGTAGATATTTTGGTCAAATGTATGGATATTAGTAGATAAATTGGTCAAATTGTCAATAACATAAAAGATGACACAAAATTAGTAGATAAAATTATGACAACTACAGATTTAGTCAATTTAATTTGAAAAGTGGTTGATAATAATCCAATACCATAAGAGTTATATGGAACTCACTAAGTTTTCTCATCCATTATCATTAGCTTATGCTTACCATCTACTAAGTGATTTAATACCATTACAATGGAACAAATTGGAAGTAACATCTTTCTTGTAGATGATAGTAAGTCATGTAATAATTGAGCAGCAAATTAAGTGCACACCCTATGAACATGATTATGCAATGGATCCAAACATATTCATGGTCGTCATCATTCTCTTGCCGGATGAGTGGTCGTGGCCACCATCAAAAGAGTCTCGAGTGTCGTCAAAATTCTGGCGTCCCCCAAGAAACATCTGATGAGGATGTTGTATGCCTAATGACATTATCTCTCCAGATGAGTGGTCATGGCAACCGTCAGAAGAGTCTTGGGTGCCATCAAATTCCAACGTCAATCAACAAAGCATTCGACGAGGATGATGTATGTCCGATGACATTCTCTCATCAAACGGGATTCAAAATTACGACGTCCACCTAGGAAACATTAAACGAGGATGTTGTATGCTCGATGACATTCTCTCACCGAATGAGTGGTCATGGCCGCCGTCAGAAAAGTCCCAGGGAGTCCGAATTCCAATGTCCACCCAGGGAACATCTGATGACAATGTTGTATGCCCGATGACATTCTCTCACTGGATGAGCGGTCATGACTGCAGTTGGAAGAGTCCCAAGTGTCGTCAAAATTCTGATGTTGGCGAGCATCATCAGAATGTCCAACTACAAGTTTTTGATGACTGTGTTTGTCGGTAGTCCGATGAAAAATAGTCAGAATTCAGACGAGCGGTCATCAGAATTTCGATGAGCGACTGTCAGAATTGAGCCCCAAATGTATCAAATCATTAACCGACATAATGTAGAAAGCATATAACCATCCAGAATAACAATCCAAAACCAAGTCCAGAGATCTTATCAAACCTGATCAAAATGATATCCAAACCAAGATGATCACCAAGACTAACCAGGATAGGTTCAACCAGGATAGCCTCCAACCGGGATATAGTGTTGAAATCAATGACAACACTTAACCAAATCCAACATATTGTCAACGATACCTTCATTATCTTCACCTGCAAGTTTGACAGAGATCTTGGCTTCTTTGAATGCCCCTTCAGATTCTCTTCAACAGGTTAATTCTTTTCCTTTTGATGAGTGAGATATAATTCTAGCAGACATTGCTTTCTTGTTTGTAGAATCCCACATTGCCAATTTGGAGGACACCATTGAGGATCTTCATATCCACTTTTCTAATAGCTCTTATGGAGTTGATTCATCTTCTACTAATGATATGGGCACATCTTTAGACCCCCTTTCTCTCTCTTTTCCTATATTTGCTTCTATCATGGCAGTACTCGATTCTCAATGGTCCAGCTATCACCATACATCTATGGTCACTGTACCTGAATCTTCTATGGTATGTGATTTATCTTTTTAGCATTTGTCACACTTTGGCATTGGCTTAGAGACATTTGAGAAGCATTTGAAGGGATCATTATTGTCTTTGGACTATGATCTACATTGGTTTTCAAAGACAATATACATCTTGGGATTTCTTCCTACATGTTCCTTTCAAGATTTGGGAGACTCCATTCATACATCTTTGGTTTTGTTTCTTCCTAAGGGGAGGAATGTTTTTTGATGATTGTGGACCATCTTTTGCATCCATTTTCGATCATTCGAGCATATACAATTAATTGCATATTGTGGGGAGTTACTTGGTTCTTCCATGCAACTTATTTTCATTTTCACTTTCTGCGAGACCTTCTTCGGATGAAGGACATTGCAATGCAGAGTTGGTGTCTATTTTAAGGGGGGGAGTTTGTTCCCACTAGGTTTTCCCTCTTTCCTCCTTCCTTTAATTAGGTTTATCTTTCTTTATTTAGACTTAAGAGCGGGTGTTAGCGCCTGCAAATGTTTGTTGTCCATGATTTACGGGGAGAGCATAGTTCCAGCATAAATAAGACAGTAATGCATGAAACTCCACTTACAGTTCTATTAGCATTATTTTTGAATGATCCTCTCTGCATGAATGATGGATCGCTTGCATGGAAATTGTTACAAATCAATAAGTCTAACTAAGCCTCTTTCACCGCTAATTTCATATTTTGTGTAGTGGTTCTCTTTGTATAAATATGCATATTGCATAATATAATTATGTAATGTCTCCACTTCTCTAGTTACTATCTAGTTGTGTAAAGTCACCTGACACCCATCTCCATAGGTGAATTTCAAAGCATGGAGATGATTGGGTAGCCAAAGGGGACCAATACTTAGACAAATGTTGCTTTGGTGGGTCATTTATAATAAAACTTTATAATATTATGTTATAAAATTACTTTTTCTAAATTTGGAAAAAGTAAATAAAAGTGACTTATACAAGTTACTTCTTATTTTAATAAAAGTGACTTTATATTAAAAGTTCATTGCACACTTTCCTAGGAGAGTTTTGAAACTTAAAAAGTGGTTCCCATTTCATGATGAAGACCCCCCTTCAAGATGGCTCCACTTTCTAGAGGAGAAAGATTCCAATGAATTTTTAAGAGATGCCTTTGAGAAGTTCCATTTGGAGGTTTGAGGAGTTAAAAGACTTGGTACGTGCATTTTTGGGCATTCTTGGATGATTGATTTTGAGGAAGGAAATACTTTTCAAGACTGCAATAGTTTTGTAGGGATATGGAACCGGATTGGGGACGAAAATCTTCCAATCTTTTGATGACAAGGCGAAAAGCCTTCATCATTC
The DNA here is from genome assembly GCF_030272615.1 of Cryptomeria japonica. Taxonomy (NCBI): domain Eukaryota; kingdom Viridiplantae; phylum Streptophyta; class Pinopsida; order Cupressales; family Cupressaceae; genus Cryptomeria; species Cryptomeria japonica. The sequence goes on from NC_081405.1 coordinate 292,901,611, forward strand.
ATCAACTAATTTTGGCATTAAAGGTTAATTTTGGTCTTCAAGGGTTTGAATCAGGCATATGAAGGATATCAGCAACATCATAAGGGTTAGAGTATCAGATTTGAGAAATTTGAAGGTATAATTTGGTAAAATTATTGTAGATTATGGGCAACCATACATCTCCCAGCCTAGTCGTACACTCCTAGCTTACCTAGGAGCCCATAGAAAATAAATTGGAGGGTTTATAGTTGGTGTAGACACCCAAAAATGGTCAACGCTTGCGAAGTCATACTTTAACATTTGCGCATTGCCTTATTTTAGGTTTTTTGCGTCGCATTAACATTTCTCCTATGATTCACACTTGGTCTTTATCATTTGCGAACATCGAGTCATTCTTCTACATTCTTCAATCATCTCATCCTCAAATTTGGTCTTGTCAACAACAATATTCAGTCATGATTTTGATCGATCTTACTCTGTCGCATCAATGTGCGTATTCAATCTTATCATCAATCGTGTCAATCTTATCAATCGTATCATCAATCTTATCATTTTGGACATCGTCAATCCTAATTAGGGTTTTGTCCTCTTTTCAATCTTGTCATCACGCGATTGATTTGTCATCGATTGTTGTCATGTTCGATCTTGTCATTTTGCGATCGATTTGTCATCGATCGTGGTCATTTCCAACCTTGTCGTCTTGCAATCTATTTTATCATCGATCCTCGTCCTCTTGTCAATTTTGTCATTTTGCGACCGATTTGTCATCGATCGTTGTCTGTCTCAATTATGTCAATTTGGATCAATTTGTCATTGTTCCTCGTCAATTGGCTCATTCTATCAATCAAATCATTTTGTCGCATTGGTCATTTATCAATTCAAAATCATGACATTAATTATCTTCAATCAAGACCTAATTGTCATTTTCGCATTTCTAATTCGTCTTCTAGGGTTTTATGATTTATTCATTTAACCTAATTTGTCATTTCTTCCTCTAGGATTACTAAATTATTTATTAATCCTAAGTCTTCTCATTACAATTAAATCTTTATTTAATTGGCTAATTATTCTTCCTCTTGTAAATTAATTAATAAATGACAAATTATTAATTAATTTACCTAATTTCTTCTAGTTCCTAATTTCCTATTTTTCCATCAATTTCTAATTCCTAATTGTCATCAATTTCAATTTTCTAATTTTCTAAATTTCTAATTTCTTTTCCCTCCTATTTCATTTCCTAATTCTATGGGAATGACATTTCAATTTGTCATGAAATTGTCATAATTGATAATCAATCAATTTTGACATGGAATGTGTCATAATTTGTCATCAATTATCAATCAATCAAATTGTGCATGGAAAGTGCATAATTTGTCATATTTTGTCATGTTGATTTGCAATTTCCATTTGAATTGCATCATGCCAATCTTGTCATTTATCCAATTCTTCTATAAATTGGATGATTTTCAATCAAACCTAATCCGAATTCTTAATAAAACTACCGAACTTATGCTTCTAGTACTCTTGAGCTTATCATCAATCTTGCTTTCAATTGTATGTGCACTTGTAGGTGAGATCCACAAATCCATTGAAGAGGAAAGAACAACAATGGAGCCGCATGGAAGAAGCATTCAATTCTGCATTTGGTTTGCATAATCTTTCATTTTGAATGCTTTGTTTTCATATCTCTATTGAGTGTGCTTAGGATTAGGTTCATTTGCAATGAGTGCTCTCACGATTGAGTTATCATGTCTAGTGTTTTGATTGATCTATATTGCTTTGATGATTCCTAATTCCTAACCCACAGTTGGTTCTTTTGTGAAAAATTCATTGTCAACATTAGGAATAAAGGAATAAGTTATTCTTTCAGGCTTGTGATAACTTTGGAGAGAGATATGAGCAAATCAATGGGGAAAATTGACCAAATTCAGTGAAGTCTCCTAGGAACAACAATAGTTTTATATATTTGTGCAAGATTTGTTTTCGATAATTATTATTGAGTATAATTAAACTTCAAGGAGAAGTTAGAACACCTTAGAATTTCCTATACCAACATCTGGATTCAATTAAGTTAATAAAGAAGCCCTCCAGGCAAGGCATTGGACCTTTGGTAGATCAATTTGGCAAGTCAGTGTTGAATTTCATTATTTTTTGTCATTTGATAGTTGTCAATAAATCAGTAAATCTAAATATTAGTTTCCAGTTAATTGTTTATGTACTTGCATTGTTATTCATTTGCATTGTTAATTCCTCAAAGCACATACCTCAAAAATTATAAAACTTAAAAAAAACACACACAAAACCCAAACTTCAAACTGATGGTGAAAGAAATCAGAATCAGAAAATTAGATCAAATTGCTTCAATTAGTACCTGACATCTCTCAATGGTATCAAAGTGATGATCTTGCCAGCCTAAGGGTCATCAGATTAATTCTATGCATAGGGGCAGATTTGGTACCTACAAGTTTTACACATGCAGGAGACCTTGAGTGGATTTGAACTTTGTCACTGAATCACCATTAGAGACTAATATGTGTGATATTCTAGAAGGTCATAGGAGCCCTCCCAGATAGGAGAGTCAAAACCCACTTGACCTTGATGAGGTCATGAGAAGCTTGGCTGATGCATATCCAAGAATTGTCCAATCTATTAATAGGTTACAGGATACACTGGATAGGATGGATTTGGGAAATCATAGGGTAAGGCGCAAAAGTCATAGTAGGACAGTTTCAGCTATAGGGAGTCATGGCAGCAGTAGGACTTCATCTTCCCTGGGAAGCACATCCATCTCACCACAAAGAGACATGACTCATAAAAGGACAATGGATAGGCCTATGCTTCCTCGGTTCACTCCTAGAGATGAACCACCATTAGTTGATCTACCAAATGGAATAACTTTCCAGGATACAATTATGATTGTCAGTGATGAGTGGGCTCAAATTCCAACACATGTCAGAGATCCTTTCCCTTTGCATCAATATTGTATGCAATGCAGAGATTCCATGAGGGGATAAAATGATAGGTGGTTTAGAAAATATAGTGGAATAATGATTTGAAAAAAGATACTAATAAGCTGACCTTATCAACCTTTGATGTCAGTGGCTCATGTAGTGTGAGAGAATGGGTCCATAAGTTGGACATATATTTATCCTTGAAGCCTATGACTGAAAATGAATCCATTCAATTTGTTTTCCTTAATTTGGAGGGTGTTGCATATGATTGGTGGCACCATGTATTAGTCACTTATAATCATGCTCTTATCCATTCATACCCAAAGTTCACAGAGAGACTGATTGCTAGGCATGATAGGAAATATGTGGAACTTTACTACAAGGATTTAACTCTCCTGAAATAAATAGGACATGTGGAGTCTTATATTAATGAATTTCAGCATATAGTAGTGATGGTGCCTGAGATGATCTATAGGAAGGTAGAGATTCTTTTCATAGAGGGTCTTCATGAGAGATATCAAGGTTTAGTCAAGGCTTTGAATTCTAAGACTTTGTAGGAGGCTATACAACTTACTTCGGACTTGGACACCACACCTCCACCCTCCACTTTTCAACAAAACAAAAAAATTTCCGAGGAACTCCAAACCCTTCCAAAAGTCTTTTATTCCGCAAAAGGGGAACACATCTTCTCCTAAGATTGATCAAGAGTCTAGAAATTAATTGAGAAGAAAGAAACTATGTTTTACTTGCAAGGAACCTTAGGAACTGGGTCACAAATGCCTTGGCAAAGGCAATGCCCATCTTATTGAGGTGAGCTCAGACATGGAGAATGAGCACATACATGACACTAATGATGAGGGAGTGTATATTAAGCCACCATAGATAGAGCTTGATTCTATTGATGCACAAGCTATGACCAATGTTACCATGGCCACTCTTTTGAGCTATCCTAAGTTCCATGCCTTCAGATTGAAGGGAACTATTCAAGGGAAATGTGTAGTGCGTTTGGTAGATACTAGAGAAACCCATAATTTTATTGATCAACACCTGGTAGAGAAATGTGGCTTGAAGATAGAGGAATTTTGAGAATTTGGAGTGAAGGTTGCAGATGGTGCAGTGTTGGGATGCACCAAGAGGATTCCTCAGCTCAATATCTAGATGGGAGACTACACATTGACAGATGACTTTTATATCTTTCCCTTAGATGATTATGATGTAGTTATTGGTATGCAATGGTTGCAGGGAATTGGAGAGATATGTCATTAATCACCGCATGATGTAGTTGGAGTTTCTAGTTGATGGTAAGAAGAGAATTTTGAGGGTATTGTCAGATGGAGGCCCCAAGGAGGTTTCTTCACGTAGGATGGAGACTATTATCAGGAACTGAGACATCCTTTGGGTTACATAGTTCTTTATCTCATCTAAGACACCTTCATCTTAGGATGGCAAAACTTATCACATAGATATTCAACAGATTTTAGATAAGCATGGGGTGGTGTTTGGTGATATACCACTTGGTGTACCGCATGATAGAGGCTTTGAGCATGTGATAGAGCTAGAAGAGGGAGAAAATCTAGTCATGACCACACCCTACTGCCATCCTAAGGCCTACAGAGATGAGACAGAGAAGACCAACAGAGAACTTCTAGACATGGGATTCATTAGACTAAGTTCTAGTCCCTTTGCTTCTTTTGCAGTCCTAGTGAAGGAGAAGGATGGGACCCTATGCATGTGTATTGACTACCGTGCACTCAATAAGAAAACTATTAAGAACCGGTATCCCATTCCACGTATTGATGAGTTATTGGATGAACTTCATGGCTTAGTTTATTTTTTAAAGATTGATCCTCGATCGAGGTATCATCAAATTAAGGTGCGAGAGTCAAATATTCACAAAACAACTTTCAGATGCCATTACAGTCACTATGAGTTCTTAGTGATGCATTTCTATCACACTAATGCCCCAACTACATTTTAGTCATGCATGAACCACATATTTAATAAGCATATACGTAAATTTGTGTTGGTATTTTTGGATGATATCTTGATTTACAACAGATCATGGGAGGAACATCTGAGGCACTTAGATGAGGTGTTGAGCATTATGGAATCTTAGTTATTGTATGCTAAGATGTTGAAATGTGAATTTTGACTCACATAGATTTTATACTTGGGTCATGTGATAGGTGTGGATGGAGTTAAAGTACATCAAGAAAAGATCCTAGCCATTCTTGACTGGCCACCTCCCAGGAACATTTCAGAGTTGTGTGGTTTTCTTGGGCTATGTGCTTATTACAAGAGGTTTGTTAGAGGTTATTTTCAACTTGCAACACCTTTGAAAGATCTCACCAAGAAGGGAGCTTTCAGATGGACTCAAGAGGCACAAGGGGTATTTGATAGGCTTAAGTAGGTGATGAACACTTGTCCTATGTTGGCACTTATTGATTTCACCCAACCTTTTGTGCTTGAATGTGATTCTTCAAGAGAAGGTGTGGGTGCAATACTTATGCAAAATCATCATCCTATTGTATATGAGAGTAGAAAATTGAAAGATAGTGAAAAAATATACTCTACACATGACAAATAAATGTTGGCTACTATGCATGCACTCACAAAATTTAGGCAGTACTTAGTTGGAAGGAAATTCATTGTTAAAACTAATCATAACAGCCTTAAGTACTTTTTAGAACAAAAAGATCCCAATGAGAGGCACCAAAAATGGGCCAGTAAGATCCAAGCATATGATTTTGACATTGAATATGTCAAGGGGAAAAAGAATGTTGTTGTTGATGCATTATCTAGGAAGCCATCTATTGCTTCTCTTTGATCATTGAGTGAAATTTCAGCTGATTGGAAATCTCAACTTTTGGTAGAATATTCCAAAAACTAGCATGCTTTTGAAATTATGAATTGAATCATTTAGGATGATAGATACTTGGTTGTGGATGATGTGATTTATTATAAGGGAAGAATATATTTGGTTCCGGAAACTAAACTTACAAATAAGATTTTACATGTTTTTCATGACACTCATGTAGAAGGACACCAGGGGTATGACAAGACTTACAGGTAGATTAGAGAGAGCATCTCCTGGAAGGGCCTCAAAGATGATGTTTTACAACATGTATGGGAGTGTATTACATGCCAATAAATTAAAACTAAAAAATACATTCTCCACTGGTCTGCTGCAACCATTACCCATTTTGGAGCAAAAATGGACAAGAATTTTGATGGATTTCATCACTGGTCTTGCCAAGGTACAAGGGAAAGATTGCATATACGTAATTGTGGACAAGTTGACAAAATATGCCCATTTATTTCCATAACAGCAAATTATACAGCTTCACAGGTTGCTAATCTATTTTTTAGAGAGGTATTTCGGCTCCATGGTCTTCCAAAGACCATTGTCAATGACCATGATAGCAGGTTTATGAGTTCTTTTTGTCATGAATTGTTTAGACTCACTAGCACAGATTTGATTCCTAGCATTGGCTACCACCCTCAAACTGATGGATAGACTGAGATTTTGAATAAATGAATTGAAGGGTATGTGTCAGGACAACAATGTACATGGGTTTGTTGGTTGTATTTAGGAGAGTTTTTCTATAACATGACACATCATATGTCTATTGATATGTCTCCTTTTCATGCGATATATGGTTATGATGCTATGACATTTATGGATTTGGCACTTGGAGTAGTAGAGTACCATTGACACAAGATTGGCTTCAGGAGAGCCAAGACATTCTTAAGGCACTTAAGGAGAACATTCAACGAGCCCCGAATCAATAGAATCTATATGTTGATCGCCATAGGATTGAGATGTCATTTGAGATTGGAGATATGGTGTTCCTGCATCTCCAACCTTACCGACAAAGTTCTTTGAAGATGAGTGGGTAGAGAAGCTCAAGCCCCAATTTTATGAACTATATTGTGTGTTGAGGAGAGTTGGGGAAGTGGCATATGAGATTGAGATACCACTGGAGAGCAAGATTCATAATGCCTTTCATGTATCTTGCCTTAAGAAGGCAATTGGATAGAGCATAGTGACTTCATCAATGTTACCACCCTTGGATGAGGAGGGAAAGTTGGTTATGGTTCCAAGTGAGATCCTGGATAGGCGTGAGAGGAATTTGCAGAATAGAGTAATAAGGGAATACTTGGTTAGATGGAAGGATTTGGTCCTAGAGGATGCCACCTTGGAAGAAGAAGCTATTTTACAACATCCATCTCTTCAGTTGCTTGAGGACCAGAGATCCCAAGAAGGGATGACTATAATGTCCCCACTTCTCTAGTTACTATCCAGTTACATAAATTCACTTGACACCCATCTGCACAGGTGAAGTTCAGAGTATGAAGATGATTGGGTAGCCAAAGGGGATCAATACTTAGACAAGTTTTCCTTTGGTGAGCCATTTATAATAAAACTTTATAATATTATGTTATAAAGTTACTTTTTCTAGATTTGGAAAAAGTAAATAAAAGTGACTTATAAGTTACTTCATCTTTTAATAAAAGTGACTTTATATTAAAAGTTCCTTGCACACTTTCCTAGGAGAGTTTTAATAACTTAAAAAGGAGTTCCCATTTCATGATCAAGACCCTCCCTTCAAGATGCCACCACTTTCTAGAGGAGAAAGATTCCAAGGAATCTTTAAGAGATGCCTTTAAGAAGTTCGATTTGGGGGTTTGAGGAGTTAAAAGACTTGATACATGCATTTTGGGCATTCTTGGATGATTAATTTTGAGGAAGGAAATACTTGTTAGGTCTACAATGGTTTTGCAGGGAGCTAGACTCAGATTGGGGACGAAAATCTTCCAATCTTTTGATGACATGATGGAAACCCTTCATCATTCATCAACCGATTTTGGCATAAAAGGTTAATTTTGGTCTTCAAGGGTTCGAATCAGGCATAACAAGGATAACAACATCATCATAAGGGTTAGAATATCAGATATGAGCAGTTTGAAGGCATAATTTGTATATAAGACATCTCAACTACCAACAACAAATGTATTATACACAACGAACCTCTCAAGTTAATGATTTTCATGTATGATAAAATAATTTTGTATTATAAAAATATTTTTCACAACATCCAGTTTAAATTAAGTTATATGATATAATTAGTCTTAAAAAAAGAATTTGTGTTTTATGCAATTTTTTACCCCATCTTACCGAAGTATTATTTTATTAAAATAAGAGTTATAGTTAATATTATAAAAATATAATTTTAAAATAACAATTATTTAAAATAATAACAAATATTTTAATTACAATGCTATAAAGATATAAAGACATTAGATGAGACTTGTTTAATAGAAAACATGTATCAATAATCCTTGTAAATATACCTAAAAATTTTATTATTATTTTCTAAACTATTAACTACTTAAATCTATTACATACATGAATGAAGATATTTAAATGGGCTTCCCCTAATTAAATTGAAAATCAAAATTTTGAATTAAAAAAAACAGTCAAACTGTACAATCTGATCTCTCTGAGTAAAGTTGCCCCACCATTACTGGAAGTGCCTCCACCTCTCGACTTCTTCTCAGCTTTGCCCCACCATTACTGGATGTACTATAATAGGTAGACCTTTTCCACACATTTTCCTGTACGAAAAGGCTCCACTCCTGCCATGTTTCCTGGATGACGCTGTATCAATCTTTTCGAAGTTTTTGTCACTGTTTGTGAATTTGACTTCAACGGCTTTGATTAGTTCAATGTTCGTCCAAGCAGCCAAACAGAGTCATTTCAATCTCCGCCGTACGGATACTGTACCAAAAAGAAAATTTGCGGTGGAAATAATACCATTGTCTATGTCAGTTAACCTTTTTTAAATTATGTGTCTTTTATGGACTTGCGTGCTCACGGGAAGAATGTGTCATCAGACAGGGTATATATAGAGTCAATATCTATGACTCTTAGTGTTTAATTAAAAATAGGGTTAATATATATAGGGTCAATATCTATGACTCTTAGTGTTTTGGAGATTCTCTCTAATTTAAATAAATTTTAGTCAAAAAAAACTTATAAGATTATAAGATTATTGATTTATTCCAACACAATTTTACATTCTCTCTAAAAAATATTTAGACTTGCCTCGAATCTAAGTGAATTGTGGTTCTAAATTTTCGAAAAAACTTACAAAATTATAAGATTATTGATTCTTTCCAACACAAACTTAGATTCCCTCTAAAAGTTCTTTGGGACTACCTTGAATTTAAGTTGTGGTTCTCAATTTTCCAAAAACTTACAAATTATAGGGTAATTGAATTTGTTTTGAAATTTGGTGAGATATTTAAACCAAATTTAATAAAATAGAATATAATATATATTTTGAAACAAATTTTCATAACTAAAGAAATATAAATTGTACATGCATTATGCTTAAATTTTACAAATATATATGAGTATGTGCGTTTATGGATATGCATATTTATATCCATTTATATGTATATATGTATGCATGTATGTATTTGTGTATATGTATACACATATGCACTTACATATATATAGATATACATATATGCATATAAATATTTAGCTATACATAAATATACATATACATATAAATACATATTTATGTATAAATTCACACATATGTACTTATGTATATATACACACACACAAATGTAGCTTTGAAATATATGTGATTTTTCAATGTTGATGCATACATACATACATACATACATACATACATACATACATACATACGTTCGTACATAAATACATGTGTATGTATATATACACATACACACATATATACATATGTATATAAAAACATGCATGCACACTTATGCACACACACATGTAGCTTTGGAATCATATGTGATTTTTCAATTTTGAATATTGACACTTTAAACTTCATTATATATGTTTTAAGAAAATTAAATTTCATATTTTTTTATATTTTTTTAATTTATAAAAGAAAATTCATTTGAATTAATAAATAGTTATTTATATAGTAAAAAATCATTAAAAACTTATTAAAATTTGATGGATAATATATATTTTTCTCAAAATTAGGTAGGACACCTAATCTTATTTTTTCCTAAAATGTAAGTAACATGTCTTTGAAATATGTAGTTTTCACCATATTAATTTAAATGTTTTTCGAAAAAATATTATTTATAAACTAGATTCAATTTTGGCTTGATAAAGGGCAAAGATATAGTATAATGAGAATTTATGAATATAAAGTTGGGTGAGTTGGAAAGTATGTCATGCGATGTGAGAAGTGTGTATAAGGGGAAAATCAACATGTTAATTAGACTAAAAAGACAACAACTAAATTTTAAATCTAAATAACATAATCCAATTGTAATGCAATGAAGGAATGCTTAAAAAATCAACAAAATAGCATAATCATGAAACAATCAAACAGATGTTGATTCCCATGCACTTGGCCTCCATCATTCTCATTTTCCTTGTGTAGGATGATGACTCTCAAAGACACACTTCACAAAAACTTGCAAGATAAAAGCATAAGAATACAAATGTAGTGGTTGTTGAAAAAGGAGGATAGAGCCTAAATTTATAGGTTTTTTGATATTCAATGTGAATTCAGAGCATCTTTTAAGTGTTTGTTGAGCTATGGCAATATTTCGACACAAGTAACACTTGTTAGAGCGAGCTAGGTCATACAATGGACCAAAGGGCACTAGTGGTGGTGTACGCACCTTGATGTATTTAGTCATGAATGAAGATTCATTACATTTTGACATTTATGTAGAAGGGTGTGAAAACTTAAATTTTTACATCTGATTGTCAATATTTTTTGTATTTGCTAAAAATTTCACACATTTGATGATGTAATTTTGTAATTCATATAGGTTACACATTTTCTTTAAATGTTTAGCATTTGAGGTTATTTTTTTTTTAAGCAAGAGTGGCAAGCCATTGATATATATATTAATAAGATAACTAATTCAAGAGCTCAATAGGGAAAGAATCAGGAAGAAAACCCTATGCCCTTGCTCAAATACAATGAAAAGAGAAATCGAGGCTAAAAGAAGGGACCCCCCAAAGATCCAAAGGGATATAAGGGCATGCCCATAGTACAAACCTCATTTGAGGTTATTATATTACACATTTGACTGTAGAATTACACAATTGATGATTGAGTTTCACATTTGCATTGTGCATTATGCAGTTGATTTAAGTATTTTGCATTTGATAGTTAGGGTTTCACAATTGCTTAGTCATGGCTTTTATGCACTCTGAGTCTATAATTTGTAGGTCGTTCTTTCAGTCCTTGGTGCTCAGGAGAATAGGCCTAAGGGTCTTTCATGGTGTCATCAACTAGATGATTATGAGCGATCATACTTGCGACAGATTGGTTTGTACCACGTGTTCTATATGCCTGAGGTTATGAACAACAAGGGTCTAGTTACGACACTTGTGGAGCATGGCACTCAGAGATGAGATCATTTAACCTTATCAAATGGGGAGGCTTTTGTGACACTAGATGACATTTGGCACATCCTATGAATTCCCATCCATGATGAGAGGGTGATTATTGAGCCAAAATTTGAGTTTGTAACTCTTTGTGATTTGTATGAGTGTGACCCAAAGGAGATGGATATGGATGACTTGTATGGGATCAAGTGGAGGAAATTGATGGCCACATATGATAAGTATAGTGTTCTGTTGTGCAACTTTATTGTTTGTACATTAGTTCCTAACAGACAGAATCATGATTTCCCTATCAGGTGGGGTAGGTTACTAAGGGCGATGGTGTTTGATATGAGAGTGTATGCTTGGGGTCCTTTCATGTTTATGATGCTATATCATCAATATTTAGTGGTGTACTTAGGAGCTCAATCTATAAATTGTTGGATCACACTTGTACAAGTGTGGGCTTGGGACCACATCGCAGTGTTTCAACCTATAGTTGACATACAGTTGGAGGTAGGGAAGCCCTAAAATTAAATTTGCATCAAGGGACATAAAATTTTAATATAATTCTTATTCCAAACCCTCATATAATTAATATTTCCATATAAATTAAAATACCCACAAAGATTTAACATTTGAATTATGCACCCAATTCGTAGATTTGAATGTCAAATCAACCCCAAACTTCACCAAACTTGAAATCAGGATTTACTTTAGTGGTGAATAATTCACGTCGGCAACCTGGAAAATGGCAAATATATTGTACCAATTGGGGGTGGCCATGTCGCCCGGACTTTATAAATATTTGTCAAATGCATGGCCCAATCGCCCATTGTTTTATGTAATTAATTGTATCTCTATCAATATTTTCCAATAGAATCTACGTTTTTCACACGGTAAATTCAATATTTTCACCTACACTTTTTGAGGTTGTCTTAATAGATGATCGTAATTCGCCAATAGTCATATAAAGATTTATTGGCCAGGAGGACCCAATTCGCCTAACATTTTGTGGAAGCGCGTCTCAGTTCACCCCAATTTTCACCAACACTATTATAATTGCCAATTAATTGGACAACCCATAACTGCCTCGAAAATTACATAAAATGAGTTATAGTTAAGCGTGATTGGCCAAATATTTTTATACCATATAAAATTCCCGCAAAATTCACTAAATAAGGATTGGTATAAATATAGTCAAAGATCAAATTTATCTCTACACAATTTGGCCAGTTCTAAGCTCTTAATTCAGATCACTAGTGAAGTTTTAGACTAGGAACAACCATTGCTGCTAACTACATTGGCGACTGCTAGTGACCTAAAGGTAAGTGATCATATTTTTGAAGTGTTATATTATTATTATGAATTCATCTCTATCCGTTTGCACTATTGAGTTCATTCTTATTCAATGGGGACCCGTCAGTGGTCACCCAAGAGACCCCAGACATCTAGATTGTAGGCTGAAGGGCCAATGAATCATATAGTCTATTATTACTTCTTCAATAATGTAGGATTTTGCCAAGATCAAGGGCACAATGAAAAGCATAAAGGGAGAGACAATAGAATGACAAGAACAAAACTGTATTCTCATCAATATGCAAATGATCAACTGGATTAACCAATACAATGAAAATAGGCCTACTTATATAGGCAAGGCCATATGGATGTATGAGCACACAATTATGACATGTGGCTCAATGAGAAACAAGGCTAGGTAAGAAATACTAGGGGTAGGTAGGAGAAATAATATAATATTCCACAAGAGGTGGATGACCCACCGAATGTGGAGTGTAACAGCAAAATAAGACCACAAAAGGTGGAATTTCTCCTACAAGCTCTATCCTTATGTGCACACTTCCCTAAGTGTCTCAAATCCAAACTACGAAGAGATGCATTATCCTAAGTTAACTTAAGTAAAGTGTAATAATATCCAAAATGAATATTTATTTACACCAACACCCCCCCTTAAGTGCAACTTAGGGAAATGAAGACTCAAGTCAACAATGCAAGATGGGTCCCAGCTATTAGGCCATGATAGGTATGCATGTACAATATGCAAATGCAAGCAAAACCATGCAATGCAATCTCTCACAAACGGAGAAAAGGAGAAAACCCAGTGGGAAAAAACTCCCCCCCAAAAGAGAGATGAATGTACAAAAGACTCTCAAAGAAGAAGGACAAAACCTTAAAGAGGAAAAAGTCCCCCCCATAAGAGAGGAAGGAGAAGTCAGCTGACCCCCCCTTATGACACATCTCGCACCCCCAAGAGAGCTCGCAACTGCTGGAACTTACTCTTAGTGAAAGGTTTGGTGAATATGTCAGCAACCTGCTATGCTGTAAGACAATACTGCAAATCAATGACTTGCTCCTAAATGAGCTCTCAGATATAGTGCATATGAATCTCGATGTGTTTGGTCCATTGGTACTGGACTGGGTTCCTCGAGATTGCAATAGCACTCTGATTGTCGCAATGTAGAACTGTCGGTCGTGGAGTGGTGAATCCAAACTTTGTGAGAATCTGCTGGAGCCAAATGGTCTCAGTCACTGCATTAACAGCGCCTCAATACTCAGCCTCAGTCAAAGAGAGAGCAATAGCATGTTGCTTCTTGCTCTACCAACAAATGGGGCCCAAACCAAGGTGAAAACTATAACCGGAAGTAGACTTATGATCATCAAGATCGCTAGCCCAATCGGAGTCTGTGTAGCCAACCAAGCGAAGTCCTTTGCCTGCTACATAGTGAATCCCATAGTGATGTGTACCCTGGATGTAATGAAGGATGCGTTTGGTGGCTTTCCAATGAAGCTCATGTGGTTCCTACATGAAGTGGGAAACCATGCCAACTGCAAATGAAATATCAGGGCGTGTATGGGTCAAGTAGATGAGACTACCCACAAGCTGACGATACAAAGTGGCATCAACTAGTGGAGAAGAACACTGAGCCTCAAGCTTGACTCCTGAAAGAAAGGGAGTCAGGGCAGGCTTACAATCAGCCATATGAAAGTGTGCAAGTAGATCAAGAGCATACTTGGGCTGCGATAGTGTAATCCTGGAAGATGACTGTGAAATCTCTATCCCGAGAAAGTAGTGCAAAAGACCCAAGTTAGTCATAGCAAATCTGTCATGCAAAGCAGATTTGACCTTGCTAATGATGGATGAAGTACTCCTTGTAATGATCAAGTCATCAACATAGAGCACAAGTATCAAGTGAGAGTCATCCTATCGCAAAATGTAGACATTCGGATTGGAATGACACTTGGTGAACCCTACGGAGAGAAGAAAGGAATCCATCTTGGCGTACCAGGCCTTGGGGGCCTGCTTAAGGCCATAGAGAGATTTCCTTAGTCTGCAAACCAAGGAAGTATCCTGGATGAAACCCTATGGCTGCTCCATATAAATCTCCTCATCAAGATCACCATGAAGAAAAGCACTCTTCACATCCATCTGATGTACAACCCAACCATGAGCTGCAGCAATAGCAAGTGTCAAATGAATGGAGTTCATCTTGGCTATGGGTCTCAGTATAGTCAACACCTACAACCTAAGAGAAACCTTTCGCAACAAGCCGAGCCTTATACTTATCCACACTACCATCCGCTGCAAACTTGGTTCGATAGATCCACTTACATCAAACCATCTTTCTCCCCTTAGGGAGATGGACTAAATCCCATGTGTTGTTCCTCATCAAGGAACTATACTCTTCCTCCATAGCTTGGTCCCACTCAGGAACCCCTGATGCTTCCCTAAATGTCTATGGATCAGAAGCGGTAGCAATGAATGCATGTGGTAGATCCTGATGCTGTGATTGAGTTCTCTGTGTATCTGAAGGATCCCCAACAAGAGAACCCACAGACTCAAGTGTCTGTCGAGCCCAACGAGGTCTAGGTGGAGGTGGAGAACGAGGCTCTTCAACTGCAAGTGGACCTTGCGGAGGTGTAACCCTACGAGTCGGAGTTGTAGGAGTCTCATCATCTGAATCACTAACATCACTATCCATAATGGAGGAAGGTGGAGGAGGTAGAGAGGCTAAGCTAGGAGAGCTTTCCTCAAAGTGAACACTCCTCTCAATGAACACCTCATGTGTCTCAGGATCCATCAATCTATATGCCTTAACACCCTTAGGATATCTAACAAATATGCAAGGCCGACTCTAAGGTTCCAATGCCTTGTGTTTCTACGGAGGTATGCAAGCCCATGCTGGACACCCAAAGACTCTGAAATGTCTCACAATTGGTTTCCTACCAGCCCAAGCCTCAAAAGGAGTAATACCTTGCAAAGCTTTGTGATGAACCTGATTCTGAATGTGTGTGGCACAACTGATAGCTTTTGCCCAAAAAGTGGGATCAAGAGAACGTGCATGTATCATACAGCTAGCCATTTCTTTGAGAGTTCTATTCTTGCATTCTGCAACTCCATTCTACTATGGAGTATATGCAACAGAATGTTGAAGATCAATTCCCTCAAGTGTACAAAAATCCTCAAGTCTCTTGTTCACATATTCCCTTCCATTATCTGTACGAAGAATCTTGACCACTTTCTCTGATTGTTTCTCCACATGAGTCTTGAAGTCCTGAAATCTGTCAAATACTTCACTCTTATGAATAAGAAAGTAGACCCAATTGAAGCGGGAGTAGTCATCAATGAAGGTGAGGACATAGTGGGCCTTGCTAAATGAAGGTGCTATAAATGGACTTGCTACATCGCTATGAACAAGTTGAAGAACTTCCAAAGCTCTCCAAGCTTTCCCCTTATCAAACTTCTCCTCGGGATGCTTGCCCATGGAACAACTTGAACATACACCCTCTGAAAAACTGATTCAAGGTAGACCTGTGACCATGTCGTTAGTGCTGAGCTGCTAAAGATAGTGGTAGTTGAGGTGACCAAACCACTCATGCCATAGCTTACTTTCGGAATTTGAATGAGTAAGCAAGGCCCTAGAAGGTGAACTTGGCACAAAGTGGGAGAATGAATAAAGCCTTGAGTTGTCATTGACTTGTCCCACTACTACCAAGGCATCATCATCAAGTTCCTTTACCACAACTGAATCTAGTGTAAACTCAACCTTTTTCCCATTCCCATAGTGAGTGATTTGGTAGATAGAGAGAAGGTTGGTAGACAAGTTAGGAACATAGAGAACATTCTCAAATGTTCCATCATCCATGTCAACTGAACCTTTCCCTTCAACCTCTACTTGTGTATCATCACCTATGTAAATGTGAGGTACCTTAGATGGCTCCAATGAAGAAAACTGCTCCTTTGTAGAACCCATGTGATATGAGGCACCCGAGTCAAGTATCCATTGTTGTGAAGAACCTGTTGTAGCCACAAATGCTTACCCTTTTCCCTTAGGCTGTGAGGAAGAGGAAGGAGATGAATCCTTCTTTGTGTATGTAGATGGCAAGTTGATGTTGTTTTTCTTAAGAAGATTAGTTAACTCATCAACTTGCTTTGCGTGGCATCGATGCTCATCATGACCATACTTCTTGCAATATGCACAAGTTGGTTTATCCTTCTTAGGTGGTGTCTCCTTATTGGAAGAGGATGAAAAATCGCCTTGTGATGGAGAGGATGATTGTCCTTTTTCTTGGTGTGGCTTAGACTTGGATTGCTTCTTCTTTTTGTTGGAATCTTTGCCTTGACTTCCTTGATTCCCTTGATTAGCCACCAAAGCCTTGGAATTTGAAGACTTGAGAAGCCCATTGTTCAACAACTTACATTGTTCCAATATCAACATTTCTGTGAAAGCATCAAATGAAGGCATAACATAGGAACTCCCCACTGTCAAATGATGAGTTTGGAATCTAGACACAAATGCTGCATATTCTGTGCAAGCTTGTCCAACAAGTTGAATATCAATTGAGCATCCTTTTTGTCAATTCCACAATCCTTAAGCTTTGCTCTTAGCTCATTTGCTTTGGTGACATAATCTTGGATTGTATCAAAACTCTTGGGATTCAAGTTGGTGAGCTCATTGTCAATCTTATAGCCTCTGATTTCATCAATTTGACCATACAATTTCTAAAACATATCCCAAGCATCTTTGATTGTAGTACACTTTTCAATATGAAAGATGAGATCATCTGATACATACTTGCGCAAAGTTCCAAGAGCCATGCAATTCTTAGTGAGCCATTCTAATTGAGCATTAGGATCAGCCTTAGGATTAGGTGGTGCTGCTATTGTTCCATCTATGTAATGCGTGAGACCCTTTTCCATTAATTTACTCCATACTTTAATTTTCCATGATGAATAATTATGTGGAGTTAAAGGTGGAAATTTATGAGGACTCATTGCAACAAAAATGGAAGAGCATAAAGAGTGGCACAATCACACAAGACACCCCCCCAAATTCACTCAATCAAAGAACCCCCCCAAAAGTGATGATTTGGCACTTTATAATTAGTGTGTATACAATGGGCCACTTGCAAAAAATGGTAAAGTGGGCTTTTGATTACAATTTTACAACTGCCTCAATAAGGCCAAAAGAGACTCAAACTAATAATGCAAGAGATCTAAACTAAGATCCAAGCACTTTACAAGTACCTAATAGGCCAAATAAGATCAATATCTGAAAGTACAACTTCCACACAAAATCTCTGAAATATGATCATAGATTATGAAAGTAGATGAAAAAACATGCACTTTCAAAAAAAATGATACCTGAAAAGGAGGTCGTATGAGCTCAAACGAGGCCTTTGAAGTTGCAGAATCGAGGATTGGACAGGTACAGCTGAGAGAATCCAAAAATTCCAAAAAACTTGTGCACCAAAATCAGAAAATAACCACACCACTGCGAAGATCACGAAATTTTAGCCCATTTCAAAAAAAAATTGCACCAAAAAAAGAGCAAAAATGAGCAAGATATGGCCTTTCAAAGCTGAACTTCAAAACTAAAAAGCTCAATGAAGAGGGGGTCAAAAATTTCAAAAACTACTGATGTGGTGCTAACATTAGCAATTTATGGGCTTAAATTTGACGATCATATGACCGTCACAAAAATTTCACCTCCCTGCTGACTGGGCATCCGTACCGTATGGACTGCTGACATGGCGCGGTGACTGGGCAGTTGACTGGGCTGTTGATGTGGCGGTGACTGGGTGTATGGTTGTTGACCGTGGGCCAGTGGTCACGTGCCATGTGGTGGGCGTAGGTCCGCCAGTTTAGTGGACCGCTGGTGGGAGGGAAGTGTCGCCGGAGGGATGGGCAGCGGGACACGAGTAGGTCACCAGAGAGCCGAGCTGGCGGTAGTCTGCAGGTCGCCGGAGGGCCAGGCTGGCGGGAGACTGTAGGCACGGCAGCCGGCGGTGTGTCTAGGCGGCCGACAGGAGGTGCACGGCGGTGGCGGGAGGCTCTGACAGCGCAGGTACGACCCTGCAACCTACAACCTGCAGGGTACTGCGGGGTCGGGGGGGGGGGGTCTGCGGACCCCCAAAAAACAAAAAATATATATATTTTTTAATTTTTTCCAAAATATTTTTGATTGCTCCCTTTTTTTTTCGAATTTTTTTTTTGATTTTCAGAAAATGTGAAAAAAATTTCGAAATCCGTACAATAATAGCCAAAATGGGCAAAAAAAATTTCTCACCAAAATAGGTCGACTTTATAGTCGAAATTCATGGAAACGGCCTCCCGGATTCAACGGTGATGTCCAAATCGCTATATGACACCCCCCAAAAATGAAGATCCCCAAATCCAAAAATTGAAGCCTCCAAAATGTCTCCAAAAAACTAATCAATGAAGCCCTATAGGCTCTGATACCATGTAGGATTTTGCCAAGATCAAGGGCACAATGAAAAGCATAAAAGGAGAGACAATAGAATGACAAGAACAAAACTGTATTCTCATCAATATGCAAATGATCAACTGGATTAACCAATACAATGAAAATAGGCCTTCTTATATAGGCAAGGCTATATGGATGTATGAGCACACAATTATGACATGTGGCTCAATGAGAAACAAGGGTAGGTAAGAAATACTAGGGGTAGGTAGGAGAAATAATATAATATTCCACAAGAGGTGGATGACCCACCGAATGTGGAGTGTAACAGCAAAATAAGACCACAAAAGGTGGAATTTCTCCTACAAGCTCTATCCCTATGTGCACACTTCCCTAAGTGTCTCAAATCCAAACTACAAAGAGATGCATTATCCTAAGTTAACTTAAGTAAAGTGTAATAATATCCAAAATGAATATTTATTTACACCAACAAACAAGTTGATATTTTTTTGCAACCTTTATTTCGTTGGAGATGTCAAACATGAAGAAGGGTAGGAATATTGAATGTGGGGAAGGCCAAGAGAGGCCAACAAAACACAAAACGTTGTCTTTGTACTTTGGAGTTGGCAAAGATTATGATGAAAATCAAGAAGGTACATCATCACAAGTACAAGTACAAGATTCACAACCTACACCATATATTGAACAAGGTGGCGAACTTGATATCTCAAATCACGATGAACTTGAAGAATATTTTCTGGTAGATACCCAGGTTAGCCGGAATGAAATAATCGACTTGGGTGATAATGCCACATATGATAATGCATGAAAGGGGAAAAGAAAAGCCAAATCAAAAAAAGGATCAACCCAAATCAAGAAAGTATCGAGAGTGAGATATGTCAGTGAGGAATTTTCAAATGACTTGGGCGTCAAAGTATCCATTCATTGAACTAGTGTAGAATCCAATTGAAGGTGAGCCTCCAATAGAATGCAGGTGTAAGATTTTCTCTTGGAAACATAAAAAGGAAAAGAGGTTGGTTGAGGCTAAAAATTGACACCATAGAAAAACATATGGTAAAAGTTTACAAAAAACAAATGATAGATGGAGTTGAAAAACCAATGATAAGATGGAAAACAAAGAAGGAATGTAAGCATGTGAGGAATGCCGAAGAATTTTATTTTTAGGAGAAAATACAAACAAATCCTGCTAAAGTTAAAGGTTCTATTGAAGCTATTTATGGAAAAGTAATGCAAATAGAACAATTGGGAAAAGTTGTTCAGTAAAGTGTTGTTTTTTATATTTTGAGCAGAGGGTATGTTGTGACAGACTACCCATCAATGAGTGGTTTATTACACTTTTTGAAAGTTTCTAACTATCCTAATAGTCGCTGGTTAGTAAAAGTGGATGGGAATGGGCAAGTTATCTTGCTGAGGTTGAAAAAGAAGAAAGTAAGGAAAAAATAAAAGAGTCAAACTTTATTGCATTGTCTTTAGACGAAGTTATGACTATAGATAATACTTCGTGGGTATGCATGCATGTTTATATTGTACAAAATCATTCCCAACAACCTCATCTACTATCTATTACTAAAATGAAGGATAGTACTGAACTAGTAAAGAGTTGTTTAATTGAATATGGAGGTATGGATGACATGACGATTGCCAAAAAGTTGGTGTGTGTTGGAGTGAATGGAGCTTCAGTAATGCAAGGTCACAAGAAAGGTCTTTGTGCAAAGATGAAAACTTCTTGTGCACCCTACATTACTGACATTCACTACATGGCCCACATAATGAATCTAGCTTTTGGAATTGTGAGCAAGCATGCTCCAATAAAAAAATGAACATTTAATTAGAGAGCTCTACTCACACTTCTGTCGAAGTCCCAAACAATTTATGGAATTTCAACACTTTGCTGATAGAATAACCAATGGGAACAAACTTCTTAAGGATAATGATACCAGATGGATCTCTTTGGATGGAATAACGCATCGAGTTTTTTCAAAATATCCATCCTTGATTGGACTATTTAACACAAATCGCGACAAATTAGAGCAACCAAAATTTCTTGACCTTCTTTGGAGGTTAAGTAATATAGAGACACTCTTAACTTTAGCAGCTCTTCTCCCCATGTTAGAGGAAATGAGGAATATTATGAAAAAAGCCCAACAAAGAGCTATGTATATTCTAGAATATGCTAAGCTACGTAAGATGACATGCCTCACCCTCGATAATCTCTATGGATCTCAACCAAAATTATCTGATGAAATTTTTTCTAAGTGGTAGACACTCACAGATTTGAACAATATTGATAGATTTTTACAGATCAATGCAAATGGGGAGTTATGTGCCAGTGTACGCAGAGTTGAGATACCAATGCACTATTTTGCCACGATTGAGTTTGAGGAACTAGAAAAATGCCCCAAGAAGCGACTAACGAGAGTTTAGCAAGATTGTTGAGTCTGTAATTGCTTCTGTGAAGAAAATTGCCTATGATCTTTCCTCACATATTAGAAGCAAATTCTTTCTTGAAAAACTAATTGAAGCCATGTCTTATGTGTTTCCTCAATATTGGAACCTCAACAATTTGACTGATTTTTGAACTAAGCAACTGACTTTGATAAAACAATTTTGCAAATCCAAAGAATTCAATGGAGTAACTATAAATAAAATTATAAGATTATTGATTCTTTCCAACACAAACTTAAATTCTCTCTAAAAGTTCTTTGGGACTATCTTGAATTTAAGTTGTGGCTTTCAATTTTCCAAAAACTTACAAATTATAGGTGATGCCCTCCTAAATGGCACAAGGTTAGTCTAAGATCAAACAACACAAAACACACAAGATGTTAGAGTTAATCAATCAAAAACCAAACACATGAAGGCATTCCAAAGGAGATACTAAAAACACATGCTAATGAATCTAACTAAAGAAGTAAGACAATGAGATATCTCCAACTATCTCTCAGCATGATATTAGTTCCTTCTCCCTTGTTCCTCTCCTCTCCAAGTTCCAAAATAGTGTAGCTCTCAGCAGCTTTTTGCACTATGGATGCTTATGGAGGATTGAGATTGTAGCATAGCTCCAAACATGAAATGGAAAAGCTATTTTATGCTAAAATGATATATTTTAACCAAAAGACAAAAGATTAGATTGTTTATGCTAAAATGCTCTCTAAAATGGCTATAGTCTAAATGCTTACAAGTTTTCAGGATCTGGATTATGAAGGAATGGGCTCTATTTATAGGAAAAATGGAGCAATGGATGGCCAGGATTGAATGGTTTAATCAAGGGTCAAGCTTGAAAGTTGGGGATCCATGTGCACAATTTGCACCAATGAAATGGTGACAAGTGTCAACACAGGATTGGGTTGAGAGAAGAGGTTGGAGGCATTAAAGGCCTGAGAAGACCTCATGGTTATCTAAAGGCTAAGGGTCAAGTCTAAATTAGGTTTACCCACTGAATTAGGAGTTAATCCAAGGATAAACCTTTGTACAAATGATTAAGAGATAATCATGGTCAAAGCATTAATGACCTGATGAGACCCTTGGGTTGGGTAGAGGTTGAGTCAAAACAAATGTTTTAACCATGTAGGAGGGTTTGGGTTAACCATTAATGGTTATTGGAGACTTTGTGGATTAAGTGGTTGAAAGTTGGAAGCCTTTAATGGTTTTCAAAGACTTTGGGGTTTTTGGTGGTTGAAGGTTGAAAACCTTTAATGGTTATCCAAGACTTTGGGCCATTTGAGAAGTGACTCCATTTTGCTTATGAATGTGACAATATTTAGGGGATGGATTAGGCTAATTAGGAAGGGGTTAGAAGAATCTAGAAGGGGATTAGATTTTGCAAGTGGATTTGGTGGGTGAGGGAAAATAGGATTTTATTTAAAATAAAAATTCATTTATTTCAAAATGTGTGCAAGTTGTATTTGTAGGAAAATGCAAGTGGGGTGGGGATAATGATTTAAATAAATATTTTATTTAATTTATTTAAAAGAGGAATAGGGGATTTAATTAAATAAATAGATTTTATTTATTTAATTGATTTGTATTTGGTTTAATGAATGAATTAAAATAAATTGAATAATTTATTTAATTAATAGAAGAATGTTTGGGGATAAATTAATTAAATATTAATTTAATTAATTGATGGCTAGTGGATTTTCAATCAAATAAATACGAAATATTCATTTAATTAAAATGGACAGATTTATGTGACTACATTTGCCCCTCTTTGAGACGGTGCGGTTTATCACATCGTTTCAAAGAAAGAAAAACTGGTGTGAAGAAATGCCCCATAAAATGTAAATTTAATGGGTGGTATGCCCCCTCGAGAGACGGGCCGAAATTTTTTGAAAAATCGGGCAATCTCTCGAAAAAAAGAATGAAAATTGGCAGGGTGGTAGAAGAGAAGAAGTGAGGTATACTAGGGAAAAATAGAAGAAAACGAGAGAAACATGGAGAAATGGGGGGCTCGGGAAGTTCACGGGGACCACGGCGATGAGCAGGGCGAAGTTACGGTGACGGCGGGGGGTATAAATGGGGTGAAAGGGGTGAAAACAGGATCATTTGTGATCGCGACCAGTTGAAAACTTGAGCTCTGACAGTGACATTTGGAGGAGCAAGGAGGAGCAACAATGCCGTTTCCGATCACCGAGCACCGATTTGAGCGAGTGCGACGATTCCAGCGCCCAGCCGACTATGGACCAGCGGTACGCAAATTCAAAAACTTCCTTTTTAGGCATTTTTAGTATGTGTTTAGCCGAGTCCAAGTCAAGTCGAAGCAAGAGCGCTGGAACTAGGTTTTTAGCGCTTTTGCTCCATGAATTAGCGCTATTGTGCCGCAATAGCGCTTTTGTAGGCTAGTTTGAGCGCTTTTGTAGGCAAGTTTTAGCGCTTTTGACAAATTAGCGTTATCGTAGGGTTAATTGAGCGCTATTGGCTTGGAATAGCGCTATTGTATAGCAGTTTTAGCGTTTTTGGTTTTTTAGTGCTATTGTATGGCAGTTTGAGCGCTATTGATGTGGTTGTAGCGCTATTGTGTAGATTTAGCGCTATTGTAGATAAAATAGCGCTTTTGACTTAGGATAACGAGATGCCCCAGTTTCGGACAAAATAAATCTCCTGATGTCTAATGATTGATGGATGGGGAGGTGAAGTGGGAGTTGTTTTGAACCATAGCAGCCCGATGAGACTTAGGTCATTTGTTAGGATAAATGCCTGTTGAAGTCTAGGTGGCCATGATTGCTTACCTGTTGAGACCCGAAGATACTTGATCAAAGTATCTGATGATAGTCTAGGTTTAAACTTAAGAAAGTTTGATAACAAAACAACTGATGGTGGTTGGATGAATGTCTATGTGCAGGAGGATCTGCGCGTGTTGCAGTTACGCGAGCGCCACCCCGCGACACAGGGATTGCAGGATCGATTGACGCAGATAGAGATAGATTGTATTGCAGCTACTAGCCTCTACGAGGTGATGCATATGCCCGTGATTCGGATGAATCACGGCCTGATCACAGCATTGGAAGAGCGATGGCATAGTGAGACGTGCACGTTCCATCTGGCCCAGGGCGAGATGACGGTGACGTTAGAGGACGTGTGGCGTATCCTTCGGATTCCGATTCGGGGGCAGCTGGTGACATATGATAGATCCTGGGGGACAGTGTCCTGTCAGCGGATATTTGATGAGGATGTATACATCGATGATGGCTCGATCGCATGGGAGGATATAGCGGCACTATATGAGCCCCTTCCAGCAGTATTGTCAGGGATCGTGGGAGGACTTCTGTGTCCAGACAGGTGGTCACATGGATTGGCGGTCGGGTGGGGACAGGTTATAGAGATGATGGTGACTGAGGGGACCCGATATGCCTGGGGGCCGTGCGTGTTAGCGCACATGTATTAGGAGTTACACAAGGTAGTGTACAGAGGGCGGGGGTCGCTAGCAGGAGGTGGAGATGGAGGTGGCGGAGGAGGTGGAGATGGAGGAGGAGGAGGAGGTGGATTGGGGATGCCGAGGCAGCGGAGAGGGAGAGGTGGACTACCTCTGCAGATATCACAGGGTCCTTTGATGCAGGGAGGAGTGCAGCTGAGTGGGAGGGGGATGGAGAGAGAGATCCCGATGGCTACAGGTGCAGGGGAGGGTGGTGCAGGGGAGTGTGGTGCAGGGGAGGGACCTAGTGGAGGGGGTGATACAGGTGCAGCAGCCATGGACATGGGGGAGGGAGCTACTGGGGATCTGCGGGAGCATATGATAGGTTATTTGCAGACCCGGGTAGAGAGATTAGAGGCGGAGGTAGCAGCTAGAGATGTGCAGCTATTTGCACGTGATTCAGAGCTGACAGTGGTGCTGCAGGAGAGAGATACTACGGTGGAGAGATTGGCAGAGCTGCAGGAGAGAGTGCGGACTGGTGCACAGGGGCCTTCAGGAGAGGTTATGAGGGAGATATGGCGAGCACAGGCGGAGATAGAGTACTGGCGGGGGTTATATGAGTAGGTGGTACCGATTAGCTAGCGAGCTCTCAGTTACTCACAGATGCGGCAGGCTAGATCCGAGCGATCTCAGAGGATGCAGAGCAGTGGGGGAGTGATGGGTCCTTTGCGGCAGGATAGATTAGGAGATGCAGGAGGGAGTGGGGGTTTGATGAGGCCTCCACGGAGAGATGGATCAGGTGGTGCAGGTACCAGTGGTGGAGTATGTAGGGGTGGTGGTGGTACAACATCTGGCCAGAGTGCCATTTGAGAGAGCATTTTTGCATACATGTATTGTATCATTGTCTATTTTTGGACTATATCTTGGATGGCTCTTTGGTAGCCGATTTTGTAGACTTCATTGTACTCTGATATATGAGATGATATATATGAGGAGATCCCATATTTGTGATGATTATGCATGTGATGATGTATGGATGTTTATGCATGATTATGTTTGCTTGCGTAGATGTATATGTGTACATGTATGCATTTGATGAGATGTCTCTTTTATGCATGTTTTTATGATGAGTGATGATGTTGTATACTGACATATGAATGCAGGTTGAGATGTTTATGATGTATGTGAATTTTGATGTAATGCTTTATGTATGGAATGCCATGATGAGGATATATGCTTATGCTTGATGCATGAACAGGATTTTTGGAATTTCCTATTTTGTTAATGATGCGATGATTTATATATGTAATATAATGATGCAATGATTTATGTGATGATGTAAATGCAATGGTTAGATGAAATGATTTTATGTATGGATATGCATCTAGATGTGTTTTAGATGAATGTAATATGGATAAACAAAATGTAAAGTACAAATGTTTATATGATAATGTGTTAAATGAATGCATATGGATAAACAAATGTAAAGTACAAGTGTTTATATGATGATGCCTAAATGAATGCATACGTAAAATGGATATATGAAAGGGTATGAACCAATGTTTTGTAAACAAATGGTCTTATGAATCTAAAGTGCGTTTTTAAAATATGTTTGTAAGTACAAATGATAATGGGATGATACTATAACTAATGAGTATAATAACTGCACCTTAATGTAATGATAATGAATGCAATGTGAATGAATCTTACAATGAGCATAAGAAGATACTTAGTAATGAATGAATGCATCTTTTAACTATAAAGAAAGGTATGCAAATGATAAATGGTGGAAAGATTAATAACATGATAATGGATAATTTACACTGGATGAAATGTATAGTAAATGATTTAAAACAAACAAAGACAATTGGATCTCATGAATGAACCTAATTATTGATAATTGATGCCATGATGAAAATGATTTTGTTAATGAAAACTAATGTCAATAATGAACTATATGCAATGTTTAAGTTTTAAAAATGACATGAATGGTCGCAATGCAAGATGCACCTAAATGTAATGATGATATGATCATGAGGAATGCAAGGTTTTTAAGACTTTGCATGATGCATTGATGATGTATCAGAGTACTCGGTCGTGATTGTATCCAAGACCAGCTTTTAGGTATTTTTTTGCATGTAAATGCTACATATGAATGAATGGATGGGTGATATGCAACGGAATGCAATATATAAACAGATGAGGTGAAATGTCGATCCATAGTGCTCTATTTTCATCATTGAGCTTTAAAATGTTGGAAGAGAATACAAGCATCTTGACACAATGATTCAAGATGACCTGAGTATTTCTTTCATGGATTGGATATAGCAAGTTAATACAAACGGCTTGATATAAGGGTCAAGTCGACCAGAGTATTGCTTGCGGAACAGACAAGGATTATCTCCTTTCGTGCATGACTTGGATCGTCCTCCTTGATCTTAGGCTGATCAGATCCTGAGACAAGTGCATACCGTACTAAGAAAATAAAAACCTTTATCCAATTTGGAGGAAGAGGAATCAAAGAATGAGTATTGTACCTGCAAACAAACAGCATATATATACATAAAGAATAAAGAATATGGATCCTTGGTAATGGTTCATGCCCATATGGTCGAGGTATATACTGTAGTCAGCAAGTCATAGTGATCTATGACTGCATTTTGCATAAGATCACATAGCTTAGTGAACTTCCCACGTAGACACCATTAGTACATGCCCCAGAACTTCATCGGAAATAATGCGCAAACGATTCAAAATAATGCTGCAAGATCCTGATACAGATAAACGAACGATTGTACTCACAAATCAACCAAGTATTTGATAGCTTAACATAATTTTCTTGTCAAAGAAAACGTCACTTTTGTCTTTGTGTTGGTAAGGAAGGATGCATCCTTGTTTTAAAGGCAGGTTGGATTGTTGATGTCGATTGTTTTGGTTTGATTTGATAAATGGTCAGTGTGTGAGTAGTTGTCAATGTTTATTTTGTATCGGATCAGATAAAATATGTACAAGGTGTTGCCATGTTTTTGTGTGATTTTTGATGGGTTTTCCGATGTTTTTTGGATTTTGTGAAACAATTTTGAATGTTTTTGGTATTTGTATTGTTTGTGAATGTTTTTGATATTTTTTGAGACATTTTTGAATGTTTTTGTATTTTCTGATGATCGCCTGAATGAAGAGCGTAATGATATATAAGACAATGTAGAATCCACTTCCATCACTAGGGTAAGGGTATTGCCCCCAGTTTTTAGACCTGAATGAAGAGCGTAATGATATATAAGACAATGTAGAATCCACTTCCATCACTAGGGTAAGGGTATTGCCCCCAGTTTTTAGACCTGACTATGAAAAGGTGGGATGCTAGATGCATGGAGTACTTTCTTAATTGCAGATCAAATAACAAGCCATGGTTGGGATGGATGGATGTATGTGTGCATGAATGTGATCGCAACGAGCCTGAAAGATACTGGAGCCATTGCCTTTACGAGTGGTGCCTGTTTGCCAGGTTTTCACCATCGCACTTACCCAAGGTGCCACCGGAGTGGTTGTTCACCATTTGGATGCATGATTTTTCTTTACTTTTTTGAATGTTTTTGTATTTTCTTCAGGACATTTTCTGAATGTTTTTGGTATTTTTCGGATATGTAGGGGAGGCCTGATGCCTTGTACACCTTAGGTATAAAACCGTTTGAGGTGCATGCTATTGATTGGATCTGCAAGCGGTTCTCCTTCTGATGTAGCCAACTGATATGCCCCGGACCCGAATACAGCAGTGACAACATATGGGCCGAGCCAATTTGATTCAAACTTGCCTTGATGTTCTCTATTTGGTTGGTTGCGAGGATTTTCTCGAAGAACAAGATCACCTACCTCAAATGTACGAGATCTAACTCGGTGATTGTAGCTTCTACTCATGCGCTGCTGATAGGCTTTGAGGTGATTGTATGCAGCTTGTCGCTTCTCATCAAGTAACTCTAAGTCCTGAAGACGGGATACTCTGTATGCTTCGTCATCAATGAGTTTATGCAAGGAAACCCGTAATGATGGTATCTCAACCTCAATAGGCAAGATAGCTTCTGCACCATAGACCAATGAAGAAGGAGTTGCACCTGTAGGGGTTCGAATGCTAGTTCGATATGCCCATAGCGCTGGATTTAGTTGAACATGCCAGTCACGGCCGGCATCATTGACTGTCTTTTTGAGGATTCTCAGTATGTTTTTATTGGATGCTTCAACCTGACCATTGCCTTGTGGGTAATAGGGAGTGAAAAAGCGGTGTTGGATATGAAATTTCTCACAAAGCTCACGGACATCCTGATTTTTGAAAGGAAGACCGTTATCTGTGACGATGGACATGGGTACACCATACCGGTAGATGATGTAGTTGAGGATGAATGAGGCGATCTGCTTGCCGGTGACTTGGGTAAGTGGAACAGCTTCGATCCACTTTGTGAAATATTCGGTGGCGGTAATAATGAATTTATGGCCATTGGATGAAGATGGGTGAATCTTACCCACAAGGTCAAGGCCCCATTGACAGAAAGGCCATGGTGTTGTGATTGGTTGCAGTTCCTGGGCTGGTGCATGTATCAGGTCACCGTGAACTTGACATTTCTTGCATTTCCTGACAAAGTAGTAGGAATCCTTTTCCATAGATGGCCAATAGTATCCAGCTCACATGAGTTTCTTGGCTAGTGACGGACCACTTGAGTGAGTCCCGCAAATTCCTTCATGTACCTCTTCCAAAGCCTTTGTTATTTCATATTGTTCCAGACATCGAAGGAGAGTACCATCAAGACTACGTCGGTATAGGGTTTCGGCAATAATGGTATATCGAGCAGTTTGGCGAATGAAGGTTTTTCGTTGGTTATTTGATTGGTTGGGAGGAAGGGTATGATCGCGGAGATAGGTGTAGAACTCACCGTACCATGGGGATTCGGAACCAACAAGGTGACATATCATCTTGGATTTGGGGATATCATAAGCGGGGATCCAAAGCTGTTCGACCAAGAACTCGTAGCGTGTTGAATTCTGTGGAAGATCTAGGAGAGATGCGATAGTAGCCATAGCGTCAGCAGCTCGATTCTGATCTCTTGGTATCTGCTCAAAAGTGATAGTAGTAAATGATGTCTTTAGAGTGTCCACCATTTTCTTGTATGGCATGAGTTTATCATCTTTGGTCTGATACTCATCTGTTGCTTGTCGAATGACCAATTGGGAGTCGCCACATACTTGTAGTTCTTGTAATTTCCATTGTATGGCGAGCCTCAGTCCTGTGATCAAGGCTTCATACTCTGCTATGTTGTTTGTGCATGGAAATGTGAGCCTGTAAGACTTCGGGATGCTATCACCTTGAGGTGTGATAAACAAAATGCCTGCCCCCGAGCCGTGCCTAGTGTGAGAACCATCAAAGTATAATTTCCATGACTGTGCTTCTGTAATCATGAATATCTCTTCATCTGGAAAATTGGAAATGAGGGGATGATCGCCTATGAGTGGTGCATCGGCCAACTGATCTGCAATGACCTGCCCTTTGATAGCTTTACGGTCCACATACTCGATGTCAAATTCACTTAGAATCATTACCCATTTGGCCAAGCGACCTGTCAATGCTGCTTTGCTAAGTAAGTACTTGAGTGGATCAATCTTTGCAATGAGTTGTACCTTGTGTGTCAATAGATAGTGCCTCAGTTTAGTGGCTGCTAAGATTAGTGCTAGGCAAGCTCACTCGATAGGTGTGTAACTGAGTTCATAGACAACCAGTGTGCGAGAGATATAGTAAATAGCACACTCTTTTCCTTCTGCATTATGTTGTGCCAGTAGAACACCCAGTGCTGTACTTGTTGCTGAGATATAGAGTAACAATGGTCTACTTGGATCTGGTGGCATCAACAATGGTGGATTCATGAGATATTCTTTAAGTGCCTGAAATGCTTGCTGGCATTTGTCATCCCATTGGAAGCGGATGTTCTTGTGTAGCAGGTGTGTAAATGGGTGACACTTATCAGCCAATTGTGCAATGAATCTTCGGATGGATTGAAGCCATCCTTGTAGTGTCCTTAGCTGACTGATATTCTTTGGAGGTGGCATGTCCATTATTGCCTTAACCTTTGCTGGATCGACCTCAATGCCTTTGCTTGAGACAATGTATCCTAGAAGCTTCCCAGAGGTTACTCCAAAGACACATTTCTTTGGGTTGAGTCAAACATGATATTGTTCCAGTCTATCAAAGATTCTATCTAAGATGTGGAGATGTCCTTCTCTGGTGAGTGATTTTGCTAGTAAATCATCCACATAATCTTCCATTATAGTATGCATCATGTCATGGAAGATGGTGGTCATTGCTCTTTGATAGGTCGCTCCTGCATTCTTTAGACCAAAAGGCATTACATTCCAGTAGTATGTGCCCCATGGACATGTGAAGGCTGTCTTATGTTGGTCCTCTGGTGCGATCTTTATTTGATTGTATCCTGAAAAGCCATCCATGACTGAAAGCATGGCATGTCCTGCTGTCAAATCTACTATGATGTCGATATTTGGTAGAGGGAAGTCATCCTTAGGACATGCCTTATTCAGATCTCTGAAGTCTGTACAAATGCGGATGCCCCTTTTTGGTTTGCCGACAGGCACAATATTGGAGATCCATTCTGCATAATCAATTGGTCTAATGAAACCAACATCTAGGAGTTTCTTGAGTTCTGTTTTGACTAGCACTGCAATCTGGGGATGCATCTTACGAAGCTTCTGCTTGACAGGTTTGGCTCCTTCTGCTACGGTGAGGTGATGCATGACTAAATCAGGATCAAGCCCAGGCATGTCTGCATATGACCATGCGAAGTTGATCTGACGCTTCTGGAAGAACTCTATGAATTGAGGTTGTTCCTCTGGAGTGAGAAGAGATGCCAGATGTATGATATGAGGATTTTCAGGAGTCCCCACATTGTATTCTTTGGTCTCCTCAATAAGAATCGTAGATCGTTCCTGTTGTGTACTAGCAGGGAGAATGTCAAACCCTTCATCCTCAAGTGCCTCAGAGAGGTTTTCACCATTGGATACGCTCTTTCTTTTTACTTTTGTTGGATCAAACAATGCCACAGTGTGGTTTTCACTGGAAGATCCATGTTTTAATGTTATATTTTTGCAGCTGAAGGGTTTGGCATCCGTCCCGAAGTATGCTGCGCTATTAAGTTCAATGGCGAATCCAGCTTTGTGATCCCCGCTTGGTAGATTATCCCGTAATTCCAAAAAGTCAATGATAGCCTCATCATTTTGGAAGAGGTCAAGACATGGAGGATTTGATTGGTTCCATTCGATGAGTTCAGGGTGGATAATGGGCATTACTTCATCGATTAGATTAAGTTCGTTAGAGGTATCAGTGAGGGTTAAGACAATGTGGTGAAGGTTGTTGATGGTACTCTCCCTGTCAGAATCAGGCGTCGGATGAGACGTAGGGTCTGTGGAAGATGTTTCCAGCTCAGGTACCCAAGTGGTCTTTATCTTTGCTTCTCCATAAATAGGAATGTCTTTCCGTAAACAGGAATGTCTTTGCGTGGCGGAGGTGGTGATGTGTCTTCCTCATCCGAAGTGTTAAGCTGTACAGAATCAAATTCCCACTCATGTGAGTCGGTCTCTGAATCACTTTCCAGCATCCGATTGCTATACCATACTGGGATGTCTTTGGAGTTGAACACGACAGGTGTGATTGGTTTATGTATCTTTGTAGTGATCGGTGCTGTAGGAACCATGATGGGGTTTAAAGGATTTGTTACTGGAAGTATCGGCAGTGTTGATTTAGTGACTTCTGCTGGAACTACTGGTGCCATAGATGCTGCTGCGGGTTCTGATACAGTTGCTGCTGCTATTGGTGTTATTGATGGGATTACGAGTTCATTTGATGGGATGATTGGCATTGTAGATGGTTGTGGTGGGTTTGTGAGCCTCGATGGGGCAGTGGGGATAGTGTTTGATGGTGCTTTGATTATGAAAGGTGTCCTCTTTGCAGTAGGTGGGCAAAATGGTTTGCTGGGTTTTCCTTTGAATATGAGTTTAGGAAGGACTTGTTTTTCAAAACCTAGGCTTGTATTACCTTTGGGCTTGAATTCTGGTAGCAGAGGTTCATGTCGTCTTTGTTTGCAGTATCCCAAAGCACTCTGACCATCATATCCCATTCTTTGCATAGTGAGGAGGCCTTTGCCATAATGTTCCGTAGGAAGTGTAACTCGCGGTATGTCAGTGGTGATGGGATCCTTATAGATCCATTCCGCCAGGTCCTCATCTTGTGTCTCTTCCTCTTGACTCTTTCCAAGAATGAAAGGCATTAAGGCACATGCTGGCGTGATCAGTGGTTGCTGGAGCAACTGCTGTGGTTTACCATGTGTTCTAGGAGAGGTGGGCATTTGTCCCACACAAAAGAGCTGACTTAAGTTATATTCCCCGGGACCTTCCTCTGCGACTTTCATCTTAAGCTTTTCTTGCTTGGGTATAGGGGTGTTTGAACTAGCAAGAGAGGTGGGACTTACATATGATGTGGAGGAAATGGCTTCCTTATTATTGGGAACAGTAATTTCTGGTTGATGGCTGATATTATGGCAAAATGCAAAGGGATTTGCATCGCCCAAGATTGTGATCTCTGCACCATTATGTGGGAACTTGATACATTGATGGTAGGTAGATGGAACAGCTTGCATGGCATGTATCCAAGGTCTCCCTAATAATAGATTATATGGCAGAGGAAGGTCCAGAACTTGACAAATTATGTGCTTTACCATAGGGCCTACTCGGATTGGTAGTACCATAGCTCCTTTGGATGAACGCTCTGCATCATCATAGGCCTTAATGGTGATCTTCTTGCGAGGATCCACTGATTCTATTGCATATCCCAATGTAGTGACCAATTGTAGTGTGCAAATGTTTAGGCCTACTCCATTATCGATCAAGACTTGCTTGATCCTGTGTTGGTTGACAAAGCCTTCAATGTGGAGTGAGGCGTTATGAGGTTGCTGGAACGAAGAGTTGTCACTTTCGGAAAAAGTGAGACAAGGTGATGACTTTAGATTTCCAACCATGGCTTGAAATTGGTCCGTGTTCAGGTTTGCAGGGACTGACGCCTCTTGGAGTGCTTGATCCAAGATAGTTTTATGAGATGGTGACAGGCGCAATAGCTCTAAAATGGATATGAGCGCAGGCGTTTTATCTAATTGTTCCACAAGATTATATTGCTTTGGGATGGAGGTGGTGCCTTGTGGAGCTGCCTTTATGGTGACCTTGCCACGACGTGTAACAACATTGCAATTTGGGGTGGGATTTTTGAAAGTGATAGTTGCAATTTGTTCACTGGCATCATACAGGTGATTGACAGTGTAATTATATGCAGCTTGCGTATAATCAGTGGTATCAGGACCTCGTCTGGAAGTGGAAGGACCCCTTTGATCTTGTGATGGAAGTGGATTCTTGAACATCAGATGATCATTATTGGTTGTTTTTGGATCATGTCCTTCACTCTCAATTTCTCCTCGATCAATAAGATCTTGAATGAGATCTTTCAATCGGTGACAATTACTTGTCTTGTGTCCTCTTCCTTGATGGAACTCACAGTGTTCAGTATCTCTCCACCATGCTGGTTTAACTTGTGGCTCATAATTGGATAGCTTAGGTAGAGTGATCAAATTTTGAGAGAGGAGTTGTCGCAATACTGTTTCAATGGGTTCCCCTAAGGGAGTGTATGTGCGTTTTTGTTTTTGTGGACGAGGTCTTGGTTCATCATGAGATGTGATGCGACCTTGATTAAGAGGAACATTTGTGTTATTTTGAGGTGGAGGATTTTGTCCTGCAAACTGAACCACAGGTTGTGCATTTTGGAAAGTTCGAGCATCCACAACTCCATCGTTGACGATATTCTTATTCTTGTTCCAGAAGTTCGGTTTATCGCTATTGAAGCGCGGGCGAGGACCATCTTTGGGTTCATTAAAGATTTTGATGAGTCTTTTATGATGAGTGCCCTTTCACATTTTATACCTTTGGTGATCATATCGTTAAAAGAGTCTGTGTCTTTGACATCCAGGTGAAATTCCATTTCTTTGTTTAAGTTGGAAATGAAAATTTCCACTAGTTCTCGTTCAGGTAACTGAAGAGAACGTCTGCTAGACATTTGGCGCCATCATTGCAGGAATACTAAGAATAATTCACCTGGTTTTTGTTTGGTATTGCACAGATCAGCCATGGTGATGTCGCGTTCAATATTATAAGAGTAATGAGATAGGAACTTCTGGATGAGTTCCTCAAATGTTCTTATGCCACCTGGTAGTCGGGAAAACCATGATGTGGTTGTTCCTCCCAAGCTTTGGGGAAAAAGGTGCATTAAGTATGTGTCTTCATATGCGACTTCGAGACAAGCAGAATGAAATTCTCGGACATGATCGGGGGGATCTCCCTTTCCTCTATATTTTTCGAATTTTGGTGTTTCGAACCCGCGTGGAAAGGGTGGCATATAAAGATTCCTATCAAACGGATAGGGACAGATGTCGTTAAGTGAGAATTGATTGGTCTTAACACCACTATGAAGTTGTTGGGCGAGATTCTCGACTTGTTGCCGCAACATCTCCATTTCATTTGGAGGAGGAGGTGGTGGGTTACCTCGAGGGATGTTATATCTGATGGGATCTCTACGCCTTTCCTCCTCATGGCGACTTTGTCTTTCTGATGCTTGTCTTAATTGGGCAAGATCAAAGTCTGAGGGGAGTTTGGCTCCTTCTTGAGCAAGTTTTAAGAAGTGAGCATCTGCGTTGCTCCTTAGTATTTCATCAAATAATCTGTTAAAATGAGGGTTATGCTGAACCCTTTCGATTGTTGAAGGAGTGGGTGTACTTGGGTTTTCATCATTCCCATTTCCTCCAAGTGCCTCTTGAAATTCATTGAGGTTGTCCTCTTCTTCCTCAATTTCTATTTCTCGTTGCCTTGATCGTGATCGGGTTTGAGCCATTTTGTTTGCAAGTTTGTTTTGAAGTTGATTGAAGATGATGATGAGTGGTGATGAAATGAAAGATTGATGATTGGTGATTTGTGTTGTATGGGGATCTCTAGCACTTTAAGGTAGATGTAACCGAAATTCCTTCTTTAAATTGCTTGTTTGTTTTGATAAGATTTGATGTGATAAGGTGTAGAGAAATCTGAGATGTGTTACAGATTGAACTACCTAGCAATGAGAGGATTCACTCATGCACTAGTTTTAACCTGCGTAGATGTGTCTCTTAGGATGAGCTTATCCTAGATGTAGAAACAATCTAAAAAGTGATGTGATGTGTTTGATTTCAAGCAATATCTAAAAGGGAATCTTGGGACAAGAACCTCTTAATGTTTTGAGAGTTTTGGGATGGATTGATGATGAAGTGATGATGTATGAATGAGATGATGGATGTTTTTGTTTTTCAACTTCAATAAAAACTTTGGGTTATAAATGGGACAAACTCTATCTCTTCCCTTTCAGGCGTTGGTGGCACTTCTCGAGCTATGTTGTAGGTGATACAGATGTTTGGGAAGAAATTGGGATTAATCTTTCCTCCTTGATTTTTGTGATAACTCAGAGCTCTATATTGCATAAAAGCTCTGTGGTTTAATGATTTGGAATCAAACTCGTTTGTTTTACCTTGAAGGTATAGACGCATGCGATATAGAAAAACTCTACGTGAGACAAAGATTTGTCTATTGAGATAGAAGAATTTCCTCCTTTTGATCAAAGCCTTTGAGCTTAGTGGTCTCCTTTTCAAGGTGATATTCTGATGACACTTCTTCTTTCGCAAGATGTGAAGAATGGTCATAAAAGTTGTGACTCTGTGTTGTTTGCACTTTGTTTTTGGTATTTTTGGTTGTGTTGACAGATGTTGGATGAATACTTTGTTTTTGGGATTGATTTTCTGATTTTTTTCTTTGACAAGAAAACAAAGCAAGCACACAAACACAAAATTGTAGCCTCAAAGGCACAAATGAGTATGGGTCTAGATCAACCCAATTCTTGGACTTGTTTTTGACCCTTCCTTTAGATTCACGTCGGGTTCACCAAATGATGCCCTCCTAAATGGCACAAGGTTAGTCTAAGATCAAACAACACAAAACACACAAGATGTTAGAGTTAATCAATCAAAAACCAAACACATGAAGGCATTCCAAAGGAGATACTAAAAACACATGCTAATGAATCTAACTAAAGAAGTAAGACAATGAGATATCTCCAACTATCTCTCAGCATGATATTAGTTCCTTCTCCCTTGTTCCTCTCCTCTCCAAGTTCCAAAATAGTGTAGCTCTCAGCAGCTTTTTGCACTATGGATGCTTATGGAGGATTGAGATTGTAGCATAGCTCCAAACATGAAATGGAAAAGCTATTTTATGCTAAAATGATATATTTTAACCAAAAGACAAAAGATTAGATTGTTTATGCTAAAATGCTCTCTAAAATGGCTATAGTCTAAATGCTTACAAGTTTTCAGGATCTGGATTATGAAGGAATGGGCTCTATTTATAGGAAAAATGGAGCAATGGATGGCCAGGATTGAATGGTTTAATCAAGGGTCAAGCTTGAAAGTTGGGGATCCATGTGCACAATTTGCACCAATGAAATGGTGACAAGTGTCAACACAGGATTGGGTTGAGAGAAGAGGTTGGAGGCATTAAAGGCCTGAGAAGACCTCATGGTTATCTAAAGGCTAAGGGTCAAGTCTAAGTTAGGTTTACCCACTAAATTAGGAGTTAATCCAAGGATAAACCTTTGTACAAATGATTAAGAGATAATCATGGTCAAAGCATTAATGACCTGATGAGACCCTTGGGTTGGGTAGAGGTTGAGTCAAAACAAATGTTTTAACCATGTAGGAGGGTTTGGGTTAACCATTAATGGTTATTGGAGACTTTGTGGATTAAGTGGTTGAAAGTTGGAAGCCTTTAATGGTTTTCAAAGACTTTGGGGTTTTTGGTGGTTGAAGGTTGAAAACCTTCAATGGTTATCCAAGACTTTGGGCCATTTGAGAAGTGACTCCATTTTGCTTATGAATGTGACAATATTTAGGGGATGGATTAGGCTAATTAGGAAGGGGTTAGAAGAATCTAGAAGGGGATTAGATTTTGCAAGTGGATTTGGTGGGTGAGGGAAAATAGGATTTTATTTAAAATAAAAATTCATTTATTTCAAAATGTGTGCAAGTTGTATTTGTAGGAAAATGCAAGTGGGGTGGGGATAATGATTTAAATAAATATTTTATTTAATTTATTTAAAAGAGGAATAGGGGATTTAATTAAATAAATAGATTTTATTTATTTAATTGATTTGTATTTGGTTTAATGAATTAATTAAAATAAATTGAATAATTTATTTAATTAATAGAAGAATGTTTGGGGATAAATTAATTAAATATTAATTTAATTAATTGATGGCTAGTGGATTTTCAATCAAATAAATACGAAATATTCATTTAATTAAAATGGACAGATTTATGTGACTACAATAGGGTAATCGAATTTGTTCTAAAATTTAATAAAATGAAATTTAATAAAATGAAATTTAATATATATTTTAAAACAAATTTTCATAATTAAAGAAATATAAATTGTACATGCATTATGTTTAAATTTTACACACACACACACACACACACACACACACACACACACACACACACACACACACACACACACACACACAATGAAATTTAATATATATTTTAAAACAAATTTTCATAATTAAAGAAATATAAATTGTACATGCATTATGTTTAAATTTTACACACACACACACACACACACACACACACACACATACGCATGAGTATGTGTGTTTATGAATATGCAATTTATATCCATTTATATGTATATATATGTATGCATGTATGTATCTGTGTATATGTATACACATATGGACTTACATATATAGAGATATACATATATGCATATAAATATTTAGCTATACATAAATATACATATACATATACATACATATTTATGTATATAAGTACACACATATGCACTTATGTAGACATATACACACACAAATGTAGCTTTGAAATCATATGTGATTTTTCAATGTTGATACATACATACATACATACATACGTACATACATAAATACATACATACATGCATACATACATACATACGTTCATACATACATACATATGTGTGTATGTATATATACACATACACACATATATACATATGTATATAAAAACACACATGCACACTTATGCACACACACACATGTAGCTTTGAAATCATATGTGATTTTTCAATTTTGAATATTGTCACACTTTAAACTTCATTATATATGTTTTAAGAAAATTAAATTTCATATTTTTTTTTATCATTTTTTAATTTATCTAAAAAAAATCATTTGAATTAATAAATAGTTATTTATATAGTAAAAAATCATTAAAAACTTATTAAAATTTGATGGATAATATATATTTTTCTCAAAAATTAGGTTGGACACCTAATCTTATTTTTTCCTAAAATGCAAGTAACATGTCTTTGAAATATGTAGTTTTCACCATATTAATTTAAATGTTTTTAGAAAAAATATTATTTATAAACTAGATTCAATTTTGGCTTGATAAAGGGCAAGGATATAGTATAATGAGAATTTATGAATATAAAGTTGGGTGAGTTGGAAAGTATGTCATGCGAT
The DNA here is from genome assembly GCF_030272615.1 of Cryptomeria japonica. Lineage (NCBI taxonomy): Eukaryota > Viridiplantae > Streptophyta > Pinopsida > Cupressales > Cupressaceae > Cryptomeria > Cryptomeria japonica. The sequence continues at coordinate 292,941,206 of NC_081405.1, forward strand.
GTGAGAAGTGTGTACAAGGGGAAAATCAACATGTTAATTAGACTAAAAAGACAACAACTAAATCTTAAATCTAAATAACATAATCCAATCGTAATGCAATGAAGGAATGCTTAAAAAATAAACAAAACAACATAATCATGAAACAATCAAACAGATGTTGATTCCCATGCACTTGGCCTCCATCATTCTCCTTTTCCTTGTGTAGGATGATGGCTCTCAAAGACACACTTCACAAAAACTTGCAAGATAAAAGCATAAGAATACAAAGATAGTGGTTGTTGAAAAAGGAGGATTGAGCCTAAATTTATAGGTTTTTTGATATTCAATGTGAATTTAAAGCATCTTTTAAGTGTTTGTTGAGCTATGGCAAGATTTGGACACAAGCAACACTTGTTAGAGTGAGTTAGGTCATACAATGAACCAAAGGGCACTAATGGTGGTGTAAGCACCTTGACGTATTTAGTCATTAATGAAGATTCATTACATTTTGACATTTACATAGAAGGGTGTGAAAACTTAAATTTTTTACATCTGATTGTCGATTTTTTTGTATTTGCTAAAAATTTCACACATTTGATGATGTAATTTTGTAATTCATATAGGTTACACATTTGCTTTAAATGTTCAGCATTTTGAGGTTATTATATTACGCATTTGACTATAGAATTACACAATTGATGATTGAGTTTCACATTTGCATTTTGCATTATGTAGTTGATTTAAGTATTTTGCATTTGATAGTTAGGGTTTCACAATTGCTTAATTAGGGCTTTTATGCACTCCGAGTCTATAATTTGCAGGTTGCTCTTTTAGTCCTTGGTGCTCAGGAAAATAGGCCTAAGGGTATTTCATGGTGTCATCAACTAGATGATTATGAGCAATCATACTTGTGACAGATTGGTTTGTACCATGTGTTCTATATGCCCGAGGTTATGAACAACAAGGGTCTAATTACGACACTTGTGGAGCATGGCACTCAGAGATGAGTCATTTCACCTACCAAATGGGGAGGCTTCTGTGACACTAGATGACATTTGGCACATCCTATGAATTCCCATCCATGATGAGAGGGTGATTATTGAGCCACAGTTTGAGTTTGTCACTCTTTGTGATTTGTATGAGTGTGACCCAAAGGAGATGCGTATGGATGACTTGTATGAGATCAAGTGGAGGAAATTGATGGCCACATATGATAGGTACAATGTTCTGTTGTGCAACTTTATTGTTTGCACATTAGTTCCTAATAGACAGAATCATGGTTTCCCTATCAGGTGGGGTAGGTTACTAAGGGCGATGGTGTTTGATATGAGAGTGTATGCTTGGGGTCCTTGCATGTTTGTGATGATATATCATCAATATTTAGTGGTGTACTTAGGAGCTCAATCTATAAATTGTTGGATCACACTTCTACAAGTGTGGGCTTGGGACCACATCGTAGTGTTTCAACTTATAGTTGACATATAGTTGGAGGTAGGGAAGCCCTAAAATTAAATTTGCATCAAGGGACATAAAATTTTAATATAATTCTTATTCCAAACCCTCATATAATTATTGTTTCCAAATAAATTGAAATACCCACAAAGATTTAACATTTAATCTTATAAATTATGCACACAATTTGTAGATTTGATTGTCAAATCAACCCCAAACTTCACCAAACTTGAGATCAGGGTTTACTTTAGTGGCAAATATTTCACGTCGGTGACCTAGAAAATGGAAAATATATTGTACCGATTGGGGATGGCCATGTCGCTCGGACTTTATAAATATTTGTCAAATGCACGACCCAATCGCTCATTATTTTATGTAATTAATTGTATCTCTATCAATATTTTTCCAATAGAATCTACGTTTTTCACATGGTAAATTCAATATTTTTGCCTACACTTTCCGAGGTTATCTTAATAGATGACCATAATTCACCAATAGTCATATAAAGATTTATTGGCCAAGAGGACCCAAATTGCCTAACATTTTGTGGAAGCGTGTCTCAGTTCACCCCAATTTTCACCAACACTATTATAATTGCCAATTAATTGGACAACCGATAACTGCCTCGAAAATTACATAAAATGTGTTATAGTTAAGCGCGATTCACCAAATATTTGTATACCATATAAAATTCCAGCCAAATTCAGTTAATAAGGATTGGTATAAATATAGTCAAAGATCATATTTATCTCTACACAATTTGGTCAGTTCTAAGCTCTTAATTCAGATCACTAGTAAAGTTTCAGACCAGGAACAACCATTGTTGTTGATTGCATTGGCGACTACTATTGACCTAAAGGTAAGTGATCATATTTTTGAAGTGTTATAATATTATTCTGAATTCATCTCTATCTGTTTGCATTGTTGAGTTCATTCTTATTCAGTGGGGACTCATCAGTGGTCACCCAAGAGACCTCAGACATCTAGATTGCAGGTCGTAGGGCCAATGAATCATATAGTCTATTATTACTTCTTCAACAAATTGATATTTTTTTGTAGCCTTTATTTCGTTGGAGATGTCAAACATGAAGAAGGGTAGGAATCTTGAATGTGGGGAAGGCCAAGAGAGGCCTGCAAAACATAGAATGTTGTCTTCGTACTTTGGTGTTGGCAAAGATTATGGTGAAAATCAAGAAGGTACATCATCACAAGTACAAGTACAAGTACAAGATTCACAACCTACACCACATATTGAACAAGGCGACGAACTTGATATCTTAGATCATGATGAACTTGAAGAAGATTTTCTGGTAGATACCCAAGTTAGCCAGAATGATATAATCGACTTGAGTGATAATGCCACATATGATAATGCATGAAAGGGGAAAATAAAAGCCAAATAAAAAAAAAGATCAACCCAAATCAAGAAAGTATCAAGAGTGAGATATGTAAGTGAGGAATTTTCAAATTACTTGGGCGTTAAAGTATCCATTCATTGAACCAGTGGAGAATCCAATTGAAGGCGAGCCTCCAATAGAATGGAGGTGTAAGATTTTCTCTTGGAAACATAAAAAGAAAAAGAGGTTGCGGCTAAAAACTGACACCATAGAAAAATATAAGGGTAAAGTTTACGATAAATAAATGATAGATGGAGTTGAAAAATCAGCGAAAAGATGGAAAACAAAGGAGGAGTGTAAGAATGTGAGGAATGCAAAAAAAATTTATTTTTAGGAGAAAATATAGATGAAGCCTACTGAAGTTAAAGGTTCTATTGAAGTTATTCTTGGAAAAGTAATGCAAATAGAACAACTAGGAAAAGTTATTCAGTTAAGTGTTGTTTTTTATATTTTGAGCAGAGGGCATGCTGTGATAGACTACCCATCAATGAGTGGTTTAGTACACTTTTTGAAAGTTTCTAACTATCCTAATAGTCACTGGTCAGTAAACAGTGGATGGGAATGGGAAAGTTATCTTCCTGAGGTTGAAAAAGAAGAAAGTATGGAAAATATAAGAGAGTCAAACTTTATTGCATTGTCTTTAGATGAAGTTATGACAGTAGATAATTCTTCATGGGCATGCATGCATTTTTATATTGTACAAAATAATTCCCAACAACCTCATCTACTATTTATTACTAAAATGAAGGATAGTGCGATAATGGAAAATTTATTTGAACTAGTAAAGAGTTGTTTAATTGAATATGGAGGTATGGATGACATGATGATTGCCAAAAAGTTGGTGTGTGTTGGAGCAGATGGAGCTTCAGTAATGCAAGGTCAGAAGAAAGGTCTTTGCACAAAGATGAAAACTTCTTATGCACCCTACATTACTAGCATTCACTATATGGCTCACATAATGAATCTAGCTTTTGGAATTGTGAGCAAGCATGCTCCAATAAAAAAAATGAACATTTAATCAGAGAGCTCTACTCACATTTCTGTCGAAGTCCCAAACAATTTATGGAATTTCAACACTTTGCTGATAGAATAACCAATGGGAACAAGCTTCTTAAGGATAATGATACCAAATGGATCTCTTTGGATGGAATAACACATCGAGTTTTTTCAAAATATCCATCCTTGATTAGATTATTTAACACAAATTGTGATGAATTAGAATAACCAAAATTTCCTGACCTTCTTTGGAGGTTAAGTAATATAGAGACACTCTTAAGTTTAGCAACTCTTCTCCCCATGCTAGAGGAAATGAGGAATATTATGAAAAAAGCCTACCAGAGAGCTATCTATATTGCAAAATATACTAACCTACGTAAGATGACATGCCTCACCCTCGATAATCTCTATAGATCTCAACCAACATTATCTAATGAAAAATTTTCTAAGTGGCAAACGCTCACAGATTTGAACAATCTTGATAAATTTTTACAAATCAGTGCCAATGGGGAGCTATGTGCCAGTGTACGCAGAGTTGAGATACCAATGCAGGGTAAGTGCATCAAGATGGTGAACAGAAAAGTGGCCACATGCCAAAAAAAAATAAAAATTTTCATAACCCGTGCGGGTTCTAAAATTTCAAAAATGTGCTAGGCTTGGTAACACCAAGCCTAGAGAAAAAACAATATAAAAAACCAAAAGTTTCATACGGGTTTTGAGAAACATATTTCTTTTGTGTAGGCCACGGGTTTTGGCCATTTTCAACACCAAAACCCATGGAACAACAGCAAGGAGAAGCCAAAAAAGCATTGAACCCACACGAGTTTGTAGCTATTTTTTATTTTCCCAACATCGAGAGCAATTTTCAACAATGGCACCCCGTCGAATAGGTAAGATTTGATTTGTTTGACTATTTTTCTTTGCATTTTAATTAAATTAGGGTTTTTTAATTGATTTAAGTTTTGTTTTTATTAATTTGATGTCAGATTCTTCAAGCAATCCCCAAAAATGAAATAGACAACAAAGACCTCCTCCTGCACAAGCAACACAAGAAAACCTTGTTAACATTGCACAAGAGCAACAAGAAAACCCCCAAAATCCTAAAAAATGCTGCTCCTCAACAACCACCACCACCCCGAAACCCTCCACATCCTCCATTAGATCATGTAGATGCTATAGAAGAGGATCTCATCAATCACATTACACAAAATAGTGCCCAAATTTCTATATTGGTGAATAGGTTGAGGACCTCTAGGCTTGAGCACCACTCAACCCTTGCTAGAACACTAAAAGCAATGGCTAATATTGCAAATGAGGTATCTAGGGAGGTTACAAAATGGGGTTCATGGAGGGATAGATGTCGAACATTTTATATGGATGGGTTGTCATATGATCAAGTGAAGAAAAAGGGCATAGTTAAAGCTGACATATGTGCTCTTTTCATCGATCCTTTTACCAGTAACAACCTAGAACTAAATACGACTCGGTTTCCTATACATTGGTGTGTTCATGCTAGGTTGAAAGAAGATTTTTGGGATAGGTGGTATATGGTCTTTGACCAACCACCTTGTAATAATTGGGAGGTGCCTCTATATTTTTTGAGAAAGTTGTATTGTGAGTTTATCCTTGACGAGAAGCCGAATTACTTTGACATCTGACAATTTCAGGGTAGAGGGAGAGCCTCTATGTAGGATAGACCTGGGGTCCATAGGGTGGTAGATCCACAACATAGGAGGCATACAACTCCTAAACCCATGCTTCATGTCACTGTCCCTATATCCTTGAAGGAGTCTATGGAATTACAGACTCTTCAGGTAGCTACATCATTGACTGATGTCATTGTTCAGCATGGCACACAGCTGGTCAGAGCAGAGGATGTACCAACACCTGTAGTGCCTCCTTCATCAGTGACATCTCCTTCATCAACAACACCTCCTTCCTTAGCAACACCTCCTTCATCAGCAGCACCTCATGCATCATTTGGCATGAGCTAGCCCATTCAACATATGTGCCTCACCTGCCAAGGTGTATGTTTTGGTGTAGACACTGACGCAGATGAGGATGGTGGGACATCTCATTTGTGTACATGTTGTGGGAGTAGATTCCATGCTTCCACTCTAGAGGATGTGGCCCTCACCGATGAACTGCTCAATATGTTGTACCCTCTCTATCAGACACATGTGTGTTTAATTCTGTTTATGACATGTTATCATTTAAGTGACTAAATCTTATAAAAATAAATGAATTTTTATTTTTAGAATGATTTAAAGTGACATATAAATAAAATGAATTGCAAGGTGCAACAGGTGGTGGGAGTACACCACATACTGTTCAGTCGACTCCACGATCACGAGTAGTTTTGCCATTAGAGGTAAAGATTTGTAAATTTCTTAAAAATATAATAATACATTGGATTCAAAATATATTTTGTTAATTATAAGTATCATTACTTGATATTTTGTAGGGCTCATCAGTGGCTAAGATGTCCCAACTTGATGATATCATGCTTTCAGCCATTGACTTTGGCCAAGATAGCTATGCAGTACCATTTAGATTTATATATTTTTGACTTAAGTGATATATTAAATACACGCTCTTTTGCCCTATGCTAATTTTTTCCATTAGTTTACCCCACCTGCCTTGAGGACATCTCGTGTGAGAAAGCCATCCTCTAGCACTTCGAGGCAGAAAAAGATATCCTCTTGGACACCCAAACGATAGAAGGTAATTCACTACAATTTAAATTCAATTGTTGAAATGTATTATGATTAAACATGTATATGTAGATATTGATAAATGCACTTAATTTATTTGTTCTATATATAGAAACATATGGGGTTTACAGAATTAATGAATGCACCTGATGTCGATGAGGTTCAGCAGAGGGAAGAGGTGATATCTTCATATTCACTTTGGATTGCATTCTTGCTTGTTCAAAATAACTAAATCCTTTTATGTCTATATCATATGTTATCATTTTTCATACAGGAAATGGTAATAGCTGTATCAGATTCGACTAGGCCTCCTAAGGTTACAGAAGAACTATACGAGGATTCAATGTGCATTTTTTCTACATATGTTAAAATTATTTGTTTTATCTAGTTTGTCAACAACTTTGGATTATTAACTTGTATGATTGTCTTTAAACTATTACAGGCCCCTTCCAAACTTCCTACTGTTATTCTACCATTCTATTTCAATAGAAGTCCTACACGTATATTGTGGGATCCAACATGACCAAGGCAAAAGGTATGTATGTCTTAGATCAACTCCTTTTCACTAAGTGCACAATGGGTTGAAACCGTCTAGTTAACTCCTTTTGGATCACTTACCATGGATATAGGAAATGGTCATAACTGATTCATCTGTGACTTTGCCTCCTACGACCACAACACATCCATTTGAGGCTCTGGTATGCTTTAGTTTTTTAGTCTATTCATTTTTAGTTATTATGTGTTATTTGACATATATGTCATTAACATGTATTAATGTTGTTTTACTAGTTATAGCCTCCTTCAGGACATCCCACGGATCCTCAACCTCACTGAATTGTAGAAGACAGAGATGAGGTAATCAACATTTCAACTTCAAACAATTTAGAGTTCATTATTTAGTTTTTTTGATGTTATATTGAGAAAATATATCTGATTCAATATTTGAATTGTCCTTGTGCAGCCACCTACAAAGCCACGTACTGCTTCAAAGAGGCTCGATTTTGATGATCCACCATAGTCATAGATACCGATAGAGACATATAGTTATAGTTGTGGTCATTGAAGGACCAATTTCTTATATATTCGACATTTGTATATGTATATATCAACTTTGACAGACATGGCACATGCCACATTTTTGTAACTATTATTGATTTGGCATCTATGCCATTTTTTGATATATGTACACGATTATTGTTCATTTTGATATATATGAAACTTGATATTCAATCCAATTTGTTTATTGATATATATGAAACATGATATTCCTAAAATTTAGTTATTTGCTATTGAAATGTGATTAAATTTGTTCATTGTGTATATGTCTTGAAATGTGATCCAATTTTTTCATTACTTGTAACTCATATGTCGTATACTTTTAAACTATCTATTGCCATATTGTTTATACCCAAGTACTGATACCGGTAATGTTGATATTGTGTATTTTGATTGAGTGAATTTGCTTTGAGTCCTTCGTGCATGAAGAGATTGGAGTGAAGTTATTATTTCATAAACTCATGCTTATGGAGTGAAGTTCATCATTTCAAGAACCAATTAAGACAAGATTTGAGCACACAAAGAAGATTTGAAATTTATCTAAGGATGAGTCATCTTAGGTAAGGTTTTCATTTAAATTTTAATCCATAACAAGTCGGCCTTAGGGTAAGAGACACACCTATTCATCCAAATCACCTATAAAAGAAGAGTTGAAGCACTTATGGACAATCCATATGAACCAATGGGGTCGTGTTGTCACTGCCTAAAAAATCCTATCTCAGTTTTGGGCAACTCGATTCCATTTTCTTGTGGTTAGATTTTTTCTGTCGCATAAAAAACCATCAAAAACTATCAGTGAGAGGTGGCAAAATAGTGCATCTTTTGTTCTGCTTGTTGTGGGAATAAATCATTCACGCGAGTGCATCTGGGTGGCTAGGTTTATGCTAGGCGTGTCCTTGTCTCACTCTCAAAGGCATTTGATCATTACGAGCCACCTTGTAGCGACGTTTTCCCTTGAGTGCTCAAAGTGGAAAAAATGGCCAAACTTTGATGTCCCGTAACTCAGAGACCGTGGCACTAATAGATGATTCATTTGAACCTATGGGGTTGTGTTGTTTCTGCCTAAAAAATCCTCTCTCAGTTTTGGGCAACTCGATTCCGTTTTCTTGTGGTGAGATTTTTTTTGTCGCATCAAAAACTGTCAAAAACCGTCAGTGAGAGGTGGCAAAATAGTGCATCTTTCGTTCTACTTGTCAAGGGAATGAACCATCAATTCAATCACATTTGGGTGGTGAGGTTTATGCTAGGTGTTCCCTTGTATCACTCCCCAAGGCGTCTGATTGTTACGAGCCACCTCATAGCTACGTTTTCCCTTGAGTGCTCAAAGTGGAAAAAATGGTCAAACTTTGACGTAGCGTAACTTGGAGACCATGGCACTTATCAATGATCTATTTGAACCTATGGGGTCATGTTGTTTCTTCCTAAAAAATCCTATCTCAGTTTTGGGTAAATCGATTATGTTTTCTTGTGGTGAGATTTTTTCTATTGCATCAAAAACCATAAAAAACTATCAGTGAGAGGTGGCAAAATAGTGCATCTTTCATTCTGCTTGTCGTGGGAATGAACCATCAGTGTAGGTGCATTTGAGTGGTTAGTTTTATGCTAGGTGTGCCCTTGTTTATCTCCCAAAGATGTCTGATCGTTATGAACCACCTCGTAGCGACATTTTCCCTTGAGCACTCAAAGTGGAAAAAAAGTCAAACTTTGATGTCCCATAACTCGGAGACCGTGGTACTTATAGACAATCCGTTTGAACCTATGGGGCTGTGTTGTTTTTGCCTAAAAAATCCTATCTCAATTTTGAGCAAATCGATTCCATTTTCTTGTGGTGAGATTTTTTCTGTTGCATCAAAAACTATCAAAAACTGTTAAGTGAGAGGTGGCAAAATAGTGCATCTTTCGTTCTGATTGTTGTGGGAATGAACCATTGGCATGAGAACATCTGGGTGGTTGGGTTTACACTAGGTATTCCCTTGTCTCACTCCCCAAGATGTTCAATTGTTACAAGACACCTCGTAGCGATGTTTTCCCTTGAGCGCTCAAAGTGGAAAAATGGTCAAACTTTGACGTCCCATAACTCGGAGACCGTGGCACTTATGGATGATCCGTTTGAACCTATGGGGTTGTGTTGTCACTACCTAAAAAATACTAACTTGGTTTTGGGCAACTAGATTCTATTTTCTTGTGGTGATATTTTTTCTGTCACATCAAAAACTGTCAAAAACCGTCGGTGAGAGGTGGCAAAATATGGATCTTTCGTTCTTCTTGTCGTGAGAATGAACCGTCAGTGCAAGCATGTCTAGATGGCCAGGTTTACATTAGGTGTGCCCTTGTCTTTCTCCCTAAGATGTCCAATCGTTACGAGTCACCTCATAGCAACGTTTTCCCTTGAGCGCTCAAAGTGGAAAAAATGGTCAAACTTTGACGTAGCGTAACTCGGAGACCGTGGCACTTATGGATGATCCATTTGAACCTATGGGGTCATGTTGTCTCTACCTACAAAATCCCATATCGGTTTTGGGCAACTCGATTCTATTTTCTTGTGGTGAGATTTTTTCTATCGCATCAAAAACTGTCAGTGAGAGGTGACAAAATAGTGCATCTTTCGTTCTGCTTGTCGTGGGAATCAACCATTAGTGCGAGCACATCCTAGTGGTCAGGTTTACACTAGGTGTGCCCTTGTCTTTCTCCCCAAGATGTCCGATCATTACAAGCCACCTCGTAGCGATGTTTTCCCTTGAGCGCTCAAAGTGGGAAAAACGGTCAAACTTTGATGTAGCGTAACTCAGAGACCGTGGCACTTATGGACGATCCATTTGAACCTATGGGGTCATGTTGTCACTGCCTACAAAAATCCTATCTCGGATTCAGACTATTCCTACTAGCCCTTCAAATTGGATAATTCAATAATAACTCAAAACTTTCCCAAAACACTTGGAAAAAAATTGCATATTCAGATACCCATTTGCAAGTTATTTAACATATGTCAGAATCAGACTCAGTTATTTATAATCAAATGGTACAAGTTTATTACAAATGTATTTATAATCAAATGGTACAAATTTGAGCTCTCAAAATTTGCAAATCAGCCCCATGGACACTTTCATATATAAAATTTGGCATCTTATATAAACGATCAAGCTCATTACTGTTTATATTTACAAAATTTTGCATCTAAATATGCAAATTACAACTCATTGTTGTTTTTTTATACAAAACTTAGCATCTAGATATGCACATTACAACTCATTGTTGTTTTTTTATACAAAATTTAGAATCTAGATATGCACATTACAACTCATTGATGTTTTTATATACAAGATTTGGCATCTATATATGCACATTATAGCTCATATACATATTACAGCTCATATGCATGTAGAGCACATCCAAAAAAGCAAAGTTACAATGTTTCGCAAAAGATATATACAAAATTGTCAAAATTATTCTACCATATTGTAGAATTATTCTTCTAGATGGCCCAAAATCAATCAAGTGAACCTTCTGGATCAACTCTAACCCTTAGTGTCTCAAGTATTGCCTCATGGTCTGATTCACAAACTTTCCACAAATCCTTGTTAAGAGGTCTACCATGATATTTAATCAAATGAATATTTGTTGGAACAAGAAGGTTTGAGTAATGAAGAATATGTCTATGTGTCTCAAAGTCCTCAAACAACCAGGCATTAGAATTTTTGATAGGGTACCTGCATTTTATAGAAGGATAATGCCAAAATCAATACAATGACTGCTAAATAAATGAGTTTAAGAGGTCTCAATACAACTTGACATGACAATGATATCTTCTAAGCCATGTCCTTGTCACAACAACGAATCCTATTGGGTACTCAATACCCTCTCCATCAACCACTATAGAAGTCAATTTCTTTTTGGCCTCAATACAATGACACAAAAAGTAATCTGTTCCTTCTTCGTTGTTCTCATCCGCAATAACTGCATATACATGACCTACATTTAATAGAAGGATATAAGTTAATACCAAAATCAACATAAGTTAATACTAATAAATTAAGCTTAAAATTGTAGCAAATTGTAACCCTTTACCTAGTTCAACTATGTCTGATACATGGTCAAAATCCACTAATGCTTCAATCTGGTTCATTTGTAGTGCTCTAAGAAGTTGATATGTATCTAGGGTTTGCAAAGGTCTACAAGACCATTGGTCAAACCACTCTTTTGATTCACATTCATCCCACAAAAAATGCATACACGAAGAGCAAAATCATGGAATATGTCTAGTATAAATAACTAGTGATGTTGCATTTGAACTTCTAAATGAATGCATGTCACTTGATCCAGTAAGTGTACAACAATCTAGATAGTTTTCAATGTTAGATTCACTTATTAACCAAAAATATCTAGAAACCATAGACTTACCTGCATTACCTGGTCCCATCATAGAGCTACACTATTGCACAATTGTTTTTGCATATATTAACATTGCACCACCTTCGTACTTCAATTCCTCTCTGGTAAGAGCTCTTTTCACACATGCTCTTGCACCATCATGCTCTCCCTTTCCATGCCTTGCCTCAATGAAATTCCAAAAATGTTGCACACCACTTGTCACATGCATCCTAGTCAACCAGTAGAACATCCTTGCATTCTTGAATTGTGCGGTGCAATTGTCCGACCATATTAAGTGTTGGTTGTATCTTATATCTCTTTCCCTTAAACTATCATAGAAGACTGTAAAACATCCTTGCACAAACTCTAAGGAATGAGTATGATCATTGCTGATATAGAAGTGATATTCTCTTATAACCTTTGTGTCCTCCTTGATGCTATCATGTGCATGCATGAATGCTATGTGTGCAAAAAACATAACTTGTGTAGAGTGGTAATACATAGATTGTACTTCATTTTGTGGCTTTAGTGTATAATTCTCAGCAAAATCAATGATAGAGACAATAGTGCCGAGGGGGAAAGTGTCCTTACACAACTTGAATTTCTCATCTAACCACCTAGCTCTATGTGTGTGACCTATGTACTCATATACTAGTTTCTCTTGAAACATCTTCATAAAATCAGCTACGCATATATCCCTTTTCACTAACTCACACCTCTTTAATTCTTTTCCATCTTTAACACCATATGTGACTGACTTATATTTTCCAATAGAAACTAGTTCCTTACCAATTTCATGTGTGCTATCTAGATGTAGGCATCTATGCAACTGTTGCAAAATGCCACATGTAGGACAAAAACCTCTCAAACACATCATCTTATAATAAATGCAATCATCATCTCGTCTACATAGTACACTTAAAATAAATTCTCTCAGTGACTTAGGAGGTGCTTGTAGACCACATTCCTGCAAAACATTGTTAGTGTGCAAAGTACAATAGATATAGCGATAACTATCATAATGCATGGAAAATTCAACATGGACCCTACAACAACATGTAGTACGTGCATGATTAATCTTAACATAAAATGGTTTTGTCATCTCAAAAAATCTTTGACTAATTTTAATATGAGGAAAGCTTTGAAGAAACCTTTCATAAAATTGTGTTTCAGTTGTATCTAAATAGTGTTTTGGATGTGGCTCACGATTACTAATTCCAATTCACCTTCTAACAACATCTCTTTGGTTGGGTGAAACCCTTGTGTTGTCATGCCAATATCTCTCAATTAACGTTCTTAGTGCATCAACAATAGCCTTGTCCTTGTGTGGGAGTCTACTCGAGAATGTCCAAAGAGAATTATTGTTAGGATCCTTGATTTTCTCTCACCTCTCTAAGGCATAGTGTAATGTGGTTCTACTTATCCATAATGACTTGCTTGTTTTGCTTATTAAATGAGATTTTTTCATTTCCTTTCCCATTATGGTTGATGTGAGGATACGATGAGTAACATTAGCATCTTTAGTGCATGATTTTGAACCAATGGCTTGGTATGCATCGAAAAGATTTCTCACAATGGTTCTTTCACTATTATTTTCGGATGTTCTTAACCCCAAAATTTTCATTATCTCTCTAAATTTCAGATTTTTAATCATTTCAACAACTAATTGGCATCTTCCACTTTGATTTAAGTTTTCAAAATAGTTATTCCAAATTCTTCTAACCGTTCTTCTATAAGTTCTTTCAGAAATTTTATCATGCATTGGCTTCACAATATTTTCATCAATATCTATTAGGAACTTTGGTTTTCTATGAATTATTCTAAGAGGTGTTAAGATTGGTGCATGCTCTTTGTTTTCGTTAGGTGCATTATGTGCATTGATCACATCAAATTCAAATGGTATATCTTCTTCAATTTCATTAACATGTGCATTCACCAAATCATTTTTAAATGGTGTATGTTCATTGCATTCATCATATGCATTTGAATTGGTGTATGTTGATCATTTTGATTTGGTACATTAATAATATCAATTTCTGCTTTTATGGAAAGAGTCAATGAAATTGTTTTGGATATACAATGTTGTGGAGGATCCTTAAGAGAAGATGAGATTGTTTCTAAAGTCTTAAGAGAATTGCTACCAGCATACAAAATGAAAGTAACTACTATTAATGAATTGAGAACAATGCCTAATGCATCAGTATCTAGAGATACTCTGGTTGGAAAATTTTTAGCATTTGAGCTTGAGGAATTTGGTCCTATTGCTACAATTAAGAAAAATTTAGCCTTCAAAGCATCATCATCTATAGCATCATCATCATCTAAGAAATCTGATTGGAAAGCACTTTATGCAGAAGAAATTGAAGATATCAGAAGGGAAAATGAAGAACTGGAAGAACTTGAAGCACTATTCGCAAGGAAAATGCCTAAAGGTCTAGTTGGAAGTAAGTATGAAGGTAAAGCACCATTTAAATGTTTTAACTACAATAAAATTGGTCATATGGCATCTAGGTGTCCTGATAGACATGCAAGATTGAGAGAAGAAGCTAAAAGAACATATAAGCCTAACCCTGAATATCAGAGATACAGATGTAAGACGAATAAAGACAAATCATGTTACTATGTTGATGAAGGAGTCATTGATGATTCTGAAGAGGAACCAACAGACAATGGATGGGCTTTTGTTGCAATAATAGAAGATCAACCGACACCTACTGTACAACTGATAGAGCAGGTACTAGTAGCTAGAATTAAAGAAAAGGATGAATGCATCATTGCTTCTGGATGTTCACATCATATGACTAGTGATAAAAGTAAATTCTTATCTTTTCAGGAATACAATAGAGGTCTAGTAAGATTTGGGGATGATAAAGCTTGTTTGATCAGTGGAAAAGGTACTATATCTTTTGATGGTAAGCACAATACTGACAACATTTATTATGTTGAAGGTTTGAAGCATAATCTTTTGAGTGTTGGTCAATTAGTTGAAAAGGGATTTTAGTTACAATTCAAGAATGGTAAATGCAAAATCTTGAACAGAATTGGTTTGGAGATTGCAATCGGTAATCAGACTAGAGGTAATATCTTTCATTAGAATAACAATGAGAAAACATGCTTGATTGCACATATTGATGAAAGTTGGCTATGGCATAAGAGACTTTGTCATGTAAATTTTGATTGCATTGTAAAAATTAGTACAACTAAGGCAGTAAGGGATTTACCTAAGATTGTAAAACCTCATTATCCGGTATGTAAGGAATGTCAATTTGGAAAGAAAGTTAGAATAACCTTTAAGAGTATTCTAGAGAAATCCAATAATATTCTTGATTTAATTCATACTAAATTATGTGGTCTGACAAGAACTAGAAGTCTTCAAGGAGATAGATATTTTATGCTAACCATTGATGATTATTCTAGAATGTGTTGAATTACTTTTCTTAGGGAGAAATCAGAAGCTTTTGGGAAATTCAAACTATTCAAGGAAATGGTAGAGAATGAAAGCGGTAAGAAAATCAAATGTTTAAGACCAGATCAAGGAGCTGAATTCACATCTAAGGAATTTAATACATTCTGTGAATTGAATTGAATTAAAAGACAACTATCAGCACCTTGGACACCCCAGCAGAATGGAGTTGTGGAAAGGAAGAACAAAACTATTCTGGATGCAACTAGAAGCATGATATCAGAAGCAAACCTACCTCATGTATATTGGAGAGAAGTGTGTGTGTGAAAAGTGGAATAAGGATATGTATCTGCAAAACACAACACTTCAATTTAGTCATTATATGTATGGTTAGTCAAATATATGCATTAATAAGAAAACCATAACAAAGTGACCAATTGCCTTCTAAAAGATGCGACTATAAGATTGCTCTCAAATTTTTACAAGCAATACCAGTGACTAGACTACACCAAGACGAAGGATTTAATCTATATGAGTATGATATTAAGCTAAATGGATGCAAGATGAATGAATAATTCAAGCAATAACAAATTCAAGCAATATGGATGCAAATAATATGAGTAAACTAAATATGGATGCAAATGATCTAAAAAAGCACAATATATCAATGACTCCAGAGTAAAATCAGCATACTGATAATGTATTCTCAAAAATCTTTGGGGGGTTTGGAATGAGAGCTGAAGGCTAAATTTATAGAGAATTACAAGAGAGATGATGAAAAAGCTCAATTTAAAATTAATTGAAAATAATTGAGAAATAAGGTTTAGTTAACCTTGAGATAGATTTCAATTATAGTTTAATTGAAATGCATTCAAATAAGAAGTTCAAGTTGCATTGGAAAAGAATATTAAATTAATTCCATGCATTTGTGATAAAAATAGATAATTCTTTGTTTTATTCAAGAGAAAAGTCTTTTTAATGCAACTGAACTTCTTTTTTTCTAAAAAGCTTTGAGTTCCAATTTTAGAGAATAATCAATAATTCAATTAAATTGCTTTTCTGATTTCAAGTTCTCAATTTAGAAAAAGAAATAATATCTCAAGTTTGATTTCCCTCTCAATTCAATTCTTATTTAATTTTCAATTCAACTCTTGCTTTGTAATAAATTCTTCTTTTTGTAATAAATTAATTCTTTTTTGCATGATTAAATGACAAATTTATTAATTAATTAAATATGCAAGGATATTTAATAAATTAAATAGGATAATTGATCAAAAAAAGATATTCTTGGAATGATTCAATTAATAATTAAATAAATATTTAATTAATATTGGGTGATTGATTTTGCCATGTGATATTTAATGATTAAAGAATTAACTATGTGCTCAAGATTTATTTAATTGCCTTTTGGTTAGGACCTTGGTGATGTTGTCGAGATTAGGGGCCCATAGTTTAGATGACCAAATTTAGGGTATTACATTTGCCCCTCTTTGAATTAATGTGTGAGCAACGTGTTGATTCAAAGAATATGTGATGTCTAGGAGATACCAGTCCTGAACTTGATTGATCACAAACTAGATAAAAAGTGAGGTGTTAGCTTGATTAGAAGTGACAAAGCTGAATGAAGTTTGATTAAAGCAATACCGATCCCAAACTTGATTGAACATAGGAACAATAGAAAACAAAAGATACCAAACTTGAACTTGATTGATCAAGAAGCGGATCTTACTGATCTAGAACTCGATTGATCTAGACATAGTGAGTGATGATAAAAATCGATCTTGAACTTGATTGATCAAGACACGATGAAGATAAACTGTTCAGATTGATCAAGAAACGAATACTGAACACTTGCTTAGATTGAGTGTGATTGAAGATACTCTTTAAACCCTTGATCGAGTTTAAACGAATAACCAGCTTGATGAAAAGCAATGAAACTGATTAACGTTAAGAGATTGATTTAGATGAAAGACAAATATCAGCTTGATTTAAAGTGATGAAATTGATATGCCCCTAGTGATTGATTCGATTCAGATGATCGAGAGATCTCAACTTGATATGAAGCGATGAAGATGAGATGCCCCTTAGCAATAAGGTCTTGATTTTCTTTAATTGGAAAAGATTTTTGCCCAACTTTTGATGAGGATTTAAAAAAATTATCTTGACATTGAAGATGTGAGGTCCTAAGATCACGAGTATGCCCCCTCAGGAGCGAAATCAAAATATATTGAGGGTAGTTGATTTTAGGTAATTTTGAGCGATGAAAAGTTATTTAAGCACAAATTGATTTTGAGGAATTTTTGAAGATTTGAAGTTGATTGAATTGATCACAAAATTGATGTGTGGAATTGAAATTGATATTCAACGTTGATTGATGAGAAATTGAGCACAATTTGAAGAAAGAATGAGCATTTGATGAAAATAGCGCTAAGTCGTCCAAATTTTGAAATTGACTAGCAAGATGATCTTGAATTTCGATTTTGATCCTGAAAATGGAATTAGAGCAAGCACATTATCTAAGGGTAAAATTTTCATGACAATCGGAGCAAGTTGAAAAATTAGGTTTTTGGCTATATATGGGACAAAAGTGTCATTTTCAAATCATTTTAACCCTCCAAGTTTGGAAATTCAAAAGCATTCTGTGAAGAAAATGGTGGTCTCTACTCATCAACATCGATTTGAGTGCCAGAGACATCATAATCAACCCCGAATTTATGAGCCAGTGGTAAGTGATCAATCTTAAGCCTGTTTATGTTTTCAATTTTGAATTTTTGTGTTCATTTTTCAAGTTTTTCGCAGGTTTGAAGTCAGGTTTCACGTTTTATTGTGCAAGACAAGATCCTGTCTCATACGAGTAACTAGTAAATTTTCTTTTCTCATTTAAAGTCATTAGATTTCTCGTGCGGGAGCTACCCTTGTATCGTACGATAGGTCTGTTAAAAGACCATTTTGTTGTGCAGGACCCAATAGTTTGTTGTTTGGGGTTGTTTTATCATATGAGAGCCATTCTTGACTCGTACAAGATGCTGCCCCTATCATTTGGGGAATAGTGAGCATTTTTGAGGGTCTAAACTTGAAAATTTGATTTTGCACTTGACTTAGTTAGATTTACGTGATGTTTTACTTCTCTTGTAGGCTCCATTGGAATGTTTTCTAATGCTCGTTGTTGGGTTTTTGCAGGTTCAATTTCCTCTTGTGCTCTTCAAATGTGTGTATCCTCCTACTATGGCACTAGTACGACATTTATTTGAGGTTAAGAAGGCTCATATTGACTTGTGTGGCTTGACTCGCCTATTGAGATTACCTGATATCCGTGTGAACCACAGAATGCTCATGGCATTGGTAGAGCGTTTCCATTTAGAGCATAACACCTTTCATCTGCCGGTGGGGGAGTTGACTATTACCCCCAAGGATGTATATAGAATCCTCCGTATCCCTTTTGCTGGGGATAAGGTGGATTATGATTCAGGGCACCTTCCAGGATTACAGGCAGTGAG
Organism: Cryptomeria japonica; assembly: GCF_030272615.1. Lineage (NCBI taxonomy): Eukaryota > Viridiplantae > Streptophyta > Pinopsida > Cupressales > Cupressaceae > Cryptomeria > Cryptomeria japonica. Next base: position 292,960,068 of record NC_081405.1, read on the forward strand.
GCATGTCTTCAGTGATCCTGACATTTTGACTTGGTCCATTAGTTGGGACATATTGATGAGCAGGTACAACAAGGAGTTTCCTCTGGCATGCGTTCTAGCAGAATTCATAGGTTGTTTTCTGATGCCAGATAGAGGACAACAAGGTTTCCAGTGTGGATGGGGCCGGATGTTAGAGAGGTTGATAGAGGCCCCTCAAAGACTTGGTTGGGGTTCTTATTTATTGGCCCACATGTATCGAGAGATGCATGAGGTCGTGTATAGAGATGGCCGGAGCATGGTGGCAGGTGTATATATTTTATAGGTTTGGGCTTGGGAGAACCTTCTCGTTTGTCGACCTATAGTAGATGATAGTAGAGAGCTGGGGCAGTCGGTTATATACAGGTATGCCAGATACATTACACAGCCCCATCTGGGCAAGATAGATTTTTGGAGATGACAGCTAGATTACCTGATAGCCATTGTATGGAAGCCTTACAGAGGCTTAGAGCCATGGGATGATTGGCAGATGGTTCGTAGGGACCTTTTTGTTACGCGCCCTCTCATCAGGAGATCACAAACTATCATGGAGTGGTTTGTCATTTCACAGGTGATGAGGCAGTATGGTTGGCCTTAGGGGATATCCTAGGAGTATACAACATATACTAGGTATTTTGATGAGGAGAGGCATGGATGGTCACCTAGGCTATCCTATGCCTTGGCTATGTAGGAGCTGACTGGGCTGCAGCGGCTGAGGTGGGATTACCTGGGTGATGTGGCAGATGCAGGGGTATTGCCCCAATATATAGATTATTTTTTAGCAGCATCCGTTCCCTTGATTTACAGATCCAACAGAGCAGGCTCCTCATATTGAGGATGATGCCCCCGCACCGGCATAGGGACAGGGTCACAGGTAGGGATAGGCATAGGGAGGTGAGGCTCCACATCAGACAGGTGGTGATCCTGGGGCTAGCAGCAGTAGGGTGCCAGCTGATGTTGGACAACAGAGGGGTGAGGGTGGATCCCTTGGGTGAGTTGGAGTGAGATTGGATGGGACTAAGGATGAGCGAGTAGCTCTGAGATAGGTCCATCAGTGGCGAGATGAGCAGGGTGGAGCCACAGGTGGAGATGGGGGTGGGGAGCCTGTGAGAGAGCAGGGGTCTGATGCTAGTCGATTGATGAGAGCACGTCTTGCAGAGCTGCAGTCACAGTTGATAGTGGCTCAGACTCAGCTGGCAGAGCGAGACCGACAGCTTGCCGAGGTGAGGGCCAAGTTTGATCGCCAAATAGCAGCATTGAGAGCAGAGTCGAGAGCCGAGATAGAGGCTCTATGACAGGAGGTCCTTCTCTAGAGTAGTAGGGCAACTTATTTTGTAGCGGCATATAGTGTTGCAATTCTTGTTGCGTAGTAGGTGATACCCTACTCACAGTATATGGCATGATCGGAGGGAGCTCAAGCACCACGTTAGGATCCCAGGCATCAGGCTCCTCCTCCACCAAGCGATGAGGGAGAGGGCGCCAGCTAGATTATTCTTTTTGTAGCTGGGATATTTTTTTTGTAGACACACCCATTTTTTGTAGCCTATATGATTCTTACTCTGATGGGAGTTTGTACATGTCATTGGACATCATTTTGTACTCTTAGACTTGATACGATATATATACGAGATCCGATTTGACTTCATTGTACTTGTGTCAATTGACTATGAGATGTTTTCTATATGCTTTATTCTACATGTATGCATTTCTTTTCAGCATAGATGAACATGATTCAAATGATTATGGATGTCTATTTTTGTTTCTTTTCATATGCAAATAAATGAATGTAAATGAGTAATGAGTAATGCAATGTTTTTCATTTTTCTATGCAATAAGATGAACCTGCATGAGTAATAATGAAATGAATGAATCTATATAAGATGTTTATGTATGTAGCTAACATCTCAAAACACAAGTACTTGATCAGAGAAATGATGAAAAGGAGACCACTTAGCTAAGAAATGATGAAGCTTCCAGCTCTCATTCAGAAGATAAAGAGATCATTATTATCACACTGAAATCACTCTAAATTCTCAAAATACAGGATGAAATGCAAAATGAGATGCAAAATGATATGCAAAATGCAACCTAAACCTAGTCACTGGATTTGAAATGCTTAAGATTCATCACCAAGCATAATGAACATAACAGGTAGATTAGAGTTTGTTTCTTTTCCATGTGCAATATTTAATTATCTTATCCGGAATGACCCTTTTTTCATTCATATCCTTGGATAGATTTCGTAGGGACCCGAATGGCATCATAAAGAAATTCCCTCAAAATAGACTAAGAAATGATATGGACCTCCTTGTAGCATTCAAATAGGAAGAGTCGAGGTATGTGAGGTGATTTCACCTTGATGTGAAGGCTCTTATCACAGACACCTAGCTAATTTAGATGTTTCCAGATCATTGGGATCATTCCTACAAGCAAAAAACAAGAAAATATTATGCCCCCAATCCTTGCACCTCTTAGTCAATATAGACTTCCTTGAGTTACTCAAGGGGATAATAATCGAAAACCAATATAAAAGACAACATACAAAGAAAATTTTCATGCATAGCTCAAACTATTTAGTGATTTTTTTCCATTTTGTTGTTTTGCTTGTTAACTCAGTGATAAAAACTCTTTAGTAGTCAGGAGACAGGTGACTGACTCGGAGTGGACGACCAGGTTTCAATGACGGAAAATTGACTTGGTTGACACTGCTTAGGACATGTAATGTGCTCTGTCGAGTAACCTAAGACTAGGACATTGATCAGTTTCAAGTCATGAGGGTTCTAACAAACCAGGGTGTCACGGAAGTGACTACAAAATATGTACAAGCGAAAGCAAAGATGCATGTGTTGATAGATGGAGCACTGGAGTACAAGAGGTGCCTGTTTACCAAGTTTTCGTCTACTTGGTAGAGATTCATTTTTTTGTTACCAAGGTGCCTGTTTACCAAGTTTTCACTAGGGAAATTTTTCTCTTTTGTATTTTTTTTTCTTTTCTTCTTTTGTATTTTTTTTTCTTTTCTTCTTTTGTATTTTTTTTTCTTTCTTTTTGATTTTTATGATTTTTTTTTTGAATCTTTTTTTTCAGGACTTTTTCAACTATATAGTTTGCTGGAGCAGAGAATGATAAGTAAAGAATCTCTTCAAGTGGATGGTGTTAATCGGTTCTTGGAGCTGTTCTCCTTCTGATTTTGAGAGCTGATAGGCACCAGAGTCGAAGACTGCAGTAGCAATGTAGGGACCCAACCAGTTGGGTTCAAACTTCCCTTTGTTGTCTCGAAATAGTTGATTTTTTGGATTTTCTCTCAGTACTAGGTCACCAACCTGAAATTCTCTTTGTCTAACCTTCTTGTTATATCCTCTAGACATTCTCTTTTGGTACACTCTGAGATGATCAAACACCACTTGCCGACGTTCATCCAACAACTCAAGTTCTTGCAATCTAGATATTCTATGATCTTCGTCAGTAACAAGACCTTGCAAAGAAACTCTTAGAGATGGTATTTCTAATTCAATAGGTAATACTACTTCAGACCCATACACCAAAGAAAAAGGTGTAGCCCCAGAAGGTGTTCTGATACTTGTTCTATAAGCCCATAATCTAGGATTGAGCTGTAGATGCCAATCCTTCTTGGATTTGTTCACTGTTCTGTGCAAGATAGTCAGTAGGTTTTTGTTAGATGCCTCTGCTTGTCCATTACCTTGAGGGTAATATACTGATGACCAATGTTGTTTTATTTTGAATTTCTCATAGAGCTCATCCAAGTCTTTATTCTTGAACTATCCTCCATTATCAGTCATGATGGACGAAGGTATCCCATACCTACAGATGATATAGTTTAAGATGAACAATGCAACTTGCTTACTAGTTGCTTTCATGAGAGGAACTGCCTCTACCCACTTGGTGAAATACTTAGTAGCAGTTATTATAAATTTATGTCCATTAGATGAAGCAGGGTAAATCTAACCAATGAGATCAAAGGACCATTGCTGAAAAGGCCAGTGTGTAGTGAATGGTATGAGATCCCGTGCTGAAGAATGTATGAGGTTCCCATGTAGTTGACATTTTTCACAAGTCTTAGCAAATTTGATGGCATCTTTTTCCATGTCTGGCCAGTAGTATCCAGCCCATAGTAGTTTATGCGCTAAAGTTAGGCCATTGAAATGAGATCCACAAATACCTTCATGGACTTCCGATAATGCACGTTTAGGCTCTTCAGTTTCTAGACATCTAAGCAATGTACCATTCAAACCTCATCTAAATAAATTGTTAGCTATGATAACATACCGCAAATCATTTCGGGTTAAGTTTCTTTTCTCATTTCGAGTAAGATTTTTAGGAATAACTTGGTTGTGCAGATAGGAGTAGATGTGGCTATATTAGGATGAGTCATGTCCAATAATAGAAGAGATTATTTGTGTTTCAGGGGAATCATAAGCTGGGTAACGTAACTCTTCCACCAAGAATTCAAAGCGAGCATTGAACTCTTGTAACTTAGGTATGGATGCTAGGGTGGCCATACCATCTGCTGCTCTATTAGCAGATCTTGGAATTTGCTGGAATGACACAAAAGCAAAGTACTTGAGATCGTCCACCATTCTCTTGTAAGACATCAACTTCTCATCTTGAGTCTGATATGTAACATTGATTTGATTGACTACCAGCTAAGAATCTCCATAAATATGCAATTCAGCAACCTTCCATTCAATGGCTAACTTTATTCCATTTACCAAGGCTTCATATTCTGCAATGTTGTTCGTGCAAGGGAAAAAAATCTTGTAAGACTTTGGGATGGAGTACTTTTGAGGAGTAATGAATAATATGCCACCACCTGAACCATTTTGAGTAAAGGACCCATCAAAGAACATTTTCCAGGGTTATTGAGTAAGATACATTATTGATTCGTTTGGAAACTCTATGTGCAGTGGTTGAGAGTCTTCAATCGAAGCTTCAACAAGTTGATCAAAAATTACTTGTCCTTTTATGGCTTTGTGTTCCACATATTCAATGTCAAATTCTGTAAGGATCATGACCCATTTCACGAGTCTTCTTGTGAGTGTTGCCTTGCTAAGAAGATACTTGAGTGGATCAATTTTAGCCACTAGCTTGACTGAATGTGCTAGCATGTAGTGTCTTAGTTTTTGTGATGCAAAGACTAATGCTAAGCATGCTTTTTCTATTATAGTATAATTCATTTCATAGGACACCAATGTTCTGCTGATGTAATAGATAGCTCATTCCTTTTTGTTGTCATCCTATTGTGCCAGAAGTGCCCCCAGTGATGATTCAGTTGCTGATATATATATAAGATTAGTGGTTTACCTTGAATATATCCATTAGCGAGTACATCTCATACCCAGCTGTCATATCAACTATCATATGAATATTTGGTAATGGAAAGTCATCTTTTGGACATGCTTTGTTGAGATCTCTGAAGTCAGTGAAAAATATGATAGATTTATTTGCCTTAGATATAGGTACTATGTTTGAAATCCATTCGGCATAATCTATTGCTCTGATAAATCCAGCTTTAAGCAGTTTTTCTAATTTAGCTTTGACTAATAGTGCCACATGTGGGTGCATCTTGCGGAGTTTTTGCTCGACTGGTTTCGCTCCTGGTGTGATTGAAAGGTGATGCATTATGAGATCAGGATCCAAGCTTGGCATATCAAAGTATGTCCATGCAAAGTTTATTTTCTTTTCTGAGAATAGCTGAGTGAAATCCTTCAATTCCTCTGCTGATAGTGATTGAGCTATGTGAATGATTTGTTGTGTCTCTTGACTCCCAATATTCACTGGCTGAGTTGGCTCGATCAATATGGAAGATCGCTCCTAGAAATGACTGGGTAGTATATCAAGTATCTCACCCTCAGGAACCTCAAAGAGGTTTTCACCTTTAGGTACGTCCTTTATTTTCTCTTTTTTAGATTCTGACACTGCCACTATGTGGTTTTCACCATTAGATCTTTTATTTTTACTTTTCCTATTTTTGTGACTAAGATACTTGATATCCGCTTCAGTCATATTTTCACTTTGTTCACCGGTGGAAGAGTCCATAGGTTTGACTGCATTGAGATAATAGGCTAATGTATAATCATTGGCAAAATTGGGTATATTCATTAGTTGGTTTTGTAACGTGCAGTCGATCAATTCAGGGTTTACTAAGGATAAATTTTGGGTAGGTTCAAGAGCGTTCATGGTATTGTTATCATAGCTACAAATCAAAAAGTTGAGTTCTAGAAGTATACCTTGTGTAAGTGTCTCGAGACCAGGAAGAGTCAGATCGTGATTATTAAAGTTCATGTTAATATTCGGTAGACCAGATTTGATAGATAGACTTGTAGCGTTGTTCTCTACGTTAGACTGGACTTCATATTGTGATTCAACAACAACAAGATCAGTATACAAGTTTTCATTGTTTACATTAGATGATTCAAAATTTTTTGCTGAGTAGATATTGTCTTGGGTAGGACTATTGGTAGGGTCATCAGTGTGATCGGATGAAGTTTCCAAGTCTTCTTCAAGTGATTGAGTGAGTATATGTATGGTATCAATACCAACATCTTTAATACTGCAAGTCCCTTCAAGATTTGGCTCATTTTTTTTTTGTATCTGACATACTTGTTGACATGATCAAGATGTCTCTGTTATTCCCTATCGTCTGCTCCATTCTGCTTCTTTTGGACTGATGACTGGTTCTTGTTTTGTAGCTTCTAACTCTTCTTGTGTAGTGCTGTACTTGATTTGTTCTGTCTTAGTATAGGGGTACATGGATGAAAAGCTTTCTGGTATTCTTCCTTCTATCAATGCTTGTTCATAGTTGGCTTGTCTCTTTCATCTGATTTCTTGTATTTCATTTTCTAGTTTCATACGTATGAGCACTTGAGTACCATTTGTGATGGTAGTGGACTCTCCTGGAGTTTCTACAGTAGATGTGTCTGAGTGGTGATTTGAACCCCATTCATATTCATTTGAGTCGGTCTCAGAATCTTCTACCTGTTGTCTACTAGTGTATATGACTAGAATTTTCAGTGGTGCGAATATTTCTCTGTACCTTTCTATTTCTTCCCTCATATCCTCTGGGACCTCTACCTCTTGTAGTCTTGTAGCTTATATTGTCGGGACTTGAGCAATGGCTATTTCTTCTCTTTCGATTGTTGGTTCCTCTTTTTTTGTTTCACAGGTATCTTGAGGTTGTTGTTGAGTGTTTACCTCTTGCAATGTTAAAGGTAGTTTCTTTCTCTTCCATTTAGTCTTAGAAGCATGTTTTTGATCTGATGTTTTTCCTAGAGTATATCCTAGTCTAGCTTTATCATTTGTGGGTTTTGTTTGTAGTTGAATTGGTTCAGTAATACCTTCCTTTTGTTTGCTCAGAGGACCAATGCTAGAATATCCCATGCGCTGAATCATTTTGTAACTAGGACCATACTAAGTAGGAGAAATCTCATAGTGTCATACTTCCTCATGTTGACTGTCTTCCTTAAAAAGCCAGTTAAGAACTACATCCTCTTCTATTTCATCTGCTAGAGAAGTGGAAGATTATACAAAAAGACCATCATATATGACATTAGGAGTTGGAGTCTGTGTTCTCATAGTCTCTGATGGTTTGCCCAACTATTTTGGTGATGGAGGAAGAGAAACTAATGAAAGCACTAGTTCTATCTTGTAGCCATCCATGCTGGTATTTGTGATCTTCAAACTCTTTTCTAAGTCTTTCATCAAAGCTTCTGGATTTTCATTTGTACAGGCTGCCCTATTAGGAGGCACAAAAGTATCTGCACCTTTTGTTAATACATTGCAAACAACATTGGTATCAGCAGGAATACTGACTTCACCTCCGTTATAGGGGAATTTTAAGAATTGATGGTATGTTGATGTAACTACCTTCATCTCATGAATCCATGGTCTGCCCAATAAAATGTTGTATGACAAAGGAAGATCAAGTACCTAAAAAAGGACATCTCTTTCTACAGGTCCCACTCTAATTGGCAATGATACCAAACCTTTAGAGGTCCTTTCTTCTTCATCATAAGCTTTAATTGTTATTTTCTTTGAAGGATCAATAACATTTTTAGAGAATCCTAGTTGTGTGAGCAGATTGTAAGTACAAATATTCAACCCTGCGCCTCCATCTATCAAAACACATTTGACTCTGTGTTTATGCATCATGGCTTCGATATGCAATGGCTGGTTATGTGGATGATTTAGCGAGTTTTCATCTTCTTCAGAGAATGTCAGATAGTGAGGTGAAGTTAGATGACCCACCATAGACTGAAACCGATTAATATCTAAATCCTTTGGAACGTTAGTGGTGAGTAATGCTTTGTCTAGGATCTCTCTGTGAGCAGTAGAGATTTTTAGCAATTCAAATATTGAGATTTGAGCATTTATCCTTTTCAATTGTTCAACGACGCTATATCCAAAGGATGATGTTTAAGTTAGCCTTTTAAATTTCTCCAAAGTTGATTCCTTTTGTTTGTTTAACGAGGCTGGTGGGTCTGATGTTGCTTGAGCCTGGTTGGGAGAACTAGCTGCTTGGAGAGTGACTTTCTTTTGAGAATGGGTCAGCGCTCTTGTATATCATGATTCATCTAGTTTGTCTTCAACTATAATCACATTGCAATATTCTGATTGTGAAGGTTCAAGCATGTTAATGATGTTGTCATTGCTGGTATAAGTATAGTTGACTTTAGCACCTCCTTTGGTCTTTGACGAATCACCTTGTTCGTAAATAGGTAAAGGGTCTTTGAATGCTTTGTGATCAGCATTAGTCGGGTGATTTTTGACAATGATTTTACCAGTGTCCATGAGATCTTGAATCTCATGTTTGAGCTTCATTCAATTGTTTATGTTATGACCCTTATTCCGATGCAAAATCATAGTATTTATTTTCTCTCCACCATCTTGGTTTGACTTCTGGATCATATGGTCTGGAGTTATCTGGTAGCATTATCAAATTGTTTTCCAATAGAGTCTTGAAAGTAGATTCATATGATTCTTCAAGAGGAGTGAAATCACACTTAGGTTTAGAGAGCCAAGGTTTCTCTTTGAACCATTCTTTTTTCTTAGGAGGATTTTCTACTGCAGCTTCAATTGCTTTGAGTGCTTGTGTACCACTAGCCAAGTTGAATATTGTGGGCTTTGAGGTGGTTTTAATAGTGTCTACTACTCTGTCATTAACAACATTCTTGTTGTTATCTTTTCCAAATTTCCAATACTTGTTCTTCTCTTTAGAGCTAGATCCTGGTTGTGTTTCCTTCCAAGGTGAGATATCCCCCTTTTTGATGAGCACATCTTCCATTCAAATGGCATTGTCTACCATTTTGTTAAATGATGGGTGTACTTGCATTTGTATATTGTATTTCAGTTTTGGGACCAAGTTATTGACAAATATATCCATTTTCTCAGAGTCTGGGATGGGTCGTGGATACCTAGAGAACATCTTTCTCCAACGCTGGAGGAAAGTGAGAAAAGGTTCCCCTATTTTCTGTTTAGTATTGCAGAGATCGATCATAGTCACATGATGTCGAATGTTGTATGAGTATTATTACAAAAATAGTTGGATTAGTTCTTCGTATGTTTTTATTCCTTTAGGTAGACTTGAGAACCATTCCATGGCTTGTCCTCCCAAACTCCTCGGGAAAAGGCACATGAGATATGTTTGATCATGCATGAACTCCATACAGGTAGCACAAAACTCTCTGACATGATCTTGAGGATCTGAGGTACCATCATATTTGTCAAATTTTAGGATCTCAACTCTTGGAGGAAATGGAGGAATGTATAGATTTTTGTCAAACAGAAATGGGCATATTGTCTCTAGAGAATATTGTTTTGGGGACTTATCCTTGTTTTTCAGTTCTGTGAGCTCCATCTATAAAGCTTGTAATTGTTTGTGTACTACAAGGATAGGCGAGTCTTCCTTTTTAGTAACGAGTGTGTGGACATCATATCCAGCAGGAAGTTTGGCACCTTGTTTTGCCAATTCCAAGAAATAGTCTTCCTTTTCCCTAGATAGGATTGGTTTCATCATTTTTCTAAAGTCTTTGTCTTTTTGACAGTCACGAATTTCTTTCTTGGGAGGTTCAGTGTCTTCGTCAGCGTCACTTGATGAGGAATCATTATCATTTCTGTGAACGTTACTATTGTCCTTGTTTTTGTCATTATGTTATGTCTCATATATAGGAGGAGGTTCAGGTTTGTCAAAAATTGGTCTGCTTGATGACGAAGGTATGCCAGTGAATGGATCCTTCTCGTAAAATGGGTTATCTTGGTATGTGAAGGGTGTTTCTTTGCAAAACACAACACTTGAATTTAGTCATTATATGTATGGTTAGTCAAATATAAGCATTAATAAGAAAACCATAACAAAGCGACCAATTGCCTTCTAAAAGATGCGAGTATAAGATTGCTCTTAGATTTTTATAAGCAATACCAGTGACTAGACTACACCAAGATGAAGGATTTAATCTATATGAGTATGATATTAAGCTAAATGGATGCAAGATGAATGAATAATTCAAGCAATAACAAATTCAAGCAATATGGATGCAAATAATCTAAAAAAGCACAATATATCAATGACTCCAAAGCAAAATCAGCATAATAATAACATATTCTCAAAAATCTCTGGGGGGTTTGGAATGAGGGCTGAAGGCTGAATTTATAGAGAATTACAAGAGAGATGATGAAAAAGCTTAATTTAGAATTAATTGAAAATAACTGAGAAATAAGGTTTAGTTAACCTTGAGATAGATTTCAATTATAGTTTAATCGAAATGCATTCAAATAAGAAGTTCAAGTTGCATTGGAAAAAAATATTAAATTAATTCCATGCGTTTGTGATAAAAATAGATAATTCTTTGTTTTATTCAAGAAAAAAAGTCTTTTTAATGCAACTGAACTTCTTTTTTTTTTTAAAAGCTTTGAGTTCTAATTTTAGAGAATAATCAATAATTCAATTAAATTGCTTTTCTAATTTCAAGTTCTCAATTTAGAAAAATAAATAATATCTCAAGTTTGATTTCCCTCTCAATTCAATTCTTTTATTTAATTTTCAATTCAACTCTTGCTTTGTAATAAATTCTTCTTTTTGTAATAAATTAATTCTTTTTTGCATGATTAAATGGCAAATTTATTAATTAATTAAATTTGCAAGGATATTTAATAAATTAAACAGGATAATTGATCAAAAAAAGATATTCTTGGAATGATTCAATTAATTAAATAAATATTTAATTAATATTGGGTGATTTATTTTGCCATGTGATATTTAATGATTAAAGAATTAACTATGTGCTCAAGATTTATTTAATTGCCTTTTGGTTAGGACCTTGGTGATGTTGTCGAGATTAGGGGCCCACAGTTTAGATGACCAATTTTAGTGTATTACAAGAAGCAGTGAATACAATGGTTTACACTTTCAACAGAGTTCACATCAAAGGTGAAACCGGTAAGACCCCTCATGAACTATGGTTTGGTAATACTCGTACTCTTAAATATTTCAGAATATTTGGAAGAAAATGTTATATTAGGAGAGATGAGTATGTTGGTAAATTTGATCCTAGAAGTGATGAAGGAATATTTCTTGGTTATTCATCTAAGAGCAAGGCATATAGATGTTTCAATAAAAGATTACAGAAAATTATTGAGAGTGCAAATGTGAAGATAGATGAATAGTTCAGAGGTAATTCAAGGTGTGTAGATTCTAAACGTGCAATTGAGATGATCATAAATGAACCTACACTGAATGCACCGGTACAAAATGCAGATCCAGTCACACCGACATGATCTGAAAATTCCATAGTGACCGAAGAACTGCAACAAGTGAATAAACCCAGGTATGTAAGACTGAATCACTCTGAAAGTCAGATAATTGGGAACAAGTATCAAGGTGTAATGACAAGAGGAAGACTGGAAAATGAAGAGGTATGTTTATTTTCTCAAATTGAACCAACATCTATTTTTGAGGCATGTGAAGATAAACATTGGATTAAAGCTATGGAAGAATAATTGGAAAAAATGGAAAAGAATAACACATGGACATTGGTTCCCCGGCCTAAAGACAAAAATGTAATTGGAACTAAATGGGTATTTAGAAATAAACTTAATGAAGATGGTAAGGTAATCCAAAACAAAGAAAGATTAGTGTGTAAGGGATATTCACAGAAAGAGGGAATTGATTATAATGAAACCTTTGCACCAGAAGCTAGAATTGAGGCAGTCAGACTATTTCTTGCATTTGCAGCACACAAGAACTATAAAGTATATCAAATGGATGTTAAATGTGCATTTCTGAATGGTGATCTTGAAGAGGAAGTTTACATTGAGCATCCTAATGGATTTTATTTGATAAATGACAAAGATATGGTTTGCAGATTAAGGAAAGCTTTATATGGATTGAAGCAAGCTCCCAGAGCTTGGTATGCTAGATTGGATAAATATCTTTTGAAGCTTGGTTACACTAAAGGTAATGCTGACAACAATTTATATTTCAAAGTGACTAATGATGACATCTTGGTTATTGAATTTTTTGTTGATGATATCATTTTTGGAGGAGAAGATGGATTGTGTAAGGATTTTGCTAATAAGATGCAGTAAGAATTTGAAATGTCTATGATTGGGGAGATAAAATTCTTTTTAGGATTGCAGATTTCATAGACTAATGAAGGTATATTCATATGTCAAACAAAGTACTTGAAGGAACTACTGAAGAAATTTGGTATGGAAAACTCTAAACCAGTAAGTACTCCTGTGACTACAACTAATAAATTGACACTGAAGGATGAGTCAGCCTCTGTTAATCTGACAAGGTACAAATCTATGATTGGAGGTTTACTATATTTGACACAAACAAGACTTGATATTATGAATGTAGTATGTATTGTTTCAAGATTTTAGAGTAATCCTAGAGAAAATCATGAATCGGCAGTGAAAAGGATTTTCCAGTATCTACAAGGCAAAACAAATCTTGGCTTATGGTATCCTAAAGATGAAAAATTTGATTTATGTGCATACACCAATGCAAATTGGGTAGGAGATGTAGATGATAGAAAGAGCGCCACCGGCAGAGCATTCTTTCTTGGTAGCAGACTTATTTCATGGTTGAGCAAGAAACAGAGTTGTACATCGTTATCAACAACAGAATCCGAATATGTTGCAGCAACAACTAATTGTACTGAGGTATTATGGATTAAGCAAATGTTGAAGGACATAAAGGTAAAATGCAAAGAGCCTATAATCATTTATTGTGACAATTCAACAACAATTGATATATCTAAGAATCTGGTATTTCACTCTAAAACTAAACATGTTTCTATCAAATACAATTTTCTGAAAGAGAATGTTGAAGCAAAGGAAGTGAAATTGGTTTATGTGAATACTAAAGAGCAGATTGTAGATATCTTTACAAAGACTTTACCTAAAGAAGCCTTTGAATATCTCAGAGAGAAGCTTGGGGTAATACCCTCACCGGTAGAGACTTAGATAGTTGAAGATTGGTATCAGACTGACATAAATTAACAGAGAAACCTTTTTTTGGCTTTGATGGAGGAGAGCTACTTCTTAGGGGGAGTAGTTGGTATTTGTATTCGTTCTATGAATTGGTTGTATCTGGTATTTGTATTTCTTTGGCATTTGATGTCAAAGGGCAAGAGATATCTATGGAAAAACTTTGTATTTAGGAATCATTATCCTAGGGGGAGAGATATTTTGTATTTTGATTTCTGGTAATTGATCTCTTCAGGAGATTATTGGTTTTTGGTTTTTGGCATTCTGACTTTGGCACTTAAGATGTTTTTCCATCTTGTGTTGCCATCAATTCCAAAGGGGGAGATTGTTGGTATTATGGATGTGCTACATTGGTTTTGTCATTGATGTCAACACTTATCCGCACTTATCTTTCTGGAGATCTTTGGTTATGTTCACCGGCATGTTCGGTGACTTATGCATAGTCACCGATATTTGATTCACCGATAGGTTATATTATTCGCCGGCACTAAGGATGATCTGTTATCATCTAGAGATTACTTGGTTATGTCGAAGACATGGTTTGGATACTTTGTTTTGGTGATTTAGTTATTGGTCTAATCAAGTTGGCATATTTGTTGTTACCAGTAAATTGGTCTATGTTATGGACCGACATGCGTTATCTATTCCAGATCAGCACGACATGTTATGGAGATGATTTATTGATTGGTCATTATTGTAAATGCATTGAGCTGACATGATGCATCGCTTCTTGATTCATTTTTAATTGATTTAATTGTAATATTCTTAGTGAGCTAACCTACACATTTGGTCTTAGGTTTTGGTATATATGTAAGATCTCATTTGTGAGATTATAAAAAAATAGAAGGTAATATGGTATGGTAAGGTTGTGATATTCGGTATATGCAAATATAAGTAGAGCTACTCATGCAGACATCATTTGAAGATTCAAGGAAGGTTTGAAGGAGATAATCAGAGCTTAACCGATACTGAATACATCATAAGAAGATTCTATTTTGAGAAGTACATTATCATTGGATTTAACCATCCAATTGTAGTTAGTGTGACTCCCATCTTGTGTTTGAGGAGTGAGCTCTAGGAAGTTGGCCTTTCTGCATGTACAAACCCCATTTGTACACACATACTATCTACAGTAGTATCATCTGATTGTGGGTAAGGTTTCCCACCTATCATCTGATTGTGGGTAAGGTTTCCCACCATGGTTTTTCCCCTTATAGGGTTTCCACATACAAATATATGTGTTATGTGTTGTGGATGTTGTTTCTCTTTCTGTTTCATGCATTAAGCTTCATCGGTATTATTATTAACTGTTAAACTATCTGTAGCATAGGAAATAGGAAATCATCACATGCAAGATAAAAATATTCATCAATCATTGTCTAATCACGAAAGGCTAGAATGCAATGAATCTATCCTAAACAACATTCAATAGAGACATGAAATCAAAAGCATACAAAACTAAATATTATGCAAACTAGATGATGATTTGGATGCTTCTTCCATGCGGCTCCATTGTTCTTCTTTCCTCTTCAAATGGTTGGATTGTGGATCTCACCTACAAGTGCACGTACAATTGAAAGCAAGATTGACATTGATGAAAAACTCAAGAGTAATAGAAGCGTAAATTTGATAGTTTGATTAGGGATTAAGGGCTAGCTTTGATTGATGAAGATCATCCAATTTATAGAGAAATTGGAGAAATGAACAAATTAGCATGATAGTGATTCGAATAGAAATTCAAATCAAGAATAGCAAAATTATGACATATCTATGACAAATTGCTATGCAAGGATTTATGACAATTTATGACAAATTCTATGACAAATTTCTATGTCAAGAATTTATGACAATATTTTGAAATAGAAATAGACATTTAGGAGAAATTAGAAAATTAAATTGGAAATAATGACTTGGAAATTAGGAAATTGATGAAAAATAGGTAAATTAATTAATAATTTCTCATTTATTAATTAATTCACAAAAGAGGAATAATTAGCCAATTAAATGAACATTTAATTGCAATGAGAAGACTTAGGATAAATAAATAATTTATTAATCCTAGAGAGAGAAATGACAAATTAGGTTAAATGATTAAATCATGAAACCCTAAAGAGATGAATTAGGTCTTGATGAAAGATAATTGACTCGATCATGATTTTGAATTGATAAATGACCAGTGTTGATAAATGATTTGATTGAGGTTGGTTGACAAAAATCAATGACAAATTGACCAAATTGACATGATTGGAAAGGACAAGGATCGATGACGAATCGATCGCAATATGACAAGATTGACAAGGACAAAAATCGACCAAAATCATGACTGAAGGTTGTTGTCGACAAGACCAAATTCGAAGGCGAGATGATAGAAGAATGACTCGATGCTTGCAAATGATAAAAACCAAGTGTGTGACATAGGAGAAATGTTAATGCGACGCAAAAACCTAAAATGAGGCAATGTGCAAATGTTAAAGTATGACCCTGCAAGCGTTGACCATTTTTAGGTGTCTACATTTTGCCCCTCTTTGAGACAATGTGATTTTAAGCGTTGTTTCAAAGAACAATAATGAAAATGCCCCAGACAATGACAATGACATATGCATGCCCCCTCGAGGAATTGGCCGGAAACATGCAAAAAAGAGGCCAATTGATCAATAAAAATGATAGGATTGAACGGACTGACAATCGGAGATCGGATGCAAGAAGGACAAGCAATTGAAAGGGCACAAGGCCGCGACCAACATAAGATGGAGAGGATGCACGTCCATCTATGCAATGAAAAAGAGCTATAAATGAGACCAAGAGGGTGAAAAATTGCTCATTTGCACTAGCCCAAGAAGAGGATTTGTTGCTCTGGAAAATGACACTTGCAGAGAGATGGTGAACATTCAAATGGTAGATCACCTCGAAGAATGTGTACACATGTACAAATGACCGAATGATGTGGGAGCAATGATATGGATCTCAAAAACCCATGTTTTCAATTTCATGAATTTGACTTGCTTGCGGGACATTGCGGGGCCCACAAAGGATGCAGAAACTAACTTCTGCGCTTGTGTAGGGTCTTATGCGCTTGTGTGAGGTCTTCTACACTTGTGTCATGTCTTCTGCGCTTGTGTAAGGGTACACAAGCGCAAGAGTCAAGACACAAGCACAAGAGTCAAGACACAGGCACAAGAGTCAAGACACAAGCGCAATTGTGCATGTAAGACTCAATTTAGGTTCAAAACTGCATGCAAAGGACCTGAAAAGGGGGGACAAGGGTAGGATAGGTCAAAATAGATGAAAAACACCCTAAGTTGGACATGAAAATGAGGAAATGCAACCCGTAGGAGCAAACCCTAAAACTGACAAAATGTGCCCCAATTGTGATGCAGAGTCGATAGTATCCGTTGATCACACGGGAGAACCGACCTGACTGCTTCATGTTATGGCATAGACTCAGAAGCACGGATAGAGATACATTAGCAGGACTTGAGACATGGTAGGGATGAGGAGGATAGAGGGAGAACCCAGTGACAGAGGCATGTGCTCCTTATGACAGACAGTGGACATTATGTAGTTTGACATTATATAGTTAGCCTGCGGGCCATACTTAGGACAGATAGTCCAATTTTGTACTCCGATATTATTATGACATATGATATGATATGCATCGATATGATGGGATGCAATGTGTTATGACTGATTTTATTTTCCATGTATGGATGACTTATGCACTGTTGATGTATGAATTGTGGAACATGTATGGATATATTGTTTTTATGTGTTTTTGATGCATTGATAATATGAAATGGATAAAATGCTTGATGTAATGCAAATGTACTAACCAATGAATGCAGGATGCAGCATATGTGTTTGGATATCGGAGCACTAGACCGAACTGACTATCAGGACTGACGGAAGAAATGTTAGTAAGAAGAAATGAGACAGAGGGAAATTAGTGACGAAGAAAAACTTGCTTTCAGTAATGCACTTTGTAGGTGAGAACCTTTATTTTAATATAGCAAAATGGATGCGTAGCATCATGGCATTGAAGGCCAGAGCTGAAATGCAACCCCTTTTTGCAAAAGACAGACACATCATAGATAAGCAACAATCACCACCAAAAAGAAAAGGACCATGATCCATCCCGGTCACTCTAAATCACTCAGTGACATCATCGAGCAACATAGGAACATGATCGAAGCCAAAGATAAATCAATAAAAAGATAAGACACACAAATTCAAGCAAATCAAACAAACATCTTGATCTTCATTGTCAAAAGTTGAAAGTGCTGATAGGACGATCATGCTGTCTAGTTTCAGGAAATGTGGTACCCCGTCTAAGACAGGACATAGTCTGGTTTCGAGTATACCACACCCTGTATAAGACCCATGATATTAGCCAAGGATGAATGATTTGGATACTGATATTCGATTGAGATGACAATTGTGATTAGTTTGAATGTTTGGTTTTGATTGAAAAAGTTTATCTGTTAATGTGTGATTTCATTAAAGCACAACATGAAATGGATTGCGAGTGTCGTTGGATGAATGCTCAGTGATTTGTCTTATGCACAAAAGGAATAATTTATTGCAAAATGTTTGTTTTTGTTTTTGGAGTTTTACAATTTTTTTTTTTTTTTTTTTCAGGACTTTATATGACTTTTTTGGATTATTTCAGGACATTTTTGAATTTTTATGAATTTTTTCAGGACATTATGTGATTTTTTTTTGGATTTATTTCAGGACATTTTTCAATTTTTATGATTTTTTCAGAACATTATTCAATTTTTATGATTTTTTGCCCCCAGTGTCTAGCAAGGCAAGGAATATGACAGGTGAATAAATAGGCTTGCTGAAATGATGGTGGATAGAGGAAAGACAAAGGCCTTTTATTATGGAGACAATACAAATGCAATTTTCAAGGGCTATTGCGTGATGGGACGATAGACTGGATATGATAATGTAAAGCAGGAACATGGGATGAGGGACATGTCAAGAGGTTTTTGAAAAACATGTTTAAATTTTGCGTCCTTATGTCAGATCAAGATCAAGGAATGAAAAAGAGTGTATGGATAGTGATAAGATATGGATAGGATAAGCAAGACCAAGAATGGATAAGGGACATGGACTGAAGGTCGGGATTGGCTAAGGGTTAGTGGTAGAAAGTTGCAATAAGATAGGGAATATGGATGAAAGGTTATAATAAGCAAATGGATAAATGACCAAAAGCTATGATAGACTAAAAGCTGCAAACAAGATGCATGATGCTTATGATGATCGTCAGCCTTGTCAAGATCAAAGGTGGAAAGAGAAACTGGACATGAGGGACAATAGGATATGAAGGGTAATGACAGGGGTTCGATAGGATAATGAAGGGCAATAGGATATGATAGGATAAAACCTGCCCCCAAGTGTGGTGTGCAAGAAGTTCATAGATTACGCATGATGCCTGTTTGCCAGGTTTTCATCACGGTACTTGCCCAAGGCGCCTGTTTGCCAGGTTTTCACCAGTGGACGAATTATTTTTTTCTTTATTTTTTTTTTCTTTTTCTTTTTTCACTGTTTTCACTTTTTTTATTTTTTTTTATTTTTGACTTTTTCAATAGAAGATGGACACATGATAGGGGATGAAAGAAGGACTCAAACATCTTTTTTTTTGGATAGTAGCCTTGAAAAAAAAATGGACCATGACCTTTAAAAGTATGTTCAAAGACGTTGGTAGGATAAGGACATGGAAAAAGAGATGAAACTAAGGGAATGATTTATGCAAAGGATGAGATCAAAGGGATTGAAGGATGGAAAATATGTATTGGATAATGGATAGGGTATTGGAATGTCATGCCCAAAATTTAGGGCAAAAATGGAACAAATTTTTTTTTTTTAAAACATACTAATTTAATTAACAAGTTCACTCTCGCGACAAATGTTAGTGAAATTTCCATTATTAAATTCGAGCTAATTCTGAAGCAAACTAAGCATCGATAAATTGTTAAATTTTAATTGCGGAAAAGCTACTGGTTTAATTCTATCTCCAAGAGATACCTAGTCAATAGGTTTATTAAATTAATCAAACTAAAGGAAATAGGAGAGAAATTTTAATTTATCCTCCAATATGACTATATAGTCTTATCAAATTTTTTTTAAAAATTTCTCTTTATAATTTATTCCAAATTAAAAAATAGGAATATATAAATATATATATATACATATTTGTATATACATATATATATATTTATAATTTAATTACTTATTCAAAATGCTCAAAATTCATAAATATACATACATATATATTCCCATATATATATATATATATATATATATATATATATATATATATATATTTTACTTATATGTTAAATATTTTAAACTCTAACTCAAAAGCCATTTTTAACTTCCTATTTATTAAACCATAATGATGCCCAACCCTAATTAGGGTTCTAATTTCTTATATAAATATTTGCTAAACTAAAAAAAAACATATTTATTTTTTATTTTTAAAGCTACATTGCCCTAGCCCCTTTCGGGCTAGGGTTTAACCCAATTTTTTTTTAACAGTCAAAGTTTCTTGCTAGGCTGAAGACCCTAAAGGCAGCCACGATTTCATTGTTTGCAGGTCACGAAAGTTTTGGGAGGTGGGCTGGCCACGTGCACCACTGTGTGAGCTCACAGTGGCGCCGCGACACCACTGTGTGCCCACACAGTGGGCGCTGCTAGCGGCTCCCCACTGTGTGGCCACACAGTGGGAGCCGAAAGCGGCTCCACTGTGTGTGCACACAGTGGGCGCCGCGCGGCCGTCCACTGTGCGTACACACAGTGGAGTCCGCGGGGACCCAAAACATATATTTTTTAAATTTTTTTTTTTTTAAAATATAATATATAAATATATATATATATACATATAAATATATATATTTATATATATATATATATTTATATTTACATAACTTTAAATAAGCATAGTTAAAAGGATGAAATTTATTTCAATATAAATATATATAAATTTTTAAAAGAGAATTTGCATGCAAAATTTTAAGCTAATTTAATAAAGGAAAAAAACATTAAGTTAAATCAGATATATATATATATATATATATATATATATATATATATATATATATATATATATATATATATATATATATATAATTAATAAGCTTTTAAATCAATGCTAACTAAAATACAATTTAGAATACTATTCAAAGATACATTATACTTTTTCTGGAAATAAGGAAATTCATTGATTTTTTTCTTTTCTAATAAAATATTTACATAAAACAACTTTTTCCATTTAAAATACTTAAAAACTTCCAACATTAATAAACTTCTATTTGTCACAAGTGAAATATAGATAAAATCTAAATGAAAATAAATCTTTTTTTTTTCTTTTCCATAATTCAATGAAGCTTTTGCATGCAACACAATTAACTTTTCTTTTTCTAAAACTAGAAGTAGAAATAACAAGCTTTTCTTTTTAATATCATCTCTAAGATATTCTACCAAATTATCAGGATGTTTCTCTTAATAGGCACAACAATAAAAACTTCAAGTCTATTTCCTCAATTTACAACTTGCTTCTCTTTTCTATGAATGAGGTATATTTCTATTACAATTTTAAACAAACATCTGCAACTGAATTCAAGTATCTTCAAATACAATCTTCTGTATCTCTTTCATGGTTCCTATTCTCTTTCTTCTGAATTTCCTGCATAATAGAAAACACAAAAATGACCACGGAGTGCTCACCTCCCAGCCTAGGCTAATTGGTAGCCACCCCCGAGCTCAGAGAACCAATTCCTAGATGGGTAACAAATAGGCAAACACATAGGAAGCAATGCATATAGACTTTTTTTTTTCAGACACATTCCCAACCTGGCTCTCACAGCACCACACTTTGGTGATGAACATTTTCAAAGGGTGGTAGTGGACCAAATACCCTGAGGAGAACTGCAAGTATGAAATAAACAAGAAGCCACCTCATGGCACAATAAAAATATCAAGAATTCTCAACCCCTTATTCCTTATGCCCCCCCAAAGGCATTCTAGCCTTATATCCCTCCTTATGACCCCCATTACACAAACAGGCCATGCAGCAAGGGTCACACAAAGATCCCTTGTGATCGCTCTCAAAAGAGAGTTTCTCACTCGAGGGCTGTCACTGCTACCACCCTCAAGATCCTCTTCTCTCCCAAGAGTAAGAGATCTTGAGAAAACTCCCAAAACACATTATTTCATAAAGCAAACATACCAAGAGATTTTCAAACATAAAGTTTCAAGAACACAAATTTTCTTATTCAAACAACTTCCAGACATAAACAAGAAGAAGACATTAAAAAATAATAATAGAAACCAACCTTAATCTGCCCAAAGGATATTATGGTGTTTGATGAAGAGCTGCCCAATCCACAATCTTTTTCTTTCTACCCTTTTTCAATTTTCTCTATTCCATAACCTTATTTTCTTTTACAAATTTTCTTCTGTCTCCAAAAATGGAGAGTGGGTGATTACCCTGCTATTCCCAAAAATCTTCCTTAAGAAGCTTACTCTCTGAGTTCTCACAGGATTCTAAAAAAAACCAAAAAGAAGAAAGAAAGCAAAAATGCAAAAAGACTCTCATTCCAAAAGGAAAAATCTTGATTAGATTTAACTTCAATTTTCAATTTTCGCTCAACTCAAAAAAACCAATTTTTAAAGCGTTAAAAAGATCATTATAAAGTAGAAACTTGCCTAAAATTACCCCTAACCCCTAGATATACCTTATGGGCTTTAGGAAACCCTATTAAACTACCCCTAGGTGTTCATTTAACCCATTTTAAACCCCTTTGAAGTTTATTTTCGGGTCAAACATAAGTTGACCACCCCAAATATTATATTCCCAAGGTATTTATGACAACACATTAATTTATTTAAGAAAACTATAATTAAACACTTTCCCACCAAGAGACAAAATAAAATATTTAAATTTAAATCCACACATGTGTCAAGTGACACTAATAAAATACTTTTACAAAAATAAAACATGAAATTGTCTCTTGAGGTTTTTACACATTAAAATTTAATTAACACTTAACACTCATGCAGCATATACTGTTACGAATAAAATACAACACAAACGGGGTGTTGTCTCTCCAAATAGACAAACCCTGGCTTTACGAACATACATAAGTCTAGGTTTGATTCTCCGTAATTTTCCATGGTCACATGGTAAATTTCCTGCGCATCTCAATTTACACATTAGTACTTCCAAATATCCAAATATAATATAATTCAATAATATAACAATGCACATCATCACTTGCATACAATTTTCATCTGCACAGATTGAATACATCTTTTGTCAAGCAAATTCACATAAGCAATTTTCATCCCAATTCACATAAACTAAACATACATCATAGTTCTATATTCAGAATAAAGTCCTGCAATTTTATTAACGACATCTATCATTGCAATATCATTCTATCTAATAATCATGTAGTGTTCAATCTCATAAAGCATGTAAGTAAATCATCAAATCATAGCAATGTTATCCAAATCCTGAAATCATATAAGTTCTAAGTCTCAAAAATGCATCAAAATAAAGTATCCATAATAGTCTAAAATATAAAATCCACTGAATGTCAGACTGAGTCGAGGTGAGGCCTCACATGGAAGAATTGGGCTTCACTGGATGGAAATGTTGGCAAGATCGACATTGGCACACACCTTGAGGGGTGATGGACTGATGGAGGACAAATGTATTTTAGATATTGAGATTTTGACGAAGAAACGACTATGGATTTTGGGACATAAGGGCCCAAAACGGATGAAGAAGGTGGTGGAGAAATAGACTTGGAAGGTTTGGATGGAGGAACAGCAATTTTAGATGCCAAATTGGATGTTTCTTTAGGCTTTTGTGCTTCAAGGAGCCGCTTAGGGATCCACATGGTTTTTGATTTTTCATGCTTTTGTGGTTCCTTGGAGTGCATTGCTTGCACAAGGGATTTGGGAACCCATATATATTTTGACTTTGCTTTATTTTGCTCAATGGGCCTTTGTGGCCTTTTGGATATTTCTTTTTCTTTATAGATCAATTTGTTCTTTGTTTTGACATGTCGATTATATTGGACATGTTGATCTTTGAATACATGTGGATTGCTAGACTTATGATGCTTATACTTGGCATCCAAATTTCTTGGGGGAGGGAATGAATGTCGGTGTGGATGGGAATGATATGGAGGCATGTGGGATGGATGGAAGGTTCTCCAAGATGTGTGCCTTTGCTGATGTTGAGATGGAGGGATATAGGGACCTAGAATGGATGGAAGCGATGATGGAGAAGGTGGACATTTGTATTTTGACTTTGAAGGGATACCAACGCCTTGAGTGTGAGCTCTGTAGCCATGACCATTAGTATATTCTTCGATATGGAGGGGTTCTTGCTTGTGAAGGTTGACCCCTTTGCCTTTATCAATATTTTGACTAATAGGATACTCTTTGCTTTGGCAAGAAGATGTGAGCCCATTTTGAGGTGGATGTGATATGAGAGAAATAATGAGATCTTGAAGTGGATTGGATTGCACCAAAGTGGAAGAACCCATTATGCATGTCAAGGGTTCATGAACATCTTGCACTAACACGTTAGAATCATGAGGGAGATTAGGATCATGAGGGGGACTAGGATTGTGTAGTAGACATGGTTCAATGATAGGCTCTTCAAGAGATGGAATGGGAGGAATAATGGGATCATCACAAGAAATGCGATCTTGGAGTGTATATGGAGCATTAGGACAAGGAGATGGAGGAACAAAAGGATCTTGTGGAGGATTTGAAGGAATAATTTGATCTTGACAAGGAGGAAGATCATTGGAATCTTTTTTAAAGGTGCTTTGCTCTTGACATTCAATGGGATCGTCAGAAATAATGGAAGGGATATCTTGATCTTGTTTAGGAAGTGGAATGTCAATGGGATTTGAGAGGACATCGTGTTCATGAAATGGAATGGGATCGTTTGGGATTGGATGGACTAGAATATCTTGATCTTGCTCGGGGAGTGGAACGTCAATAGGACTTTGGATAGGATGGACAAGAATAGGAGAATTATCATGAGTTTCTAGGAAGATGGGGTCTTGGTCAACAATTGGATGGGATGATAAGGTTTCAGGATCTTGATCTTGATTTGCTTTAGGACTCATTTCTTCGTGCTCTAAATTATCCTCTTGACATGGGGTTGGACTTTGGATATGCCTAGGGGATTCTGACAAGGAATCAATGCTTTGGCATGAAGGAAATGCACTTTGAACATTTGTGATGGATTCTAGCAAGGAATCAATGCTTGAACATGAGGAAGAGAGACTTTGAAGGGGGTCCTCTAAAACAGGTAATGGCAATAAAGTGCATGATGGCATTGGGTCTTGTATTTCTGAAACATGACAAGGATGTGCGTCACGAATTGGATTATCTTGGCAATAAATTATGGATAGCTCTTGGATAATTGCATCCTTAGGTGTATTGTTTAATGAGGACAATATGGAAGGTTCTTGTGAAACTTCTAAAGGTGTAGGGATAGATGCCACTGGAGAGTCAATTTGTTTATCGGGGGATGAGGCATTGCTAGACATAATTGTATTATCTTGATCTTCCTCAATAAACTCACTTGGTAGGTTCCTCAAGAGCCTTGCAATAAAGCCACCTTTCTTTCGAGGTTTTGACATGGTTGTATCTGGAACTTGAACTTGTTTTTGGTTTGATGTCATTTTTTGATATTGGACTTGGTTTAATTGTTCTGACATGTTTGAAACTTGGCTTGGTGTGGGCTGCAACCTTTGTTTTTGAATGTTTGCTTGCGGTTGTTGACATTGATATTCCACCATTGGTTGAACTATTTGTTGACATTGTATAGTTGGTTGGACATATTGTTGATATTGAACCATTGGTTGTGTTGGTTGAATATGTTGGACCATTGGTTGAACCATTGGTTGTATTGGTTGAAAATCAGATTGATAGTAAACACCTTCTTGTTCTTGTTGCGGAGGCACATAATGTTGCAATTGATGTTGTCTCCTTTCTTGTAATTGTTTCATCATCTCTATTTGGGAGAGGAGAGCTGGTATGTCTGAGCGTTCAAGAAGAGATCTTACATCAATTGGCTCAATATTTGGATTTCGACCTTGAAATTTTTGAAACATTTTGGATGTTTGTGATCTATTCTTCTGAATGTTTTTCACTCTTTGTTCCAATATCTCATTTTCTTGAGCTAGCTTCTCCTCTAACTTTTGTATTTGGAGACTTGTTTCATCATAAAAAGTTTGATCAATATTGCCTTGTTGTTGGGTTGGATAGAATTGTGATTGCCTTGGATTAAAATCTGATTGCATTATCAGTTGATATGTCAAACTTTGTTGCATCATTGGTGCTTGGAACCTTGTTTCAATAGACATGTCACTATGCAATGCAATATTTTTGGAATTTTTCAAGGATAATATATGATATGCAACTAAATGAAAACTAAATAAATGAAAATGCAATATATGTTTTTGGTTGTTTTTCAAGATTTTGACAAACTTATGAATGCAAATCTAAGAGAGGACCCTTAGGAAATTGGAATGATGTCTTAAACCTCAAAGGACAAAAGGACCAAGTGACAAAGGACAAGATGACAATGTCTCCCCTATATGCTTGGATACTAAGCTAGGTTTGATGAAATGATATTGATGACAAAAGAGAAAAGGTTTGATAAGGTCAAGAATTCTTAACAATGACTTAGGGTTTATCAAAGATTTGGATTACTCAAGTATGACAAAACCTAGTTTTGACACTATATGCAAAGGTACAATTAATATGCAAATGACCCTAATATGATATGATAATGACTTAAGCTTAATGAAGAGACCTAAGGTATGCAAATATGAATGTATGACAATGGTATGACTTTAATGTAAGAGGACACATGCAAATGGATGACTTTTATTGATATGCAAAGGAGTATGACTTAGGTGAAACCTAACCTTGGTACTTGACAATGAATTTTGCAAAATGCAACCTAGGATGAACCTAAATCTAAGTGACATGAATGTTAAGACAAGATTTGGAACAATGTTTGATCATCATATTTGAAGATAGGTTTTGAACCTTGTTGAGCTTTTGTTGGATGAATGTCTCTTGTGTTTAAATCTTATGTTGGATCAATTTGTTTTGGTTTTTGAAATGGGATGCAATTCAACTTTTGACAAGTAAAGAATACAAGATATTACAACTTAGACTCAAGACAATCATGCTCATTTCCACATTTCTTATGGTAGGCAAAGACATTAGGTACTTGAGAGGTAGACTCATTATGAGATTCAAGGAGAATACATAGATGCTTGACCCCACGGGCTCCCCTCCACGGTACTCACTTCTCAGGGCAGCCAAGCATCAGTCCCCATGGAAATCTCCCCATGGCGAACTTAGTATCTCTTCCAAGTATCCGAACTTGTCCTTCTCAAGCAACTAGAAGGGTTTTTGGCCTCTAAAAACAAGGTGTTTAGTAAGGATTTCTGTTAAGCATTACTCCTTGATGTCACACAAGCGTGATTGAGACACTAAGCCCATCAAGATACCAAAACAAATGTAGTCGTGCAAGCACAATTTATACCAAGAGGCCCTACTTAGATGTTGATATGAGAAAGAGTTCAAGGGTCATCACTTCCCAAGTAACTGCAATTCCCACATAACACTTCCTTCAAAGCTTTTGCTCATCAGGTATTTTTTTATAGTGAGTTAGAATGCCAAGGAATTCTAGCCGTACTCACTTTGGGTCGTTCCCTTCTCACGATTATCACTTGCTTGCAAAAGCAAAGTGGTCAGGAAGGCAGGCCCTCTAAATGTGACAAACAATCAAAGACATGAGCATGGCATTGAAGATCTGGATTTCTGATCACCCTATGAAGGATGAGAGCATACTCTCCTACTCCAATGTCACACTTAACAATCAAAGCAAACAAATGTTCATTCCAACCTATTTAGAAATCACTAAGTGCCTAATTAAAAATCATAAACACAAAAGTTTGGTTGTTTCTCCAAGGCAACCTGCAAAATCGAAGTTAGAAGTTTGATTTGTTGTCTTTGACTATCGAATCTGCATAAAACATATTAGTAGTTTGATTTTTAGTCTTTGCCATGCATATGCCAAGATTCTGCACAGATAATTAGTACCAAAATCCAAAGCACAGAAAACAGAATGCAAAAACACAACAAATTTCAAGTAAACACTGCATTTTTTTACCTCTATTCTGGGCTTTACACAGGCGCAGAAGTCATGACACAAGCGCAGAATGTCTGACACAAGTGCAGAATGTCCCTTATACAAGCGCCGAATGTCTGACACAGGCGCAAGTTGTCTTACACAGGCGCAGAAGTCTCCAGAATACCCTGCACGACCCTATTTTTGGGTTTTTGACCTGCAAATCAACTTCAAAGCACTCAAAAACACAGTAAAGGGATTAGAAGGTTAGTTTTCACATCGGGTTCACCAATTAATGTAGCATAGGAAATAGGAAATCATCACATGCAAGATAAACATATTCATCAATCATTGTCTAATCACGAAAGGCTAGAATGCAATGAATCTATCCTAAACAACATTCAATAGAGACATGAAATCAAAAGCATACAAAACTAAATATTATGCAAACCAGATGACAATTTGGATGCTTCTTCCATGTGGCTCCATTGTTCTTCTTTCCTCTTCAAATGGTTGGATTGTGGATCTCACCTACAAGTGCACGTACAATTGAAAGCAAGATTGACATTGATGAAAAGCTCAAGAGTACTAGAAGCGTAAATTTGATAGTTTGATTAGGGAATGAGGGATAGCTTTGATTGATGAAGATCATCCAATTTATAGAGAAATTGGAGAAATGAACAAATTAGCATGATAGTGATTCGAATAGAAATTCAAATCAAGAATAGCAAAATTATGACATATCTATGACAAATTGCTATGCAAGGATTTATGACAATTTATGACAAATTCTATGACAAATTTCTATGTCAAGAATTTATGACAATATTTTGAAATAGAAATAGACATTTAGGAGAAATTAGAAAATTAAATTGGAAATAATGACTTGGAAATTAGGAAATTGATGAAAAATAGGTAAATTAATTAATAATTTCTCATTTATTAATTAATTCACAAAAGAGGAATAATTAGCCAATTAAATGAACATTTAATTGCAATGAGAAGACTTAGGATAAATAAATAATTTATTAATCCTAGAGAGAGAAATGACAAATTAGGTTAAATGATTAAATCATGAAACCCTAAAGAGATGAATTAGGTCTTGATGAAAGATAATTGACTCGATCATGATTTTGAATTGATAAATGACCAGTGTTGATAAATGATTTGATTGAGGTTGGTTGACAAAAATCAATGACAAATTGACCAAATTGACATGATTGGAAAGGACAAGGATCGATGACGAATCGATTGCAATATGACAAGATTGACAAGGACAAAAATCGACCAAAATCATGACTGAAGGTTGTTGTCGACAAGACCAAATTCGAAGGCGAGATGATAGAAGAATGACTCGATGCTCGCAAATGATAAAAACCAAGTGCATGACATAGGAGAAATGTTAATGCGACGCAAAAACCTAAAATGAGGCAATGTGCAAATGTTAAAGTATGACCCTGCAAGCGTTGACCATTTTTAGGTGTCTACACTGTCGACGGACATTAACTTTGGTTTACTGATATTATGCATTAAGTTTGATTAAGTTATATTTGGGTTAAAATTAATAATCAACTAATTCACCCCCCCCCCCTCTCAGTTGCCTCCGGGTCCTAACAATCAACAACTTTTCAAAGCTGCCAGTAGAATGACAACTACTTCTCCAATTGTCCTAACTATTCAAAAGTTGGTTATGGAGGTTGGAAGAGGTTTATATATGTGTGGACAATCGTAGGAAGGTGTGTTGTTGAAGGTTTTGTAAGGTTTGGTGGAGAAAGTAAATAAGACAAATTTGATTTTGCCATACAGATATTTTTTCGTACAATTCATACAGAGTGTGAGAATTTCTGATGAAGTTTTGATCTAGTTTGGAGTAACTCTAAAACACCCTTCCAATTCATTTGCTCTGACCTCTTGAAGTAAAGTTTAGTGGAAGTTACAAATGTTTGTTTCCTATAGGTTTGAAACCCTCCATTTTCAAGGGTTACAATGCAAATAAGACCCTAACTCATAGTCTACTCATTGGGATCCAATGACCATGGGTAGAATGCCAGTTAGGGACATGTATTTTGAGATTCTAGAGGGGCAAGGTCAGAGGAGTTGGTTGGTACAGTACCACCAATCCCTAGTTTAAATCGGTTGAGGATTTAGATTAGATTAGATGAGTTTCATTGAGTATATAGTGAACAATGATGAGGTGATGAGTTGAATTGCTGAAAATGGGTACTTGAACATAGGAGAAACTTCTTAGAAAGTTGAAACCTTCCCGTGATCCCATTCAATATACCTCTTTTGTGAGATTGGTCTAACCTAATCAATTAGGCCTGTAATCAAGTAGGTGTTGAAGAGTGCTGGAATAGGCTGGAAATCCAATCTTTTCGAATCTGATAAGTGGTCCAAAAAGGGTATCTGAAACCTAAATTTGGTTAAAGTGTTGTTTGGTGTTATTTGGAGAAAAGTACTAAAAGACAAGGAAGTAGGGCTACTAACTGGTAGATCTGTACTGGTAAACCTGTGAAACTTGTACCGGGAAATGGTGATACTGATAGACCTATACTGGTAGGCTTGTCTATTCCTCAAAATCCAATGTTTGCCTTGTGCTTCAAAATAGCATTGTGGAAGATCTTGATAGGTCTTAGGAAGTGGAAGAAGTGTGTGTCAGCCTGAATGGTGCTAAGAAGTTGATTTCATAGTTGAGGTGTGAAACATAACCGAAAAAGAAGACTCAAGGCAAAGAAGACCCAAGGTGTGTAGGTGGGTTTATCACCGTACTGTTGCTAACCTCTGCATCGAGTGGTATCAAAGCTCTAGAATAACTTTGGAAGAGTTTGAACCATGGGAGATAGAACGAAGGGATAAAGTGAAGAAGAGATACCCTCTAGAGTCACCAATGTGGAATTGGCTAGTACGGTGAGGGAGGAAGTAGCCAAGAACAAAAGGATAGAAGTAGAACTATCAAAGTTGAAGAAGGATCAAGTTGGGAAGGAAGTTGGCTCAGACTCTAAAGAAGAAGAAGAAGAACAACAAGGAGAGGACCTAGCTGTACTGGTAGATCAAAGGCAATTCATCGAAGTCCTTAAGAGAGTAGGTGGAAGAGACTCTAAGGAAGAATTACCTATGTTTCAAGGGAAGATGAATCCAGAGGAGTGCATGGACTGGATTGAGGCCTTATAAAGCTATTTTGAATATGAGGAGGTGAAGGATAACCAAAGGGTAAAGGTGGCTAAATCAAAATTGAAAGATCCGACCCTTAGTTGGTGGAATGTC
The DNA here is from genome assembly GCF_030272615.1 of Cryptomeria japonica. Taxonomy (NCBI): domain Eukaryota; kingdom Viridiplantae; phylum Streptophyta; class Pinopsida; order Cupressales; family Cupressaceae; genus Cryptomeria; species Cryptomeria japonica. The sequence continues at coordinate 292,991,041 of NC_081405.1, forward strand.
TTACAAAGGAAAGAATGGTGGAAGGTAAGAGCCCCATCACTTCATGGAAGAGGATGGCGTCAGAAGTTCAGAAGCAGTTTGTCCCTAAGGATTATGAGATAATCCTACACAAGAAATTACAAAATTTGAGGCAAAAGGATTTGGATGTTAGTGCCTACACCGAGGAGTTCCACAGAATGACACTCAAAGCAAATATACCTGAGAGTGACACACAAAAGAGAGCAAGGTACATGAATGGCCTTAAGTTTAAAATTCAAGATGGACTCAGTTTTTTAAATCCTGAATTAGTGCATAAGTGTTATCAAATGGCACTTAGGATTGAGGAGAAGTAAAAAAGGCGAGGAGAACACCATAATAGAGGATGGGGTATAAATTTTAGAGGTAAAGGCAGATTCAATGGTAGAGGATTGTACCCTAAAACCCAAACAAAAATAAGCAGTCAGGAGCAAAGGAAGTTTTAGAGGGAGAAAAGCGAATGGAAGAGGAAGATTTGGTGGAAGAGGACCTAGTGTTTTCACCGGTAGGTGTTTCTCTTGTAACTAGGTGGGACATCAATCCTTTAGGTGTCTAGAGAAGCAAGGAAATGGTGGTCAAGGGGGTGAAAGGAGAGCACATTTGATTCAAGAGGAAGATAGTCAGAGCATGACCTCCTACCACACATCAACTTCAAAGAAAGATAGTTAGAGCATGACCTCCTACCACACATCAGCTTCAAAGACTCAGAGCAAGGAGAGCTCTTGATGATAAAAAGGACTCTCTTGAAGCAACCAATCAGCAAAGAACCACCTCAGAGGAAGTCTCTTTTCAGAACCACCTGCAAGGTACAAGGTAAAGTTTGTAAGGTCATTGTAGATTCTAGATTTACAGATAACATAGATTCTATTGAAATGGGTACTAAGATTAACTTACAAAGAATACCTCATCCCTATTCCTATAAGGTATCTTGGTTGAATAAAGGACAACAAGTGTTGATTAGTGAATAAGATTGGGTAGATTTTTCAATTGGTGAATATAAGGATAGTGTTGTGTGATGTGGTAGAAATGGAAGAATCAACCTTTAGAGGATGCTACATGGATGACTTCTGAGGCCATTGAGAAGAGCCGAACTTGCTTTATAGACATCCCAACTCAAGGGACTTGAGTTTCTTTTCGGCCTCGGAGTATGGTGCAGAGCACATTTCATTTCACAGATAATTTTCAAGCACATGGTGTTGTTTACAGATTCATTTATGTTATAATTGTGGGTTGGATCAATGATCAACCTTGATGTAACTGAATGCCTATTTTGTATGGTCAATAATCTCTTAGGTGAGAATATAAACCTAGAGGTCTATTAGGCCATGAAGGCTTGGAAATTAGATTTTGTCAAAGTTAGTATGTCTAGGATGTTGTCTTAGGTGTTGGAGTAAATAATGACCTTGGATGTGTTTCCATAAGGTCTAGGTAGTTAATAACTGGTGTTGTTCTAAATTGCAAAATGTTGCATTTGTTGTCAGCAACTTTTCAAAGTTGCCAGTAGAATGACAACTACTTCTCCAACGGTCCTAACTATTAAAAAGTTGGTTATGGACATTTGAAGAGGTTTATATATATGTGGACAATCATAGGAAGGTGTATTGTTGAAGGTTTTGTAAAGTTTGGTGGAGAAAGTAAATAAGACAAATTTGATTTTGCCATACAGAGATTTTTCTGTATGATTCGTATAGAGTGTGAGAATTTCTTATGAAGTTTTGATCTGGTTAAGAGTAACTCTGAAACACCCTTCCAATGCGTCTGGTCTGACCTCTTGAAGTAAAGTTTAGTGGAAGTTACAAACATTTATTTCCTACATGTTTGAAACCCTCTATTGTCAAGGGTTACGATGCAAATAAGACCCTAACTCACAGTCTACTCGTTGGGATCCAATGGGCATGGGTAGAATGCCAGTTAGGGACATATATTTTGAGATTCTAGAGGGGCGAGGTCAGAGGAGTTGGTTGGTACAGTGCCACCAAGCCCTAGTCTAAACTGGTTGAGGGTTTATATTAGATTAGATGAGTTTCATTGAGTATACAATGAACAATGATGAGGTGATGAGTTGAATTACTGAAACTGGGTACTTGAACATAGGAGAAACTTCTAAAAAAGTTGAAACCTTCCTATGATCCCATTCTCTATACCTCTTTTGTGAGACCGGTCTAACCTAATCAATTAGGCCTGTAACCAAGTAGGTGTTGAAGAGTGCTGGCATAGGGTAAAAATCCAATCTTTTTGAATCTGATAAGTGGTTCAAAAAGGGTATCTGAAACCTAAATTTGGTTAAAGTGTTGTTTGGTGTTATTTGGAGAAAAGTACCAAAAGACAAGGAAGTAGGGCTACTAACTGGTAGACCTGTACCAGTAAACTTGTGAAACCTGTACCGATAAATGGTGAAACCTATACCGGTAAACGGTGAAACTTGTACTGGTAGACCTATACCAGTAGGCTTGTTTAGTCCTCAAAAGCTAGTGTTTGTCTTGTGCTTCAAAATAGCATTGTGGAAGATCTTGATAGGTCTTAGGAAGTGGCAAAAATGTGTGTCATCCTAGTTGGTGGTAAGAAGTTGATTTCACAGTTGAGGTGTGAAACATAACTAGAAAAGAAGACTCAAGGTAAAGAAGACCAGAGGTGTGTAGGTGGGTTTATCACCCTACTGCTGCCAACCTCTGCATCACTTTGTGTGGTTCACTTGGTGCTTGTCCTTCTCCAACATCACAACCTCTTAACAATCCTCTCTTTGTGGTTCAAGATAGTTATGGTACCGATCCCTTTTGCACTCCTAATAAACCTGCTATCATTGTGCAAGGAGGATATCCCACTAAGAGTCCTTATGAGTATGCTAAACACATAACTAGAGAGATGTATAATTCAGTTGCTCATACCTATAACACAAGAAACAATAGGCAACCTAATCCTTCTTCAGTTATTCCAACTTCCCTTCCTAATCCTCAACCTATTCTTCCTCGATCACCTTATATTTCATAAACTCTTGGTAAGGAGTATGATCCTATTGAACAATTTAAAGCTACTCCTGCCAAGATGTTCATTTGGGATCTAATTCAAATTTCTTCCACATATCATGGGATGTTATGAGATTATTTAAAGACCTTGGATGTCCCACTCATAGTGACATATAATAATATGGATTCTTTGATTGAATTGATGGAAATACATAAATCTCAAATTGTGTTCACCCAAGATGAGTTACATCCTCGTGAAGTTCAACACCAATATGATCCTTTTATGATTTTTCTTCTTATCAATGATAATGCTATAAGACAAACCCTTGTGGATTATCACTCTAGTCTTAATGTTTGTAGTGTTAACTTACTACATAAGATTAAAGTGGATGCTTCTCTCATTGAACCTGATTCTCTTACTATTCACGACTTTGATAAAGTGGATACCCTTTCTTCCTCTAGTGATTCCAATTCCCCTAAAAAGGATTCTACTCAATTTGAACCTTCTCCCAAAGATACTTTTTCTCCTGAAGGAGTACTCTCAAATGATGATTGGGGATCTCTAGACTCTAATCCTACTTTTGTGGGAGAATATAAGGTCCCTCTAAAAGAATCTAAGATTGAGAAGGAGAAAGATAAGGATGAACCCAAAAATAAACCCACTTTGTCTAAAAGTATTTCCAACAATGCAAATTATGTTTCAGTTGTGGATTCTCTTTTATCTTTCTCCCTTGAGCAATAAGCATATTTTTGGCTAGTGAGCCCTCCTATAGTGAGCCTTTTTGGGCATTGAGCCCTCCCACAGTGAGAAACCTTTGTAAAAACCACCTTAACTGGTGTTTCTATATTGAGAATTAGCATTATTTGTGGTTTTTTCCTTGTTAGGTTTTCCACATAAATTATGGTGTTCTTTGTGTCTAATTTGTTATGTGCATATGCTTTCATGCTTTATCTATTTTGATTAATTATGCTAGTTGTTCCAATTCTGTGAATAAAGTTTAAAGAAGAATTTTATTGTCAACTAATTCAACCCCACCCTCTTAGTTGCTCAGATATTCAACAATTGGTATCAGAGCTTTGGTTCCTTGATATAAAGCTTAACTACTTGAGGTAGATCCTGATCTGATGGTAAACAAATTATCCATTCCTATATTTGAAGGATCTGATTATAGTTTCTGGAACATAAATATAAGAGGTTATCTAGTTTCTTTGGGTTATAACACTTGGAACACAATGGAGACTAAGTATGTTGAACCAATGAATAGCCTTACTACTCTAGAAGAGATTCAAGACTATGAAGAAAATGAAAAGGAAAGATATGCTATCTTTAGTGTATAATAAAAAAATAAATTGACAAAATCTATTTCTTTGAATATTGCTTATGAGGTTTGACAGAAGCTAAAAGATATCTATGAAGAAAATAAGAGAGTTAAGTTGAGAAAGAGGCTAACAACTAAGTGAAGGTATGAAAACCTTGATATGGAAGAAGGAGAAGACATAGTAAGCTATTTTGAGAAGGTTGACAACACAGTGAATGAAATCAGAGTGCTTTGAGGTACCTTGAATGATGAAGATGTAATTGAAAAAATCTTGATTACTTTGCTGGTGAGTTACCGCGATAAGATCTCAATTATTGAAGAAACCTATGATCTAAAGAAGCTCACTAGAGAGCAGATATTTGGTACTATTGGAAATTGATTCTCATCTAGTAGATACTCATGCATGAATAATGGTCTAGGGTTGCCATTGATGGCAACTCTCGTTAGAGATCCTATCAGTAATCAGGGATTTTGATATCCGAAAGTTATTGTGATACAATGATAGTCTACCAGTATTTAAGGCAATGCAGTTTTGGTCTAGAAGCTTTTCAGTGATTGCAATGGTGAGATTTGTGCATGGGATGATAGGCCCAACATATAGAAATCACTTTATCATCTTTTGGGTGAACCGCATATGTTTTTGGTGATCCGGTTGAAGCTGACTCATGATTACACGTTACACTACAGGATGACTTGGTAAATATTTTGTTTGTGGTTGTGGATATATAAGAAAAATGTAGAAGATCTTTTTGATGTATGGTGTGAAGTGGTATGAGAAAGTTATGATTGAGAAATCCTTTTGGTGCAATTTCATGTGTGCATTATTGATATGGTAGCTGATTGAGATAAAAAATAGAGTAGAGTAGTAGAGGTGGTATAGTTTGAATCTATGCACTTAATTGGAACTCATCCAACCATTGTTTGATTCTATTTTGGATTTCAACAATTGTGATTCATCATTGTAAAAGATCTATAAGTCAGTGATCCTTCCAGGATTATATTGCTTATTGTATCTTGAGTTGTAATCTCTAAGAAGTGTTCCTAAATGCTAGTGCATTCCACTTTTGTAATTGTTGTCACGTGGATTTGCACCCGATGCAAGCTTAAATTTCCTATGATCCCATGACACATTGGACTACTCTTAGGCTGTGAGTATCCTATTATGAGAGAAGAACTTTGGATTATAGGCCGACTTCCTATTGATATTCTAAAAACTAATGAAAACCTACTTTGGAAAAGGGAGAAAGATATGCAAAAAATAAAAATTATTGCTTAATAGGCAATGCACCAATGGATAAAATAACTTGAAATGCTGACAAACTCACAAAATACTCAAGTACTAAAACTATGCAATCTCACAACTTTGTTATTCATGCCTTGCAAAAATGATTCTCATGAAAGGCTTTGAGTTTTTGATGTTTATAAAAAAGGAGAAACAAAGATGTTCTCACAATTTTGATCCAAAAGAATGAAAACACTTACATAGATCTGCACTATGACATGATATTCTTTGCATCCAACATTGAAGGAATCTGATAAAAATAAGGGATAACACAATACTCTATCATAAAACTCACAATCAACACTTGGAACAAACAATAATGGAGAAGGAGAACAAGCTTCTTTATTGAGAAATAGGAGCTATTCCCATTTCCAATCTGAATACTGCTTACAAAGATGTAGAAATACTCATAAGAAATGAGCTACATAAGTGTGAATATCTACTGCCACAACAGGTCCAAACTCAAAACTCCCGAACTCCCCAAACTAAGTCAATCTCTAAAAACCCCTTATACAAGTTAGCTTTTTAAAATTCAAAAAATGAATTTTGGCTCCCAAAAACATGTGTTGACATCTTTCCACCAAATCAGGACTGTAACTGAAAGAAAAACTCCTCATTTTGCGCTGATTTCACCTGGATGCTACTGAACTTGGGCCTACTTTTGAGTGGTTATGTTGGATGTCATTATTTCAGCCAAACTACTCCCTCAGCAAATAGTTTTCATGTCTCATTGAAACTACAGTTTCATCGATGCCTTTATTTCATCGGCGGGATCGGTTTTGATTTCTTCGATATAGCCTATGTCGATGGAACTAAGTCTTTGATGAAACCTTTTAGAGATTCATCGCGGCCAAGGTCTGCTCGATATTCATTTTGATGACACGCCACCTACTCTGTCGCGTCATCACCGCTGAACCTTATCGGGATATTGGGGTAGGGGAAAACACTTCCACCGATATTCGATAGCTCCTTTTCAGCCTTATGCAAACTAATCGGGCATCGAGGTAGGGTGACAACACTTCCACCGATATCCGATAATAGCACCCCACAAATTTTTTTGTTGGGCCCCACCATTTGGTTTGTTCTCATATCCGGCCGACCATCGTCTAACTTGCCACATGATCGCCATCTCATCTTAGACCGGACCCACCATTGGACTTACCCTTTCTTTGTTGCTGATCTGTGATAGGTAACTGTTGATCATCTTCTCATTGCAGAACAACGACAGTCATTGGATCGGCTCCAACGTGCTCGCTCCTTAACTCCTTGTCCATTCATGCCATGTGTCAGCCTCTAGTTCACTCGTGGGTCCACCTTGTCTACCATTTGGACTGCCATCTCAACCTGCCACCTTGCTAGTTGCTAAGTTGTGGTGATAACTGGGCATGCAACTTTTCCTTATGCCTTAATGACAGTCGTCAGATCTTTCTTGATCACTGTTGATCCATCTCGATCTACCCGATCGTTAACCCCGACTGATGTGCTCCCCTCTATCACGTGTCAGTCTGTGATTTGCCACCTTATCCACCTAAGAATGACCTCATCCACTACTAGATGCCATCTGTTTGCCACATGTTAGCCACTTCAGCTACCACTGGATGCCATCTTATCAGTCGCTGATCCGCGATGGGTAATAGGTGATCATCTTTGCATAGTGGATCAATGACCACCGTTGATCCATCTCGAACCTGCATGCCCTTTAAACAACCCTTTTCAACATGTGCTTTGTCGCCAAGTCATGACGATAACTCGGCTAGCTGCTTTCCATCCAGATATAGCAACCACCGTTGGATCTTTTTTCCCAACCATCAGATCTGGTCAACTTGCTCGATCTTTAGTCTCTCTGAGTGACTCTCTCTTATACCATAGTGTCACCACGTGTCCGCCACTATTTTGCCATATGAGCCACTTGGGCACCACCTCAACTTCCACCTAGACGCCACCTCACTAGTCATGATGTCATGGAGATTAACAGTCGAGCACTTTCACATACCAGTATAGTGATTGCTGTCAGATCCTTTGCAACCCACTCGCTTGTTAATTTTCCCTTTTACTACAAGACTTGGCCGCTTTGAGATGCGTGTGCATGCCGGGGGCCCACCAACGCTGAGTTGCAACTTGCTAAAAAGTCCTTAAGCTTTGACACTAAGGATATATGCGGCCTTGCATATAAATGCAATAAATTTCCTCCGCGTGGCGAATTGGGATAAATGGTCTATGCCTGGGCCTTTCCATCGAGTCATTGGGATAAGATGAAACCACTCCCCTTTAGCTGATGACAACTTTCCACGCTTCGCACTACTCTTTGGGTCATCAGGGTAAGTCTTGTCGATCGGGGTAGGTCATGTTGATAAGGCAAAAATTCAAAAACTACAAAGAAACACCCATTTCCATCAGCATGCTGGGCTCAACCCTCATGGGAGCCACATTTTACCCCACATACTATAATTCAAAGAGCAAAAAGTTATTTTCCCTGTGTCTGCACATGAAGCAAACAAGTTAGACAAAAATATGTATATTTGATTTCTTGCTGATGATTTGACCTGATATTTACTGATTTGCTTGGCATACTAGCTGTTGTGATGCACATGAGGGATGGATTGTATGTTTTCATATGCATGTGCAGATAATGGATGATGATTCTCATTGCTCTAACACATTGTCTTTCTCAAATGTAGGTACTCAGGAGCAACAAGGTAGCAACAAACTAGATGCAAGCTAGGCAGAGGACTTATAGATGCACAAAACAATTTAAATAGGGCTCATGATTTAGGAAATGACAAGTCACCCTTCTTTATTCTACATTTACTTTAATGTTTTGCATCTACAAATGTATAGTGTGTTCCTTATTTGCACCATATCAGTCAGTCTCATGGCTTGTGTGAGACATTGTATATTCATCAATAAAATATTTCTTTTCTCAAAAAATAGAGAGAACACAATCTTTTGTCTTTCTTTTCAAATAATCATGAATGCAATTCAACAGAATAAAAATGCACCTTCTTGTGTGCTATGTAAAACATCACAGCTCTACCTGATTGAGCTCGTAGTGAAAATAGGTAACAGTAATATTGTTTTTCTAATAGCCATAGTAGAATAATATTTTGGGTTCAAATTGCATCATGAATTTTCCCATTTGGGTTTCCACATAAAAAATCCTTGTGTTATAATGATCTTGTGGTTGATTATCTTGTGTTTCTACACTTTGATTTCTTGCATATGCTTCTAGTGGTTTTAGATTAAGTCAGACAATTTATTTGTTGGTAGATCACTGATTCACCCCTCATCTCAGTGATCCTTGATTTCAACAATTGTCATTAGATCCTAGTTCCTTTGAGGAAACCTAACGGCTTGAGGAAGGCCCGAGAGATTAAATCAATGGATTCTAGTTTTCAGAGACAACTTTGTGTGGCACTTGAGGATCTTGATGCAACAATGAAATAAGTTCCTTTAAGAGAAAAGTGAATGTAGGTAAGGACTTTATTAATGATTTGAAAGATTAGGTTAACACTTCAAGAAACAAGAGGAAAGAGATGATGGACAAGCTAAAGGAGAAAGAAGATCACAGCATGGAAAATTAGGACAAAGACGATGAATGTGAGGAGCTTACTAGAGAGAATGTTGTATTGAAGAATGAGATGCAATACATTGTGATGAAACTGACTAAGGAGATTGAGGACCAAAAGAAGAATGAAGAGAATTTGACTCAATAATTGAAGGACGGAGTAGGTGAATGCTTCAGGCTTACATATGAGAATGATCACTTGAAGCTTGAGTTGACATAATCAAGGAATAATGGTCAAGAACTTGAAAGACAAATTGTTGCCTTAAGAGAAGAACTTGCTATTGCAATGAATAAAAAGAAAAATTCAATGCTAGCTTAGAAAGGCTTGATGAGATGTTGGAATTTCATAGACATGGAAAGGACATGTGAGGACTTGGATTTGAGAAGGGAGAATCCTCTGGAGCTGGACAATGCAATGCAAAACCTAATCATAAGAAGAGAAAGAATAATCTATTAAGACAACCTAATGCTCATAAATTCAATGGTAGATGTTTTACTTGCAATAAATTTGGTCATATGGTGAATCAATATAGAAGTAGGATGAATAATGAAATGAATAATATGAACAATGGTCCTACCTTTACCAGTCAATGTTTCATATACAATAATTTTGGTCACAAGTCAAACATGTGCAAAGTAGTAATGAACAATTTTTCAGAACAAGAGATGTTAATATTGTGGGATGTTTGGACATATATCTAACTAGTAAAGGATGAAACCAAATCACATGAATTTCAAAGCTATGCAGAGAAATTTTGTTTACTGCACATGCAACAAAACCGATCACATTGCAAAGTACTGCAGAAGCAAGAATAATGCTTTGGTAAACAAAGACAAATTAGATGAGAAAGGAAAAGCAAAGGTAGAAGAAATCAAGGACAAGCATGAGAAGATGTGGGTTAGAAAAGATGAATCCAAGACAGATAGTGGATCTACACCTAAATCTGGTGTGGGATCTTCATCCAGTAACTAAGGAATTTGGCCTTAGGGGGTGGAATCTTCATACAAAATCTTGTAGAACCCACTGGAGAGATCTATGATCAATCATGGTTAATTGCAGATGTTTGCAGATGATTATCTGAAACTCTTCATGCCAATCTTTGAATATGGTTGAATGAATTATGTTGAACAGGGCATCCAGTTGAACCTTATCAATGCATTTATGTCAACTTAAAATTAGGGTTCGCAAGGCCAAAAAGGGAAAATGTGAATCATTTCTCACATTGTGAGTGAAGAGTTGAAACAACAGAGTGAAGCAAACTAGTTTCCAAGGTGATCAAGAGCTTTGAGGTGATTTGATAAAGGTTATTGTACATCTGTTAGGAACAAGAGGTATTTTTAGAAGCATATCTTGAACCCTAAAATTTATCGAGCTAGCACTTTCTTCTATTAATACACCTTTGGTAGTTGAGGTTTCTAAAAGAGCAATGCCCCAATTGAAGAAACATCCTTTTAAGTCTATTGAAGATGACCCCAATGGTACTTTCTCGTCCATACCATATGGAGTTCTACATTGTGATGATGTAAGAGCTTATATTCACTGCAACATTGAGGAGACCGGAAATGAGATGATCCTAGCACTTTATAACAAACACCTTTGGGACATAGATGGAAATATCAAATTGAAATATGCTCAGTTGCAGAGGAAGAGTTTCACACAATTTGTTCACTTCCCATTGTTCAATGAAGATGAGTGGATGAGATACATTCTAAGTCATGTGCACGATGAATTTATTTGGCTAGATAAATCTTACAAGATAACCAAGAAGGTCATCCATGCAGTCACTTGTCTGAATCAAATTGGTGACAAACCTAATATGAGGAAGGTAATGAACCCTACTATCACAAAGCTAACCGGGACAAAATTTGATAACACGTCTATGATAATTGATGACATTTTGGAACATGATGTGAGATTTCCATCCATGATCATTGGATATAAAGTTTACTAGTCTACCAGACTAAATTTTGTGTCCAATACAACAATTTATGTGGCCTATCAAATGGTGGAAGAAGATGTGCAGTATGATCTATGTTCAGTTCTTCTTGAAGAGCTTCTCAAAAATTTAAATAAGATTAGATAAAAATAATATTTTTAAATTTGGTTCTCTAATCATCTGTCTTGCATTTTATTTCATGAATGAGATTCTTGGAATAGGGAGATTTCAATGGGCATTTGACTTATCGGTGGCCACTAAAAGCAAGCAAGGCATGCAAAGATTGGGAAATAGGGAAAATCAAACTACTTCCCTATGGAGCTTTTTCAAAATCTTCCAAGGTAAATTGAATGATAGGGAAATGATTCCTAAGAAAGTGGTGGAGAAGTATGAAAACTCTATCTACTTCATTGTTGACAAGGACCAATACCATATGGAGGCAGTAGAACCCAGGACAATTTGGATTTCACCAATGGGATATGAGGTTGATGGGAAAACACTTGAGGTCTATGCTCAACACCTTCTGACCAAATCGGTGGATCTAAATGAACCAAGATTTGGGACCTTCAAGGAGAAGGATATGGAGTTACATAAGAAATTCACCCAACTACAAGAAAAAGAAAAGTATCTGAGATGGCTGAAGAAGTGGTTGCACATATGGGATTCACTAGAGAGGTAGTCAACCAAGGGAGAATGAATCACAAGTGGAAGAATGAAAGAATCCTAAGGCTGAACTAGTTGCTTCCAAGGAAAACCCTAAGGAGACCAAGTTGTCAGTAGCAGCCAAGAAGGAAGAGAGAGAGAGGGAGTGAATCAGTCTTCATCAGAATATAAAACTTAAACCCAAAACATAGATCTGATGAACTGCAATAATAAGACAGATAAGAAAATTGAAATCACAACACACAACACCAATATTTTGACATGGAAAACTGGTGGCATTTTTTATGTTTATGTTGTGATTTTCATTGATGGACACACACTTGTATTGAGATCCCCTTTATATGTATGAGCTCATGCTCAACCGGTATTTGTTCCAATCGATATGTTGTATTCTAGTCTTTAGACTAGTGGTGATTTTGTAGAATGTGTTTCCTGGTCTAAAGCGGCATGTCGACCCCAAGTAGTTCATAGATCACAAGTGGTACGAGGAAGCAAAGTGGCACAACACATTCTTACCAGTCTTCATTTTTGTCAAACTAGAAACTGGCATTTTGTATGAACCGGTAATACTCTGTGATGAGTTACCAACTGACATTTTGTGATGAGTTACCAATCCACCAATTTTTTGACGGTGCCGACACATTGACGGTGATTCTTGTGTCATGTTACTGAGTATGTCCAGATTCACTGAACCTAGGAAATTGTAATGTAATCCTATTGGACCGACATGAAACTAGATTACTTTAAAAGGACATCATGTCTAGGGTTTTTGTGTTGTTGAAGAAGTTGTGAATAGGGTTTATGTTGAACTAGGGTTTAAGGTGGAAGTGGAGAGCGATCTTATCAAAGAAGATTTGAGTCGTAACTAAGAGAAAGATAGAGGGGACTGAAGTAATGCTAGAATGCATTAGCTGTGAGCAATATTGGATCTAACCAAGCAATTTGTGCTAGTAGATAGATCAAACACTTGTTGATTACTCACATCTTTAACAAGTCTATAGCCCTTAACTGGGTAGGCCTCAAAGCCTTTGTAAATTCCTCTAACAAGGTGGTTCACACATGTGAATCTAAAATCCTTTAACAAGGTAGTCTTTAATTAGACTTATCTCCTAACAAAGATTGAGATTCCTAACAGGATCTGTTTTGGTGAAGAACATTGTAAGACCTTAACTGGTCTGACCTTAACCGGTCTGGTTTCTATTGCGCAAATAGTGACTTGTGAGTTCCATCTCACCATGGTTTTTCCCAGTTGGGTTTCCACATCAAATATCTTGTGTTATGGTTGTATTGCTTTTGTGGGTGAATGTTTTATTCGCATTTTGGTTTGTATGTGTGATAACCAGTTTGATTGTCAGACTGCTTTACCGGTTTATCTTTAGACTATGTAAGTGCTTTAGTGCAAAGATTTTTGGCATACTAATTCACCCCCCCCTCTTAGTATTCATCAATTGGTATCAAAGTCAACCTTTCTATAAGTTTAACCACTTGGAAAGAGATATGGGGGAATACACATTGAGGGAACTTACTCAATGACTCACTAAGTCTGAGCAAGCCTATGATGATCTTATGGTCAAATACAAGGCATCTCAAGCAAAAAGAAGAGAACATGCAGAGAGGCTGATGGAACTATCTGAAAGTAGTTCTGAAGATGAAGCTAACATGGAAGCTATGATTGCTGAAGTGAATAAGCTGAATGATTCAAACTCCAATCTGAGAAAGGAGTTGGAAGGAATAACTATTTAGTTTAGTCAAGAGCTTGAGAACTGAAGAAAAGGTGAAGATCTGGTAAAAGACAAAGATCATGAGATCTCCAAGTTGAAACATGAGATTAGTGCACTAACTGCTCGCCTTCATGAGAGTAGAATGGAAAAAGAAGACATGCAAGGAGAACTGAACATTGCCATCTCTGAAAATGCAAGTCTTATGGAGACAAACACTACTATTTCCAAAGAACTCTTTGAATCAAAGGAAATACTAGCTAAGTTTGGAAAAAGTATAGTCAGGCTAGAGCAAAAGCTTGAGTCATCTAGAGCGGCAAAGAATACCAATGGTCTTGGTTTTTCTGGACATGAGGAAGGAGAATCCTCAGGAACAAATGCTGAAGCATCAAAGAAGCAACCAACACTCAAAGGAAAAGGTAAGCAAAAATTCAAACCTATTTGCTTTAACTGTCTTAAAGAAGGACACACTACCAATGTATGTAGGAGTAAAGCCTACAATAATTTTCCTTATTTTATCAACAATGTACCTAGATCCAATAAGTTCAACGGTCATTGTTATGCATGCAACAAGTTTGGGCATAGAGCATTTGAATGCAGGTCTGTAATGGATAACATTGGAAGATATCCTCAGAGGAACAAAGGAACTGGTCCTGAATCTTTTATGAACTGGAACCACAACTGGTTTAATGTTTTCAATCATCAATCAAGAAGTGGTGGTTATCAAGCGGCAACTAGATGGAGAGAAAGTTGTATGATCTATCATGGTCATGGTCACACTGCTACAACATGCAGAAGGAAGAATGGAAACATGTACAATGGACCTTGGAGAGCACCTGGACTTGTTTTCTATCAGTGCAACAAATCGGGTCACATTGCAAGATTCTACTGAAGCAGAAAAAGTATATCTGATGATATACCGGTCACTCAAGAAGGAGAAATAGATGTTCAAAAATTTAAAGGAGACATGAAGAAAATATGGAAGAAGAAACCAATATTATTGGAGGAGGAATCAGTTTCTACATGTAGTGTGGAAATATCAGAATCGACAAACTAAGCCTCAAAGGCTTAGGGGGAGCAAACGGCAAAGTGCTTTCGAACCCCCAGTTAACACCGGTAAAAGACCTTAACTAGTATGCTACACTTATCGCTTGGCAGAAGACTAGAAACGGTAAAGAGGCAAATTAGGGTTTACGCCCTAATATGGGAGCATTAATGATGGTAGGTGAGAGACATGTATAAATGCATTTTTCAAATCATTTCTCACTATCTATTTTTGAGCGAAGAAAATTTTTCAAGTGCAGAGTGAAGAAAAGGCAATTTGAGCTTAGATTTTGAGAAATTGGAGAGCTTTGAAAGAGATTCAAATATAGTTTACAAGCGGTAGTGGAGAACACATAGCGGTGATTTGGCATCCGATAAAGAGCGAAGTAAAGTAGAATCAAGAAGCCCTAAATTTGCATTTGAAAGGTATTTTTCATGTTGTTGAAATACTCTTCAATGGCTTCTGCATCTCATACCAGTTCAAGCACATCCATTGAGTCAGAAAATTTCATTCAGAGGAAGTCCAAGTATAATTCTTTGTCACAAGTTCCAGCTGAAGTCATAGTCGAAGAAGGAATTTCAGACTATATTGATTGCAAGATAGAAGACCTAGGGGCCTTAGCCATTCATACTCAATTAGGTCTATTTTGTGGAAAGGACAAAAGGATCAAACTGGAGTTCAGTATCTTAGAGAAGAAGAAACTCCATAATGTGGTGTATTTTCTGGAAGACTTCATAGAGGATCATATCATAATCATCTTGAGTAGAGTCCATGGTGACAAGATGTACCTGGAGAGAATGCATGATATCACGCCTGAGGCAATTCATGCAGTCACCAGTTTTTGCAACACAAGGGAAGTGCCAACCCTGAGAATGGTAAGCAAAATGAAAATGACCAAGCTCACCGGTTCAACAAGTGATTCACGAGGTATGATAGTTAATCCTATCAAGGATGAATTGGTAAAATACACCTGCATGGTGATAGGCTACAGAACATTCTCAGCCAGCAGGATTAATTTTGTATCTGCTGCAGTGATAAATGCCACTTACTAGATGATTATAGAGGATAAATCATTTGACTTATGCACCGGTATGCAAAGGCAACTCCTGTTAAATCTCAAGGCAATCAAAAAGGACAATTCACTAAGATTTAAGTTTGGACAACTACTGGTAGGGTTGTTTTTCTATTTCCAAGGCTACTTTTCAGGTGTAGGAGATGTCCAGTGGTCCCCTGACCAACCGGTAACCAAGCAGATAAAGGAAAGTGTGCAAGCCATTGGAACCGGCTACCCTAAGATACTAAACAAATACTTTGATGAATTCAAAAGAAAGATGAGTCAAAGGATGTGAATCTCAGGTGACATAGTGAAGAAGTATGAAGATGACATCTGTTTCACTATTTAGGTGGACAAATGTCTAATGGAGGCTGTTGAGCCTAGAATGGAGGAAGTGGAGCCTATGGGCTATGAGGTCATGTTTGACATGCTGGAAGGGTATGCTTCAACCCTTATTACCTCGCCTCTTGATCCAAAGGTGTAGCGAATCGGAACCTACTTGGAGAGGATCGTACCGGTTGAAGAACCATCAGTGAAAAAGGGAAAAGAACCGGTAGCCAAGAAAGCTAAGGCAGTGCTTGCGGCATCAGCGCTAGCTACCACTAAGACTCCAAGAGTGACCAAGCAGTCACCGACAAAGAAGAAACTGGAGGCAACACTAGCAAAAGTCTTTGAAAGAAAGAGGAAGACTGAGGCAAATGAACCGGACTCCGAAGAAACTAAGTCTGATGAACAGCCAAAGAAGGCTAGACAGACCAAGAAGGTGAAGAAGAATGAACCGACAACATCTGCACTGGTAAATATAGATATCTCCTCTTACAAACCTTTGACACATTGTCAAAGAATAGTAAAGAATTTTAGGAGAAAGTTACTTCATGATTTAATTGATTATTATGATGATTTCAATAGTGAAGAAAAAGATGAAGTACTGTAGTAAATCATTCTTTATTTATGCAAAAATGACTGGTCACCATCAAAGATTAAATCTCAGACACCGGATTCATTGTTTAAAGCATTGGATAACAAATGGCACATTGCCATTGAAAAGGAACAAGAGATTAGGGAGAAATTTTTTGCACATTACTTCCCCGAACTCTCAAATTCAGAATTATTTGATGTATTAGATCAAAATAAAGGTCTCTTCTTCACAAGGAGAAGAAGACTCTGGTTGTTGGAAGGGAGAGTTGATGATGTAGAAAAGGATACACATCAACACATGGCCCATGCTATCAGTTCACACAAAGCTCGAATGGCCAACCTCCAAGCGGAAAAGGAACCGGTTATTTCCAAACTAGATGAAGTTTTTGATGAGGAAGGAAACCTGGTGGAGGAACCAATCGACACCATAGATGTTGATGCCCTGGATATAGAAGATGTCACTTAGGACATACCTTCTAAGGGAACTAAATAGGGGCAATAGGCTGATCAGGGTGGTGAACAAGCTGTGGACACACAGCAAGCAACAAAAGACAAGGAAGAAGAGAAAAAGAAGAAGGATGAAGATGAGAAATAGAAAAAGGAGGAAGAGAAAAAGAAAGAGGAAGAGGAGAAAAAAAAAGATGAAGAGAAGAAGAAGAAAGAAGAAGAAAGGAAAAAGAAAGAAGAAGAGGACATGGAAGAAAAGAAGAAGGAAGAAGAAGAAAAGAGGAAGAAGGAAGAAGAAGAAAAGAGGAAGAAGGAAGAGGAAGAAAAGAAGAAGAAAGAAGAGGAGAAGAGGAAGAAGGAAGAGGAAGAAAAGAAGAAGGAAGAGGAAGAAAAGAAGAAAAAGGAAGAGGAAGAGAAGAAGAGGGAAGAAGAAGAAGAAAAGGAAGAGCAAAAGAGGAGAGTAGAGGAGAAGAAAAAGGAAGAAGAAGACAAGGAAGAAGAGAAGAGAAGAGAAGAGGAAAAGAAGAAAGCTGAAGAAGCCAAGGAATGTGAAGTGGCAAAAAGCTCTCAGGTGGAGACTCCGAAGGCAACCGGAGGTCAACCCTCACCGGTTGATCTTTCTAGTCCTATCGATCTCCAATCTGCAAGTGAGTCAGAGCTTATGTAGAGCATCAAGGTTGCTCAAGAGCACCTTGAGATCATTCACAGGAAAAAGGAACAGAACATCATTCAGGAAGCTGTAGACACACTTACCGGTTTAATCCCTGGTACTAATCTTCCTGACACTGATTCATCACTAGCACAACTCAAACTTCTGTGTACTATAGTTTATGATCAGGTCCAGAGCCTAGAAGAAGTAGCTGAGGCCAATGTAAAGAAAGAGCACCAAAAGGCTCTTAATGTTGCTCTAGTGAAGAAACTAAATGAGCTCAGGACTGAACTGTTAAAGGATCAAAAGGACATAAGGAGTGCTTTGGATGAGGGAAACTTGCTACTTAGCAAAATCTGTCAACCTCATCTGTTCTGTGATGATGTGCTAGCCAAGAAGCAATAGCTTCAAATAGACTTACAGTCCTACTTAAGCACATTCAAGACTCCTTACGACTCCTTTGCAGCATATGGGCAAACCATTCACCGGTTCTAGATCCAGTCAGCCAAGATAGAGCAAGAGATCAGCACAAGGTCTAGGGATTTGCAGGAACTTCAACTGGTATTACTTCCATGACTACAAATTCTCTAGAAATGCTATCTGAACCTAGATGCACTGACAGTCACCCAAGAACTGAGCACAATAGATGCCATGGAGGAACAAGTATCACAAATGCAAACAGAGAAGGAAGTGGCAACCTCCCTACTTGAGTCCTGGTCTCTCTCCATGAAACAATTTTTGTAGGACTACAAAGCGGTTTTTGACAAGTATTATTCATTATTGTCATAAAATCTTTTATATATATATGGAAATAGGTTTTTGCAGTGGTACTTTGTCATTGTTGGCAAAGGGGGAGAAGTATATGGTTTTAAAATTTTGATGGTCTTAAAATTTTGAAATTTTGATATATCAAGGGCAGAAGTATATCAGAGGGAGAAGTATCTGTTTTGAAATTTTGATATATGCTATGATATATGCTATATGCTTTGAATGCAAAATTGCTATACACTCTGTTGATTAAGGGATAGTGTATATCCTTAGGGGGAGCAATTTTGTTAATGGCAAGTTTTTGTTGTAAAACACTTAGATGTCAAAATTTTATTTTCCTAAGTGTTGCCATCAATGCCAAAGGGGGAGATTGTTGGCATTTTTGATGTTTATGTTCTAATTGTCATTGATGGACACACACTTGTATTGAGATCCCCTTTATATGTATGAGCTCATGCTCAACTGGTATTTGTTCCAACTGGTATGTTGTATTCTAGTCTTTAGACTAGTGGTGATTTTGCAGAATGTGTTTCCCGGTCTGAAGCGGCATGTCAACCCCAAGCGGTTCATAGATCACAAGCGATATGAGGAAGCAAAGCGGCACAACACATTCTTACTAGTCTTCATTTTTGTCAAACCGGCAACTGACATTTTGTATGAACTGGTAATACTTTGTGATGAATTACCAACCGACATTTTGTGATGAGTTACCACCAATTGTTTGATGGTGTCGACACATTGACAGTGATGCTTGTGTCATGTTACTGAGTATGTCTAGATTCACTAAACCTAGGAAATTGTAATGTAATCCTATTGGACTGACATGAAATCAGATTCCTTTAAAAGGACATCATGTCTAGGGTTTTTGTGTTGTTGAAGAAGTTGCGAATAGGGTTTATGTTGAGCTAGGGTTTAAGGTGGAAGTGGAGAGCAATCTTATCATAGAAGATCAAGTTGTAACTGAGAGAAAGATAGAGGAGATTGAAGTAATGCTAGAATGCATTAGCTGTGAGCAATACTGGATCTAACCAAGAAATTTGTGCTAGTAGATAGATCAAACACTTATTGATTACTCACATCTTTGACAAGTCTGTAGCCCTTAATCAGGTAGGCCTCAAAGCCTTTGTAAAATCCTCTAACAAGGTGGTTCACACATTTGAATCTAAAATCCTCTAACAAGGTAGTCTTTAATCAGACTTATCTCCTAACCAAGATTGAGATTCCTAACTGGATTTGTTCTGGTGAAGAACATTGTAAGACCTTAACCGGTCTGACCTTAACTAGTTTGGTTTCTATTCTGCAGATAGTGACTTGTGAGTTCCATCTCACCATGGTTTTTCCCAGTTGGGTTTCCATGTCAAATATCTTGTGTTATGGTTGTATTGCTTTTGTGGGTGAATGTTTTATTCTCATTTTGGTTTGTATGTGTGATAACTAGTTTGATTGTTAGACTGCTTTATTGGTTTATCTTTAGACTGTGTAAGTGCTTTAGTGCAAAGATTTTTGGCATACTAATTCACCCCACCCTCTTAGTATTCATCAAAACTTGGTTAAGGGAAAAACCACGATGGGAACCTACCCATAGTAAGATGATACTCTGTAGTAGTATGTGAAAATGTTACAATGGGGAATGCACAAGCATTCAAGCACACTACCTCAAGCTCACTGCTCAAAAGCTAATGGCCTATAAGGTTGCAACCCTTAGGGAAGTCTCACTGACTTCCAACAAGATTCAAACTACAATCCAAAAGAAATGAACTAAAAGAATATCATCTCCAAATGCCTCATTATAGTTTTGGTTATGCACAGATGTCTGCTTTGCAACACCAATCTCTCCTTAGTCACAACAATGAAGGATGAATCACTTGTTCAGACATAAACCTCTCTCTGATAATGCAGACACAACATCAATACCTAAATTACATAAATATATCACCTATATATATAAATCATCAACCTTGATAACAAGGTCGGCTAAACCCTCAATTACAAAATTACAACACTTGATACAAAGATCGACCACTAGACCAATACTACTCCAACAGAGGAGAAACACCAACACATCAATCTAGATAAAAAGATAAGACTATGAAGTCCACTAGATTGATACAACTTAATGTATCTAGTTCTCATCAAGAGGGGTGGATACCCCTAACTTGTCTCTCAAATAGACAAAGGTATCTACAGGTAAAGGCTTAGTGAAAATATCATCTATTTGTTCCTTAGTATATACATATTCTAGCTTCACCTTCTCTTCACTGACTTTCTCTCCTAAGTAATGATATTTGATTGACACATGTTTAGTCTTTGAATGTTACACTAAATATTTGACATGTTAATAGCGTTGGAATTATCATAGTATATAACAGTAGGCTCATCATAAATAACTTTGATATCCTTCAATATTTGTTTCATCCAAACTACTGAGTGCAATTACTAGCAACAACAATATACTTAGCTTTGGTGGTAGATAAGTACAGTGAATCTTGTTTCTTACTAGCCCATGAAATCAACTTCATACCCAAAAATAATTCTCCACTGGTAGTTCTCTTCCAGTCATCAACTTCACCAACCCAATCAGCATCAGTGTAGGCACATATCATGAAATCATCATTCTTCAAATATCATAACCCATAATCCATAGTTCCCTTCAAGTATTTGAACATCCTCTTCACAATAGTGACATGAATCTCTTTCAGATCGACTTGATATCTAGCAACCATGCACATAACATGCATAATGTCTGGTCTAGTCTGAGTAAGATATAGTATTCCACCAACCATAGATCTGTACAAACTCTGATTAGCTTTTGGAGATTCATCATTCTTAGATAATTTACAACTAGTCACCATAGAAGTTCCAACCAGTTTGGAGTCATCTAAACCAAACTTCTTCAACAATTCCTTCACATACTTAGTTTAAGATATGAATATACCTTTTCCAATATATAAAATCTATAAACCTAAGAATAATTTCATCTCACCAATCCTAGACATCTGAAATTATTTTTGCATATCACCGACAAACTTCTTGCTCAATTCATCATCAGCTTCAAAGATAATATCATCAACAAAGACTTCAACAATCAAGATGTTATCATTTTCTATCTTGAAGTACAGGTTACTATCAGCAACACTTTTACTAAATCCACATTTTAACAAATATTTATCTAATCTAGCATACCAAGCTCTAGGGGCTTGTTTCAATCCATAAAGAGCTTTCTTCAATTTGCATACCATGTCTCCATCATTCAAAAATGAAAATCCATCAGGTTTCTCAATATAGACTTCTTCCTCAAGATCACTATTCAAAAAGGCAGATTTGACATCCATCTGATATACCTTGAAATATTTATAAGCAACATAAGCAAGCAATAGTCTAACAACTTCAAGAATGGCAACCAAAGAAAAAGTCTCCTCATAATCAATTCCTTCTTTTTAAGAATATCCTTTGTAGACCAGTCTAGCCTTATTTCTGACAACTTCACCAACTTCATTCAATTTTTTTTTGAACACCCATTTAGTACCAATAACATTCTTATCCTTAGGTTTAGGCACAAGATTCCAAGTGTTATTCTTTTCAATCTGAACTAATTCTTCTTCCATAGCTCTCATCCATTTTTCATAATAACAGGCTTCAACAACATCTTTAGGTCCAACTTTAGAAATCAAACATACTTCTTCAGTAGCTAACCTTCTTCTAGTCATTACACCTTTATTTTTATCACCAATAATTTGATTTTTATAATGATCCAGTCTTACATACCTCGGAGTCTTCTGATTGTTCTTATTATCAGGTTCCTACACATCTTCACCTGCAACAACAACATCCGTGTTAACTATCTCTACCAGATCATTGTTCTTAGGCTCTTTAGGTTGAATAGGAGCTGAAACAATATGTTTTCCATCATCATAACCATAGGCTCTGATCTCTTTTCCAAGGTTCTCATCCACCTTCACATTTGCACTCTCTACTATCTTTATCAGTCTCTTGTTGTAGCACCGGTAGGCTTTTCTCTTTGTAGAATATCCCAAGAAAATTCCTTCATCACTTCTAGCATCAAATTTTCCTATATCCTCATCTCTCTTGATATATAATTTTCTACCAAATACTCTAAAATATCTCAGAGTAGGAACATGACCAAACCATAGCTCATAAGGAGTCTTACCAATATCACCTTTGATGTGAACTCTGTTGAATGTGTAAACAACAGTGTTGATAGATTATTTCCAGTAGATCTTCAAAACATCCCCTTCAATCAGCATAGTCCTTGCAGCATCCAAGACAGTTCTATTCTTCCTTTCAACAACTCCATTCTGCTGAGGGGTTCTAAGAGCAGATAATTGTCTTCTAATCCCATGCTTCTCATAGATTGAATTCAACTCATCAGAACAAAATTCTCCACCTCTATCAAATCTCAAACACTTCACCTTCTATCTAGACTTAGTCTTGACCATTTCTTTGAATATCCTAAATTTTCCCAACGCTTATGATTTCTCCTTCAAAAAGACAACCCGCATCATCCTAGAATAATCTTCAATTAGTAGCATAAAATATCTATCACCCTACACAATTCTAGCATTTGTAGGTCCACATAGGTCAGTATGCACAAGATCTAGCAGTCCATCTGTTGTATACTATTTTCTCTTGAAATAAATTCTTGTTTGCCTTCCCAACTAACATTCCTTACATACCAGATTAGCAAGATTAACAATCTTGGGAAGATCTCTAGTATCTTGTGTAGAATTGATCTTGATCATTGAATCAAAATTTACATGACACATTCTCCAATGCCACAACCAACTCTCATCAATCTAAGCAATCAAACAAATTTTCTCACCAACATTCAAATGAAAAATGTTACCTCCAGTCTTAGTTTCAAATTCAATATCTATACCAGAGGAATTTAATATCTTGCATTTTCCATCCTTGAATTGTAGATCATAACCTTTATCAACCATCTATCCAACACTCAAAATATTATGCTTTAAATCTTCAACATACAAGACATCATCAGTGTTATGATTGCTATGAAAAGAAACAAAACCTCTCCCATAGATCACACAGGCTTTGTCATATCCAAATATAACTATTCCACCACCATATCTTTCCATGCTCACAAATTTTCTTTTATCACTGATCATATGATGTGAACAACCAATGTCAATTACCCATTCATTTTTCTCCTCAACTTTAGTAGCTAATGATTTCTCCTCAATAGCACAACTAGTGGAATCAATAGGTACATGTCTATCTTCCTTAATGACAAGGAATACAACTTCATCTCCTTCTGATTTTTCATCTGTAATACCTTCATCAACAACATAGTAATAGTTATTTCGATTCCTATACTTCCAGTTAGGCTTGTAGGGTTTATCATACTTCTCATGCTTGTCATATCTATCATTCCTATCATGCTTATCAAACTTATCATATCTGTCATACTTAGCCATTATCTATGGGCATCTAGAAGAAAAATGTCCTATCTTATTACAAGAGAAACATTTCAAAGGAAACTTTCCATCATATTTATCGGCACCTTAAGGCAATCTTTGGGAAATCAGTGCTTCAAGTTCATCGAACTCTATCTCTTGCTCTTCCTTCTCTCTCCTCACTCTCTCTCTCATATCTAGATATTTTTCACTCATCAAGATCATTTTTCTGTTTATCAAATACAGATGTAGATTCTCTAAATATAGTCTCAGACTTTCCATGTGATCCTCCAAACTCACTCAGCTCAAATGCAAAAAGCTTTACAACCATTATATCTCTTGTCACTATAATCACACTCTGGATCTCATAAATAGTAGCAACCTTATGTTTATAAGAAGGAGGAAAAGATCTCATGACCTTAGCAACAATTTAATCTTCCTCAATGGTTCCACCGACACATTTGATATATAGGACAAGATCATTCACTTGAGCCATGAAGGAATGTATGTTCTCATCATCTCCCTTATTCAACATCTCATATTTTCCTTTTAAACTCTATAACTTAGCAGCCTTTACTTGTTTATCATCTTCATACAAAATCTCAAGCTTCACCTAGATCTCATGTGCAGTTTGAAGTCCCATTATATTAGTCATCTCAGAATTAGACCGGGAACTAAGAAATGCTTCCTTCACTCTAATATTATGTTCAGCTTCTTTGATCTCATCAGGAGTAGTCAATCCATTCAGAGGAACGGTATAGGCAATCTTTGTAATCTTCCAATAATCTTCACCAAGACATTTCAAGTGCAGTTCCATCCGGTCCTTCCATATAGCATAGTTGCTCCCATCAAATCTCGGACTATCCTTCTTAAAGATAATACCTTGAGCTTCCATCCTAGATCTCCTCAAGAAATTAAGCTTCTACCGGAGGATCTCGCTCTGATACCAATTATTAGCAGCAACCAAGTAGGAAGATAGAGAGGGGGGGTGAATCAATCTTCACTGGAATATAAAACCTAAACACAAAACACAGATTTGATGAGCTGCAATAATAAGAAAGATAAGAAAATTGATAGCACAACACACAACACTGATATTTTGACGTGGAAAACTCGATTAAGGGAAAAACCATGGTGGGAACCTAACCATAGTAAAATGATACTCTGTAGTAGTATGCGAAAATATGTTGACATCACCGGTTGATAGAAACCACCACTACAAAACCAACACTACAAAACCGGATCATAAGATCTTCCCAATCTAAAATCATAAGAGCAATACAAAATAATATGTTGACATCAATGACAACAACATATCCTAGCAACAACAATAACCAAAATATCCAATACAAGTTTGACCCTATTCCGGTAAAGCCTTCTACAAGTCAAATCTCATCCAGCAAAGATGTGTTGAAGCACAAAGATAAACCAAAGAGGACCTATGGAGATATATCCCATGTTGCCTCTTAGACTGAGTCTAATGAGGAAGTAGAGAAAGACAAGAAGAAAGGTGAATTTGTTAGAGTAATAAAGAAACCTCAATTCAGTGGAGCTCAACAAATCAAGAAGATTAAATCTAAACCTATTCTATTTGACAAGCATAAGAGAGGAAGAAGGATAAGAACGAATTTTGATAAGGACCTTGAATCTGGCAAGGTAAAGGGTAAATATACCTTTATTCCTTTGTTAACTGTAAGAGAACTAACTGATGAAGTAGTTAAGGATGGTAATCTTAAGAATATCAGTGTATACTATGATGATTTTCATGAAAATGAGCAAGGGGAAGTCAAGGAAGCTATTGTGTTGCATCTGCATAAATTCAACTAGTCATTTATTGAACTAGAATGCAGTATTCCCAGAGCTTTGTATAATATTCTAGATGGTAGGAGGCTAATAGAAAGAAAATTAGATAAAGAAATGGAAGAGAGAGAATTGATAAACATAAGTGCTTTCATATCTCAAGAAGAAGTTGATAGACTTATGGATCTAGCCAACCAGAAGAAATTCAGAAGCAAAAATAGAGTGAACAGGCTTATGGTTGGCAGGGTTGAAGAAGTGAGAAAATAAATAGAAGAGATATAGAGAAAGTTTCTAAAGGACAATCAGGTCCCAATCAATGAAGATGAATCTCAGAAGGATGATACCTCTCATCTAGTATACCAAACCCATTCAACCCTTAATCCTCCAGATACGGTAGAGATGAAAGGTCAAGAGGCTCAAGAGACTCTTAAGGATGTTACTACACCAAGTGGCGATATCAATGCACAAGTAAAGGATAAAGAAGAAGTTCTTACTGAGCAGCAACTAGTTGCAAGAAATGAAGAGGCAGAGAAGGATAAGATACTGGAGAAGGAAGAGAAGACAACTAACAATGTCTCGATAGTCATGGAAATTGACACTCCCAAGGACAAAGTCAAAAGAATTCTTCTATAGATCTCTATTAATTTTAATAAACTTATTGATATCAATTAGATGTCCCTGATAGAAAGGTTAATGGTAACTACAGTAGTCCAGGCTCAAGCTAGTCAAGACTTGGTGAATTCAGAGAATGAAGACAAGAAGTTAATTCAAATATCTATTGATGTTTTGCATAAGGTGGTATTGAAAGTATAGCTAGATCCCAATGCTAACCCCTCTGATAAGTTTTTGCATTTGATTAATAATATAAATACCAATGTTGAATCATTGGAGAACTCTACCACCAAGTGGGAATTAGATAGATTTAAGGAGGTTCGTATGTAGACATTTTGGAAGATAATAGAGGATGACAGAGTAAGATTAAACAAGGGTCTACAAAAAATCTCAGAGGCACTATCTGAAGGTGGTAAGATATATAAGTCTTGTCTTATTTTTCCCAAATTCATAGTTGATATAGACAAGTAGATTGGTATTTGTTAGGGTAAGCTAGCTGGAATTTCTCAACCATTTGACTCAAATGTAGCCCTAACTAGTAGCATAGAAGGGCAAGTAATGGCTCTAAATGATCAAATCTCGAGCCTTGACATAGCCAAAGATAGAATTTTGAGGAGATTTGGTCAACTTCAAAATCTGATTGCCCATGAGATGGACACCATGTTAAGTAATAAAGTAGATTGTATGAAGGCTATAGCACAACCTGTTTCGATTGAATTAAAGGATTAGGAGATTCATGCCTATGGTTTCAGTGCATTCATCATAATTTTGGACAACTTGAAGAATGGGTGGGATACTTACCTAGGATTTTTGAAGACCATTTTTACAAATATCTTCAATTATGAATAGTATATATGGTATACAATCTTGTACATAATTTTTTGAGGAGCACCCCATATTTCACATTGCTATCAAAGGGGGAGAGTAGAGTGAAAAATGTACATAAGGATGAAAGTATTTGAGTTAATAGCTTCCTACAATTTTTTGAGTTTTTGATCCAAGGGGGAGCCTTAGAAAATTTCGATTTGGTGTACAAGTTTCAAACTTAGTCATTTTCATGAGTGTTGCCATCAACACCAAAGGGGGAGATTTTTGGAAATTGACACTTATCTGGTGGATACTAATGTGTGAATAATGGTCTAGGGTTGTCATTGATGGAAAATATCCTTGGAGATCCTATCTACTAATCATGGATTTTGACATCCAGAAGTTATTGTGATCCGGTGATAGTCTACTAGTATTTCAAGATATGCAATATAGTTTTGGTCTGGAAGCTTTTCATTGATTGTGGTGGTGAGATTCGTGCATGGGATGATAGTTTTGGCAATTGACACTTAATTGGTTGGTTTCACTATGTTGTCATTGATGACAACATGGTATTTTGGTTCAGTTGTGTATCGACAGACACTTCATTGGCACTGGCACTGACAAGATGGAAGGATTTCTTTGGTTACCGACAATGCAAGCCGACATGGTTTAGAATAATGTTATCGGTATTGGAGGTCAACATCTCTTGGATTCACCATCAACAATTGATTTTGATATTCATGTATTTATGTTATCTAGCTGACATGTAATTTGATTTTATAAATATCTTTGTAAGTTGACACAAGGCATGATAAATTGTATAGGGTATATAGGTTAGTTGGATTAAATCATTTTGACATTGTGATGGATATGTGAATGCGATATCATGTGAATATTTATTAAGAAGGAGATGCGAAATATATCTAAGAGATCATGTATGTGAGGATATTTATGTAGGGGTTATTCCGATAAAGGGTTTAGGGTTTTAGACCAGAACAAACAAAGCTTAACCAAAACTATATTCTAGCATAGAAGATGCTATCTTAGCAGTTCACTCATTTCTCCAGATTGAAGTTTCGATTTATATGTAGTTAGTGAGGCTCCTTTTGTGATTAAGCAATGTGCTCTATGCTGTAAGCCTTCCTACAAGTGCAAGCCCCTATATTTTGTAATATCTCTTCATATGGCTAGTGAATTGATATTGTGGGTCACAAATCCCACCGTGTTTTTTCCTCTTTGAGGTTTTCCACGTATAATTTTGTGTGTCATGGTTTTCATTTATGTGATTGGCTTATTAGTTGCTTTACTTATTTCAATTCTATATGTACAGGTATACCGGTTGGAGTATGCATGTTTTAATAAGGCTAAAATTAATCATTCCAGTATAATATTGATTCACCCCCCCCTCTGTGTTATTGGATTTCAAATTTTGGTATCAAAGCCTTGTTCCTCAGAGGATGTTTGACAACTTGAGGAGGATACTGAATCTAGAATCCATGGATATGT
This sequence comes from Cryptomeria japonica, assembly GCF_030272615.1. NCBI lineage: Eukaryota > Viridiplantae > Streptophyta > Pinopsida > Cupressales > Cupressaceae > Cryptomeria > Cryptomeria japonica. The sequence goes on from NC_081405.1 coordinate 293,019,541, forward strand.
GTTTAGAAAAGCAACTTGAGATGGCACTTGAAGATTATGATGTTGAAAGGTTGAAAAACTTAAAGATACAAGATGAATTGAATTCTGCTAAGGAATTCATTCTTGTCCTACAAGAGAGGCTATCATCTGTTCAAGCTAAGAGGAAGGAACTTTTGCAAAATTAGGATGATGAAGAAAAAGATGCACTTAAGGAACATCATCAGAAACTGAGTCAGGAGAACATGGTTATGAGAAATGAAATGCAATCTATAACTATGAGAATGTCTAAAGAGATCGAAGACTGAAAGAAAAAGGAAGAAAATATTGTTGTATCCCTAAAGAGCAAATTTGAAGAATGTGGTAGATTGGTTCATGAGAATGATTTGTTGAGAACTGATTTAGTACAATCCTAGAATAATGAACAAGAGCTTGACAGACAAATGATAATTCCAAGAGATGATCAGACTACTACAAGTGAGTATAAAAAAAAATTAAAGATTAGTTCAACACAACTAGATGAGTTATTGAAAAGATAAAGGCAGATTGGAGATTCTAGTCGACTTGGATTTGAGCAAGGACAGAGTGCTAGTACTGCTAATGAAGATCAAAACCATAAGGCACCGGTAAGGAAGTTTAATGCTTATGAATTTAATGGTAGATGTTTTGTTTGCAGTTAATTTTGTCACATGGCTAGGCAATTTAGAAGCAGAGCATATCAAAATCTTGATTCTGCACCTGGTCAATGTTCTAAATGTAATAAGTATGGTGATAAGACAGAAGATTGTAGAATGAATGTTAAATGCTATGCATGTGGAAAATTTGGTCATATGGCTAATCAGTGCAGGTCAAGCAATTATATCAGTTTTAGCAAAGCAATTCGAAGGAATAATGTTTCATGTTATGCATGTAATGAGGTTGGACATATTGCTAATTTTGTAGAAGCAGAAATCCACCAGTTGGTAATGGAGGATCAAATGAGAAAGGGAAAGAAAAGGTTAGTGAAATTTGACAAGATCGTACCTAGAGATGGGTCAGGAAGACTGAAGAACAATCAGCAGATGGGAATGCATCACTTACTTATCCAGTAGAGGAGGTTGCTCCTACATTGATAGGTAGCTCATCTGGTAACTAAGGCAGATGCCTTAGGGGTAGGAAAAATTCATGAAGATGTTGCATATGCCCTGGGAAGAGGCTCTAGAAGATGTTCCAGACATTGGAGATGCTTATCCGACATGGATATGTTTTGTTTGAGATCCGATATCTTTCATCGAAAGTCATTGATGTTAATGAAATATTAAGGTTTTTCTTGGAGGATAAGAGGTCGAATTCACTTCAATTTTTTATCACCTTGCATTCAAAGCGATTCAGTGTGATTAAGAGTGACTTAGAGCGATCAAAGGCTATTCAATGCGATCAAATATTTTCTTGAGCGATTTCACCGATGACTAAAAGAGTTTGTTAGGTTTTCACTGACAATGATTATCAGGTACTTATCTTTAATCATGGAAGTGGGATCATCATCTATTCCTATCTTTGTTGCAAACCCGACTATTGTTGAGGTCAAGGACCATCCTAGGCCAAATTTCAAGCGATATCTGCATGTGGCTACCCTGGATGACTCGGTTGGAGAATTTTCCCATGTTCCAGAAGGTGTGGTTTATGTTGAAGATGTTAGGAAAACATATGTTGTCACATTGAGGAATTGGGAACATCTGATATAAAGGGCATGCACATGAGTGAGCTTATTGGAGATTCTGGAAAGATCAAACCTGCATACAAGCACATTAAAGACTTAGGGTTTACTGGAATTCAGGACATTCTAGAATTTGAAGATGAAATCATTAGGTATGTTTTAAGTAGAGTACATGGGGAGTTTATCTGGTGAGATAGACCTTACAAGATCACCAAGGAAGCCATTAGGGCACTCACTAGTTTGCCATAGGTTGGGCAACGTCTAGATAAGAAGGTTTCTAATGATTATGTCAACAAAATCACTGGTGCAACATCGGACAAGAGATCTATGAGAATCAACACTATTACCGACATAGAAATCAGATTCGGTAGCATGATCATCGGTTATAAGGTAACTCAATCAAACCGACAGAATTTTGTTTCCACTTCTTGCATTTTTGCAGCTTATAAGATGATGAGAGAAAATGAAAAATTAAATCTATGTGGTTGGATGTTGGATGAACTGTTAATAAACCTAGGAAAGATTAAAGGAGAAAAGAAAGGGACCTTCTAGTATGGCAACTTAATTGTCTACTAAATGCTATTTTTCATGAATGAAACTCCCAGTTTTGGGAAGAGACAATGGGCATTTGATTTCCTGGTAGGGAGACAATTGAAACAGTCAATTGCTACATTGGGAAGTCAAAGAGATGACAAGGTATGGGGATATTTCAAAGCATTCCAAAAGTCTATGAAATCTAGGGAAAGGGTTCGTAATCATATTGTTGAAAAGTACTCAATTGACATATGTTTTATGGTAAAGAAAGATGAAACACTTATGGAAGTGGTTAAGACCCGAAAGATCTGGATTGAGGAAATGGGCTATGAAGTTGATGCATAGATCCTTGATGCTTATGCAAAGATGTTGATTGATGCATCTTTTGATGAAGCTGAGAAGCCCTATGGTACTACTAAACAAAAGACATAAGAGGTTGAAACAGAGTTCAACCAGAAGAAGAGAGAGAAGTAGGAAGTAAAGGAAAGCAAGTTTGTAGAGAAGGTCTCACAAGACATTAAATAATTGATTGATGTTGTCCCGGAGAAAGGTGGGAAGAGGAAGGATCAAAAAGTACACATTAAGCCTATTACAATAAAGTTTGAATATAAGGATGACACACCCTTGGCTTTCAAGTGGGTTATAATGAAGAAAATAGAGGAAACCAATGTAGAGGCTAAAAAGCAACCGGTTAAGATTGTTACATTCAAATTACTGGCACAGAAGCAAGCACCAAATGTAACAACTTCATCTCCATTTGGTACTGCAAAGAGGAAGAAGAAGAATGACATTGATATGATAATTCAATATGCTAATGTAACTATCATTCCACCAAAAACTTGTGTAAAGTTAGTAGATGAAATAACTAAGGATGGCATGTTAAAGAATGTATAGTTTTACTATGATTATTTAGATAATATTAAACAAAGAGAGGTAGAGGAAGCAATTTTGTTATGTTTGGATATTTATAAGAAAGCCTTGATAGAAATTGAAAACCAAATACTGACAAAATTGTATGATATGTTTGATGCTAGGAGGCTATCAACAATACAAGAAGACAAGCATATTAAAATTCAAGAGTTGTTATCTGTTTGTGTTTCTATTACTCCAGGGGAAATGGATAAGACACTTAAGGTTACAGATAGAAAAATATTTAACAACAAACATAGAATAACCAGTCTTATGCTAATAAGGGTAAATGAGATAATAAAGGAGACCCAAAAGGCATGGGTTAAGTTTTTTGAAGTGAATCGAGGTTTCTTTACTTCACCAAAATAAAAAATAGACACTGCAGACACCCCGATTGAAGGGAAAGGAAAGGGTATTATGGATACTTCACCCTCAATTTTGACAAATATTAAGATAGTGGAAATCAAGCCCCCGACAGATACAAATGTACAGGCAAATGTTGAGACACCGACAAATACAAAGAGTGAAAAGGTTGATATTGTATAGGATACTAATGTTGAGGATAACAGTCCTCCACATACAAATGTACAAGTTGAGGTTATAGTTCCTAAAGAGGAACCGATAGTTATAGAGACTGCACCAAGTGGTGAAGCCACCGGTGCAAGAGAGGAAGCTATAAAGCATAAATCATCAAAGGAGAAGAAAGGGGAATCTGACAAGGAGCTAGTAGTAGGTCCATCATTGTTGTCAATTGACACCTCACAGGTTGTAAATAAAAACATAACTGAGATGAGTCCTTTTGAACTCATGATGATGGCTACATAGAAATTGATGAAGGAGGGATTTACAGATAAAGGTATTATTGATCAATCTATCACTGTCTTGCATAGACTAGTCCTAGAGTGCAAGATTGACATAGAAGCGAGCCCATCTGACAAGCTTAAGACAATTACTGAGCACATTTCAAAGGATTTTCAATCCTTGCAATAGATTTCAAACCGAAAAGCACTGGAGCGGTTCACATAGGCAAAAAGAGCTACATTTGATCAAGTAATTGAGTCTAAGAGGAAGAAGATTGATGAAAAGTTAAAATTAATAGACAATTCTTTAAAGTAGTGTACAAATATTTATAGAGTATGTTGTAACACAGATGTACATACAGTTAATGTGGATAAGAAGACTAAGGAATTTCAAGAGAAAATTGCAGGTATAGCTAATTATATTGATGGATTAAATTCATTAACTACATCCATTGATGGTCAAATTTTGGTTTTGGAAGCCCAAATCTTTGCTCTTGAGAAAGAAAAAGACAAAATCATAAGAAGAGCCAGAAGTCTTAGAGGCTTGGTGATTCCCCAGTTGGATTCACTCAGTGTACATAAGAAGGAGTGTATGGATATGGTTGGAAAGCCCACACTGGCAAAGCTAAGTGAGAAAGAGTCATTTGCACATATGCTAAATGGACTTGCATTTATTTCAGACACTTTCAAATCTGGTTGGGATACTTATCTTGAGCTATTGGAGAAGGCAGGAAATTTTCAAATTTGTTAGGCTCTGGTAAGATATTTTTGGGATATTCATTGTATAGTATCTTTCATTCGTTGCCCCGGTTATGGATCTTTGGCATTCTTTTTGGAAATTTTGACGGCATTAATGTTAAAGGGGGAGTAATATAGATGTGAAAAAGAAAAAGAGGGATTTGTATACATTAGGGAGAGATATGGAGACATGAAAATATGGAGTATAATCATAGATGAATATTCAGCTCAGGGGGAGCAGGCAAGATGAAACTGGCAGATGAAACCTTGACCATTTTTTACATGAGTGTTGCCATCAATGCCAAAGGGGGAGATTTTTGGAAATTGACACTCAATTGGTTGGTTTCATTATGTTTTCATGTATGGCAACATGGTATTTTGGTTTAGTTGTGTACCAACAGACACTTCACCAGCAGACACTTCACCGACACCGGCACCGATAGGATGGAAGGATTTCTTTGGTTACTGGCAATGCAGGCCGACATGGTTTAGAATAAGGTTATCGGTATTGAAGGATGACATCTCTTAAATCCAGCATCACTAATTGATTTTGATATTCATGTATTTATGTTATCTAGCTGACATGTAATTTGATATTGTAAATATCTTTGTAAGCCAACATAAGGTATGATAAATTCTATAGGGTATATAGGTCAGTTGGATTAAATCATTTTGATGTTGTCATGGATATGTGAATGCAATATCATGTGAATATATATTAGGAAGGAGATGCAAAATATATCTGAGAGATCATGTATGTGAGGATATTTATGTAAGGGTTATTCCGATAAAGGGTTTAGGGTTTCAGACAGGAACAAACAAAGCTTAACTGGAAGTGTATTCTAGCATAGAAGATGTTATCTTAGCAGTTCACTGATTTCTCTAGATTGAAATCTGAATTTATATGTAGTCAATGAGGCTTCTTTTGTGATTGAGTAGTGTGCTCTAGGCTGTAAGCCTTCCTTCAAGTGTAGGCCCCTATATTTTGTAATATCTCTTCATATGGCCAATGAATTGATATTGTGGGTCACAAATCCCATCGTGGTTTTTCGTCTTTGAGGTTTTCCACATATAATTTTGTGTGTTATGGTGTTCATTCATGTGATTGCCTTATTGGTTGCTTTACTTCTTTCAATTTTGTATGTACCAGTATACCGGTTGGTGTATGCATGTTTTAATAAGCCTAAAATTAATCATTCTGGTATAACATTGATTCACCCCCCCTCTCTTAGTGTTATTGGATTCCAATAGATAGGTCTGACATATAGAAATCACTTTATCATCTTTTGGGTGATCCGCATATGTTTTTGGTGATCCAGTTGGAGCTGACTCATGATTACACATTACACTACAATTCAATTTGGTAAATGTTTTTTTTGTGGTTGTGGATATATAAGAATAGTGCAGAAGATCTTTTGATGTATGGTGCTAAGTGTAATGAGCGAGTTGTGATTGAGAAATCCTTTTGGCCCATTTTTACATACACATTCTTGATCTAGTAGGTGACTGAGAGAGAAAATAGAGTAGAGTAGCAAGTGTGGTACAATGAGACTTTATACACTTAATTGGAACTCATCTAGGCATTGTTTGATGCTATTTTAGAGTTCAAAATTTTTAATTCATCATTGTAAAAGATCTGTAAGGCAGTGAGCCTTTTGAGGTTGTATCCCTTATTGTATCTTGATTTGTAAGCTATAGGCAGTGTGCCTAAATGCTAGTGCATTCCCTTTTGTAATATTGTTTTTCTATTGGCCATAATAGGATAACATTGTGGGTTCAAATTGTTAGGTCCCGGAGACAACTGAGAGGGGGGGGGTGAATCAGTTGTCAAATAAATTCAAACTAGAAGCAACTTAACCAAACTTAATGCATAATACTAGTAAACCAAAACTTTATGTTGGTAGACAGTTTATCAGTTAATTGCAGTACCGGTAAAGATTAATGCATGAAACAGAAAGGCAATAACATCCACAATGCATAACACCAATATTTGTACATGGAAACCCTATAAGGGGAAAACCATAGTGGGAAACCTTACCCACAATCAGATGATACTATTGCAAATAGTAAGTGTATACAAATGGGGTCTGCACATGCAGAAAGACCAAGCGCCTAGAGCTCACTACTCAATCACAAAATGAGAGTCACATTGACTACAATTGGATGATTAAATCCAATGACAATGTACTGCTTAAAATAGCACCTCCATATGCTGGATTTAGTACCGTTTTAGCTCTGATATGCCTTCTCCAAACCTTCCTTCAATCTTGAATGATGTCTGCATGTATGACTCTGCTGATATTCGCATATACCGAATTACAATCCTTTCCTCAATCACATATTGATCTCACAAATGAGATTTTACATTTATATCATAACCTAAGACCAATTAAGTAGGTTGGCTCACTAAAAGATATTACAATAAAATCAATTACAAATAAAACAATATTCGATGCATGATGTCAGCTCAATGCATTTACAATAACAACAAAATAATCTCCTTGACATGTCGTGCTGATCTAGAATAGATAAGCCAACCGCTGTATATCTTGGACCTATTTGTCGGTAACAATAAATATGCAAACTCAAATAAACCAATGAGAAAATCACCAAAACAAAGTGTACGAATGATTTCTTCAACATAATCAAGTAGTCTTCAGGTCTTTCCAAGTGTCGGTGATCAATATATCCTGTCGGTGAACCAAATACCAGTGACTGTGCATAAGTCACTTGCTTGCTGGTGAACATAACCAATTCTCCAAGTGCTGATAGGTATTGATAAGTGTTGACATCAATGACAAAACCATATCAACATATCCAAAATACCAACAATCTCCCCCTTTAGCATTGATGGCAACACAAGATGGAAAAACCATCATAGTGCCAAAACAGAAATGCCAAATACCAAAAATCAACAATCTCTCCCCAAAATAGTAATCTCACCCTCAAGGGATAATGTGTGTTATTCAGTTATTTTTCCATATCAATCTCTCCCCCTTTGACATCAAATGCCAAAGCAATACAAAAATCAGATTCAAATACAAAATACCAACTCATTACAAAAATACCAACTTGTTACAAAATACCAACTACTCCCCCTGAGAAGTAGCTCTCCTCATCAAAGTCGGAATAAAAGATTTCTTTATTAATTCTATGGGTTGATGACAAACATCAACTGTCTAAGTCTCTACCAGTGGGGGTATAACCCCAAGCTGATCTTTGAGATATTCAAAAGTTTCCTTAGGCAAAGGTTTAGTAAATATATCTGCAATCTGCTCTTTAGTATTCACATAAACCAATTTCACTTCTTTTGCTTCAACATTCTCTTTCAGAAAATTCAATTTGATAGATACATGTTTAGTTTTAGAATGTAGTACCAGATTCTTAGATATATCAATTGCTATTGTATTATCACAATAGACAGTTATAGGTTCCTTTCATTTTACCTTTATGTCCTTCAACATTTTCTTAAGCCATAATACCTATGTGCAATTAGTTGCTGCTGCAACATATTCTGATTCTGTTGTTGATAAAGATGTGCAACTTTGTTTCTTACTTAACCATGAAATTAAACTAGTACCAAGGAAAAATGCTCCACCGGTGGTGCTTTTCCTGTCATCTATATCTCCTGCCCAGTTAGAATATGTGTATGCACATAGTTCAAAGTTTTCATCTCTAGGATACCATAAGCCAAGATTTGGGGTGCCTTGTAAGTACCAGAAAATCCTTTTTACTCCTGATTCATGATTTTCTTTAGGATTACTCTGAAATCTTGAAACAATACATACTGCATTCATAATATCAGGTCTTGTTTGTGTCAAATATAGTAAACCTCCTATCATAGACTTGTACCTAGTCGGATTAACAAGTGTTGATTCACACCTTAGTGATAATTTATTAGTTGTAGTCATAGGTGTGCTTACGGGTTTAGAGTTATCCATACCAAATTTCTTTAGTAACTCCAAGTATTTAGATTGACTCAAGAATATACCTTTATCAATCTGTGAAATCTACAATCCTAAAAAGAATTTTATCTCTCCAATCATAGACATTTCAAATTCTTGTTGCATTTCATTAGAAAAGTCTTTACATAATCCATGTTCTCCTCCAAAGATTATATCATCAACAAAAACTTCTATAACCAAGATGTCATCATTAGTCACTTTGTAGTATAAGTTGTTGTTAGCATTACCTTTAGAAAAACAAATCTTCAAAAGATACTTATCCAATCTAGCATACCAAGCTCTTGGAGCTTGCTTCGACCCATACAAAGCTTTCCTTAACCTGCAAACCATATCCTTGTCATCTGTCAAAGAAAATCCACTAGGTTGTTCAATATAAACTTCTTCTTCAAGATCTCCATTCAAAAATGCACATTTAATATCCATCTGATATACTTTATAGTTCTTGTGTGCTACAAAAGCCAAGAATAATCTTAATGCTTCAATTCTAGCTACCGGTGCAAAGGTTTCATTATAATCAATTCCTTCTTTCTGTGAATATCCCTTACACACTAGTCTTGCTTTATTTCTGATTACTTTACCATCTTCATTAAGTTTGTTTCTAAATACCCATTTTGTTCCAATTACATTTTTGTTTTTAGGCCGGGGAACTAATGTCCATGTGTTATTCTTTTCAATTTGTTCTAATTCTTCTTTCATAGCTTTAATCCAGTGTTTATATTCACATGCCTCATTAACTGATGCTGGTTCAATTTGAGAAATAAGACATACCTCTTCATTTGCCAATCTTCCTCTAGTCATAACTCCTTGATACTTGTTCCCAATTATCTGATTTTCAAAGTGGTTTAATCTTATATACCAGGGGGTCTTTGTTTGTTGTTGTTCCTCAATTACTGTGGAATTTTCATATGATGCTTAACTGGATCTTCATTCTATACTAGTGTGTTCATTGTAGGTTCATTTGTCAGGTATCTCTATTGCCGGTTTAGAGTCTATATACCTTGAAGTTCCTCTGAATTGTTCATCAATCTTCACATTTGTATTCTCAACAATTTTCTGCAATCTCTTGTTAAAACATCTATATGCTTTTCTCTTAGATGAATAACCAAGAAATATTCCTTCATCACTTCTAGGATCAAATTTACCAATGTACTCATCTCTTCTAATATAACATTTACTTCCAAATATTCTGAAATATTTAAGAGTAGGAGTAATACCAAACCATAGTTCATGAGGGGTCTTACCGGTTTCACCTTTGATGTGAACTTTGTTGAATGTATAGACTTTTATACTTACTGCCTCTCTCCAATATACATGAGGTAGATTTGCTTTTGATAACATACTTCTAGCTGCATCTAAGATAGTTCTATTTTTCCTTTCTACAACTCCATTCTGCTGGGGTGTGCGGGGTGCTGAAAATTGTCTTCTGATCCCATTCACTTCACATAATATATTAAATTCCTTAGATGTAAACTCACCTCCTTGATCTGATCTCAGACATTTGATTCTCTTACTGGTTTCATTTTCTACCATCACCTTGAATAGCTTGAATTTCCCAAGTGCTTCTGATTTCTTCCTAAGAAAAGTAACCCAACACATTCTAGAATAGTCATCAATGATTAGCATAAAATGTTTATCTCCTTGTAAGCTTCTAGTTCTTGCTGGACCACATAAATCAGTGTGAATTAGATCAAGAGCATTATTGGATTTCTCTGGAATACTCTTAAAGATTCTCTAACTTGCTTTCCAAATTGACATTCCTTACATACTGGATTGTGAGGTTTGATAATCTTAGGTAAGTCTCTTAAAGCTTTAGTTGTACTGATTTTCACAATGCAATCAAAGTTTACATGACAGAGTCTCTTATGCCATAACCAACTTTCATCAATATGTACCATCAAGCATGTCTTTTCACTATTATTCAAATGAAAGATATTACCTTTAGTCTAATTACTGGTTGCAATTTCCAAACCAGTTTTGTTCATGATTTTGCATTTACCATTATTGAATTGTAATTGAAATCCTTTTTCAAATAACTGACCTACACTCAAAAGATTATGCTTCAATCCTTCAACATATTAAACATTATCAGTATTGTGCTTACCATCAAGTGATATAGTCCCTTTTCCTCTGATCAAACAAGCTTTGTTATCTCCAAATCTCACTAGACCTCCATTGTATTCCTGAAAGGTTAAGAATTTACTCTTATCATCTGTCATATGATGTGAACATCCTGAATCAATGATCCATTCATCCTTATCTTCAATTTTAGCTGCCAGGGCTTGCTCTACCGGTTAAACAATAGGTGCTAGTTGATCTTCTGTTATAGCAACAAAAACCCATCCATTGTCTGTCGGATCCTCATTAGAATCATCTGTGACTCCTTCATCAGCAAGGTAACAAGATTTGTCTCTATTCTTCTTAAATCTTTATCTCTAATATTCAGGGTTAGGTTTGTATGTTCTTTTAGCTTCTTCTTTCAATCTTGCATGTCTATCAGGACACCTAGACGCCATATGACCAATCTTATTGTAGTTAAAACATTTAAAGGGTGCTTTACCTTCATACTTACTTCCAATAGGACCTTTAGGCATTTTTCTTGCAAATAGTGCTTCAAGTTCTTCAAGTTCTTCATTTTCTTTCTTGATTTCTTCAAGTTCTCTTGCATAATAGGCTTTCCAATCAGATTTATCAAATGATGACGATGATGATGTAGATGATGTAGATGTCTTGAAAGCTAGATTTGTCTTTATAGTAGCAACAAGATCAAACTCCTCAATTTCAAAAGCTGAAAGTTTTTAAACCAAAGTATCTCTAGTTACTGATGTATTAGGCATTATTCTCAACTCATTTATAGCAGTTACTTTCATTTTGTATGCCGGTGGCAATGCTCTTAAAACTTTTGAAACAATTTCATCTTCACTTAAGGTTCTTCCACAACATTGTATACCCAAAAAAATTTCATTTACTCTTTCCATAAAAGCATAAATTATTTCATCCTCTTCCATTTTCAGATTTTCATACCTAACCCTTCAAGTTTTGCAATTTTGTCTATGGTATCACCTTCATTCAATATTTCCAGTCTATCCCAAATAGCTTTAATAGCAGACCTATCTGATAGTCCCATGATTTCTTGATCTGACAATGTGCTCAAAAGTGCTTCTCTTGCTTTGCAATCATTTTCCTCATCTTTAGTCAGATTTGGTGGATTAGGCTAACTTTGAGTAGGAGTAGTATAGCCATTCTTTGTAACTTCCCAGATGTCTTTTCCAATGCAATTTAGATGAGTCTCCATCCTGATCTTCCATATCCCATAGTTAGTTCCATCAAGTTTAGGACTGTCCTTCCTGAAATAGTTTGAAGACATTGGATCTCCTCAAGTTGTTAAACTTCTGCATAGAGAGGACTAAGCTCTGATACCAATTGTTAGGTCCCGGAGACAACTGAGAGGGGGGGGGGGGGGTGAATCAGTTGTCAAATAAATTCAAAATAGAAACAACTTAACCAAACTTAATGCATAATACCGGTAAACCAAAACTTTATGCCGGTAGACAGCTTATCAGTTAATTGCAATACCAGTAAAGATTAATGCATGAAATAGAAAGGCAATAACATCCACAACACATAACACCAATATTTGTACGTGGAAACCCTATAAGGGGAAAAACCACGATGGGAAACCTTACCCACAATCAGATGATACTACTGTAGATAGTAAGTGTATTATCTTGTTCACCAGTCAGTATAGTAGGTGTAGGTTATATGGTTATTTTGTGATCTTGTGGTTGATTATCTTATGTTTCTGCACTTTAATTTCTTGCATATGCTTCCAGTGGTTTCAAAATATTTCAGAAAAATTATTTGTCGATAGATCACTGATTCACCCCCTCCCCCCTCTCAGTGATCCTTGATTCCAATAGGTACCCTATCTACATTTGAAGTGAGAAAGTTTGGAAAGGAGAAAGACAAATTAGAGACAACATTGAAAGCTTCTGAATATGTTATGGATGATGATGAGAGCCTGAATGAGATGAAAACAAACTTTGCAAGGAAACTAAAGAAAGGCACCCACAAGTAAAAAGGTATGTTGCCCTTTAAATGTTTCAAATGTGGAAATATTGGTCATATAGGTACTAGATATCTGAAAAAGGGAACAAGATAAAAGTTTAGGGAAAACAAGGAAAAGTTCAATAAGAAAGCCTATTATGTTAAGGATGATGTTGTCATTTTAGATGATAAATCAGAATATGAAGAAAGTGATTGTTTATTTCTGGTAGAAAAGGATGTTCCTAGGTTTGATATTTTTAAGATTGATGCTACTGCATTTCATGATAGAAGAGATACGAATAAATGTTTTATTGATAGTGGATGCTCAAATCATATGATAGGTGATTAGAGTAAGTTCATGGAGGTTTTGTTAGGTTCAGAGATGATCAGACAACACAAATTGTTGGGATTGGTTCAATTACTTTTGATGGAAAATATAACACTAACAATGTTTACTATCTGAAAGGATTGCATCATAATCTTTTGAGTGTTGGACAGGTATGCGAAAATGGATATAATGTTGTTTTTCAGGATAATGGATGTGAGATTCAGAAAGAGTTTGGAATGGTTATTGTAGTTGGTAGAAGGACAAATGCAAATATGTATTAGTTGGAAGGAGCTACAAGATACTATTTAATATTGCAACTTGATGGCAGCTGGCTATGGCACTGGAGGATGTGTCATATCAACTTTGACAACCTGGTGCAGATCAGTTCAAGGAGTACAATTAGAGAATTACCTAGATTGACTAAACCAGATAACAACATCTTCAAGGAATGTTAGGTAGGAAATCAGACAGAAAGAACATTAAGAGGAAAAGAGTACTTGTCCACCAGATTACTAGATTTCGTTAACACAGAGCTATGTGGTCCAACTAGAACAAGGAGCTTGAAAGGTACGAGGTATTTAATGTTATTGATTGATGATTATTATAGGATGACTTGGGTTGCATTTTTAAGAGAGAATTCTAAGATATTAGAGAAATTCAAGATATTTAAGGCAAAAGTTGAGAATGAGTTTGATAGGAAAATCAACTGTTGAAGATCTAATAGAGGTGGAGAATTTAATTCTAACAAGTTCAATGATTTCTATGAGAAACATGTCATTAGAACACAATTATCTACCCCCCGAACACCACAATGGAATGGTGTAGTGGAAAGGATGAACCAAACTATACAAGGGGGAGATAGGACTATGATAAAAGGAGCAGAATTATCAGAAGTCTACTAGAGAGAAGCAATTCATACAGTAGCATACACTCTTAATAGAAGCTTGTACTGAACGAAATATGGAAAGCCATCCTATGAACTTTGGTATAGTAGAATCCCAATAGGGAAATATTTTAAAGCATTTGGAAGCAAGTCCTATATCCAAAGAGATGGGGATAATCTTGGAAAGTTCGACAATAGAGAAAATGAAGGCATATTCCTATTGGCAAATGCATAATCCAATGAGAAATTGTAGGTGATTGAAGGTTTTGTCATTGATGGCAACCTTGCAATCATATGATACTGGCAAGACAAAGATACTGACACTAGCACTGACAGATTGACTCTACACCGGCAGTGAAAGGAAGGATACCAGCATCCTGGCCAACAGGAATTTTGTTTATAATGTATTTTGTAATTAATTGTAAAATCATTGTAAGCCGACATGGTGAGTTGTAATATGACTCATATATGTATTAGATCATTATAGAACATTTTGTAATAAGGTGATAGGCGAAATTATGCAGACCTAATATGTGAATTATAATCCATTTTGTAAGTTAGTGTGACTTCCTATTTTTTAATTGAGCAGTGAGCTCTAGGCACTTGGCCTTCCTACATGTGCAGGCCCCTATTGTAAGAGTAATATTCACTTATTGGCCAGTAAGTGAATACTGTGGGTCACAAATCCCACTGAGGTTTTCCGCACACCGGGTTTCCTCATTAAACTACTGTGTTATGGTGTTCTTTTCATATGGTTGTTGTCATTCTTATTTACTGCACTATTTTTGTTTACCGGTACACAGTATTGATATGCTTTTCATATTTTAAATCAAGTAAATTCATAAACTGGTAAGATACTGATTCACACCCCCCCTCCTCTTAGTATCTTTGGGGATCCTAACGATTGGTATCAGAGTTTGGTCCTCTATTTTAAAAGCCTAACAACTTGAGGAAGAACTTGACACCGGTAGAGATGGAAAACTTGATGAAGCAATTAGAAAGAGCTCTTTTAGACTATGATGCAGAAAAGTTGAATAATATCAAACTCGAAGATGATCTAAAGGCTACACAGGATATTATTCAAGCACTTCAAGAAAATCTTACTATTGCAAGAAACAAGAGAAGAGAACTTTGTGAAAAGATGCAAAATGAGAATGATGAAAAGGAAACTCTTAGTGATCTGGTGAACAAGCTAAAACAAGAGAACACTACAACAAAGAATGAAATGCAGGATATGACCAAGAGATTTTGTAAAGAAATTGAAGATAGAAAGAAAAATGAAGACTTGACTAGAAGACTAAATGATGCTGCAAATGAAAACACAAGACTCAGTTATTAAAATGATATGTTGAAGACATATCTGATGCATACACAAAATGACTCAAATGAACTCATGAGACAGAAAGGAATCTTGGAAAGAGAACTGACTACTGCAAATCAACACAAGGAGAAATTAAAGAAAAGCTTGGAAGAACTTGGTGACATGCTGAAGAATCAAAAACCTAATGGTGATACAAATGGCCTTGGTTTTGAAGTTGGTGAAAGCTCTGGTACTGCAAACACACATGATCATAGCATACCAGTAAGACAACCAAATGCTTATAAATTTAATGGAAAATGCTTTAACTGTAACAAGTATGGTCATAGAGAAAATCAGTGTAGATCTAGAAATTATCAGAGCACTAATACACCCACCGGTCAATGCTCTAAATGCAACAAAGTTGGTCATAATTCAAAAAATTGCAGAATGAATGTAAGATGTTATGTTTGTGGAAGATTTGGACACTTATCTAATCAATGCAGAACACAAACCGGCATAGGATATGGGAAAGCTATTTAGAAAGACAATGTGACTTGTTATGCTTGTAACAAGATTGGGCATATTGCTAAATTTTGTAGAAGCAAGTCATCATCGACAAATAACAAAGGTCCTAGTTTGAAGGGTAAAGAAAAGGTTGAAGAGGTAAAGCAAGAATTATCAAAACAATGGATCAAAAAGGCAGATCAAAAAGTTGATGGGAACACTCCTCCACCGGCAGGAGACTCTTCATCTAACTGAAGAAAATTCATTTGGGGGTTTAGCAACTAAATGAAAAACATGCTATTATTCCCTTGGTTGATGGTGAGAAGTTGAAATTACTTCTATACCAGCAGATGACTTAAGTTGTGACTTAACCGACAAACATTAAATGTGGTAGGTGAAGAAAATAACATTATAAAACAAGTGTTTTGGCTCCATTTTCATTTCACCGAGCATTCAAATCTTCGAGCGTGAAATTTCCTGAGTGAAGAAGTGAAGCAATCTATCAAATCATTCATCCTTAAGGTAGATCAAGGTATTTATAGCTATGCCATCTTCATCCACTCCTAAATTTATTGCAAACCCTACTGTTGTTGAAGTTATTAAGCGACCTAGAGCCTTTTTTCAGCTAGTTCCCAAAATTGCTAAGAAAGATGATAGCTTAGGTGCATTTTCTCAAATACCTAAAGGGGTAGTATATGCTGAAGACCCTAGGATGTATATACATTGTCATATTGATGAAGTAGGTGATGATGAAATTAAAAATATGTATAAAACTATAATTTGTGATGAATCTGGAAATGTCAAACCTAAACACAAGATAGTGGAAACCCTAGGTTTCACTGAAATTCTTAGTATCCCAGATTTCCCCAAGGATATCATAAGAATTGTGTTAAGTAGGGTACATGGTGAATTTTTCTGGTTGGACTTAGTTCATAAAATCACAAAAGAAGTAGTAAGGGCAGTAACAAGGTTACCCTCCACCGACAATAGACCTAACAAAACTAAGAAGGTCTCAAATGATCTAGTGACAAGCCTAACCGGTGCAATATTTGATAAGAGATCCTTAAGGGTAAATGATGTAAAGGATATAAATGTGAAATTTATCAGTATGATCTTAGGTTACAAGGCTACACATGCAAATAGGTTAAACTTAGTTTCTAGTGTATGTATTAAGAGTGCCTATGATATGGTAAATGATAATGCAAGGATAGACATATGTGAGTGGCTTAAAGATGAGCTAATAGACAATCTTGGAAAGATAAAAAAGGATAAGAAAGGTACATTTAGATTTGGAAACTTACTTGTTTGTCTAATGCTATACATAACCAAACAAGTGCCCGGTATTGGTGCTAGAGATTTTGGATTTGATATATCGGTAGGGAAACAACTATCAGAATTGCTGAACAATATGGGAGAGAACAGGGAGAAAAACATAAATGAGCACTTATTAGGATTCCCAAAGATACTGAGAGGGGGGGTGAATCAGTAACTTACCGGTTTATGAATTTGCTTGATTTAAAACATGAAAAGCATATCAATATTGTGTACCGATAAACAAAAATAGTGCAGTAAACAAGAATAACAACAACCATATGAAAAGCACACCATAACACAGTAGTTTAATGAGGAAACCCGATGTGGGAAAAACCTCAGCGGGATTTGTAACCCACAATATTCGCTTACTGGCCAATAAGTGAATATTACTCTTACAATAGGGGCCTGCACATGCAGGAAGGCCAAGTGCCTAGAGCTCACTACTCAATTAAAAAATGGGAAGTCACATTGACTTACAAAATGGATTATGCAAATCCAATGTCTTGTACTGCTTCAAATTAGCATTTGCTATGCTAGATCCAGTACCGGTTTTAGCTCTGCTTCATACATAAACCCTTAACCTATAAATCATATATTAGGTCTGCATAATTTCACCTATCACCTTATTACAAAATGTTCTATAATGATCTCATACATATATGAGTCATATTACAACTCGCCATGTCAGCTTACAATGATTTTACAATTAATTACAAAATATATTATAAACAAAATTCCTGTCGGCCAAGATGCCGGTATCCTTCCTTTCACTGCCAGTGTAGAGTCAATCTGTTGGTGTTGGTGCTAGTATCTTTGTCTTGCCGGTATCATATGATTTCAAGGTTGCCATCAATGACAAAACCTTCAATCACCTACAATTTCTCATTAGAGTGTGCATTTGCCAACAATCATATTTGCTAATAGACAATCTTGGAAAGATCAAAAAGGATAAGAAAGGTACATTTAGATTTGGAAACTTACTTGTTTGTCTAATGTTGTACATAACCAAACAAGTGCTCAGTATTGGTGCTAGAGATATTGGATTTGATATATCGATAGGAAAACAACTATCAGAATTGATGAACAATATGGGAGAGAATAGGTAGAAAAACATAAATGAGCACTTTCAAGCACTAAAGGCTTGAATGAAAACAAGAGTAAGGTTATCACAAGCTATTGTGGATAAGTACCAAAAGGAAATCTATTTTGTAATAAAGAAAGATGAAGTTTAGATGGAGGCAGTTATACCTAGAACCATCTAGGTTACTGAAATGGGGTATGAGACTGATGACAACATAATAGAAACCTATGCAAAAGCCCTCCTAGAAGCTTCCAAGGAACCTGAAGAAAAAGTATTTGATAGTGCTGAAACTATAGAAAGCCAAATTCAATCAAGGAAAAGAGTTAAGAAGGTTGAGGCAACTATAAGAAAAGCAACACGGTAGACAAAAGCTATTAAGTAAGATGTGTTAAAAAAAACTAGTTTAACTGAAAGTGAGTTAAAAACACTTCAACTGGAAACTCACCTTTCACCGGTTGGAACTTCTTCAGATAGTGACATACCTACTGTATTTAAGAGAGTTGAGAGGAAAAGAAAACCCTCATTAGCACCCTCTCCTTCACCAAAGAGGACAAGATAGAAGCAATAGGCAGTGAGGCCCCCAACAAAGAAACTAACTCCAAAGAAAAAGAAGATGACTCCTAAGAAGAAGACACAACAAACTATTGCTCCCATTGATAAAATTCTTAATGAAATCACAAAGGATGGTAAGTTGAAAAACATCAGCAAACTATATGACACACTATCCACTGATGACAAAGAGAAAGTAGAGAACAGTATAATCTTACACTTAGATATTTTCAAGAAATTTTTGATGCAAGTTGTTGATGAAATACCAGCAGATCTATATAATAGACTAGAAGCTAGAACACTAGCTATTGCTGAGCTTGATAAGAAAATAAAGATTGAAAAACTAATTGCAGTGCACCCTATTAACTCACCTGATGAGATAGATCAATTAATCTCTGAGGCTAACCAGTCAGTATTCTCAACTACTCACCGACATATAGCACTGATGGTAGGAAGAGTGAATCAGTTAACAGAGGAAACAACAGATGCATGGGACATATTCCTGGTAGAAAAAGAAAAATAGGAAGAGTATCAAAAACCTAAAACCTTCAAGGTATATCAAAAGGAAAGAGACAAAGGAAAAGGTAAGGTAGGTGGACCTCCTAGTATAAAAATAATAGACAACTTACCCCCACCGCCTCTAGATACTCCACCGGTAGACACTACTGACAATCAACCGACAACTGGGAGTATGGAGACACCACATGAGGATACAAATCCTGATTCTGAGTTGTTATATATAATGAACATTGACACTCAGGAAGTAAATATTGTGGTGGATAAAGATCAACTAAGAAATCAAATGTGGCAATAGGGCCACCGAGAGGAAATATTGCAGTAGAAAACATTGAAATTGGGGAACTAAAACAAACTGAAGGATTAGATGAACCCCCAGACACTGGAAAGGAAAAGACCACAGATGTGTATACTGATGCATCTACTGAGCCATCGGTAACTACTGAAATTGAGAAACCAACTGAGTCACTGACACTAGGCAGCATAGAGATAAACAAAGAAAAACTGGCAGTTACAATAGCTAAACCATCTAAAGAACCAGCAAAAGAAAGTTCAGAGGTACATACTAGGATAACATCTGAGACACCGGCAAATGAAAGCTCAGAAAAACCTTTTGAAACACAGCCAGAGAAATAGGTAGAGTAACAGGCTCCTTCACAGGTATAGGTTGAAGCACAGGTACAGACAAAGACAATGCCACCGGTCCAAACTGAAAAGCCTAAAACTTTGTTTGTGGAAATGCAAACTTAGACTGACCTACCAGAGGTCAAACCAAGCAAGGAAATAACCACAATCGGGAGCATGGCTATTGTAAAAACTATTGGACAAACATATGGAACAACCATGATAGAATTCAGACCTACTAATGTAACTGAGGTCTTATTAGATTCCATAAAGAAAATAACAGAGTGCAATACACAAGCCTATAAGGCTATAGATGACACCTTACCAATTTTGAAGATGATAGCTCCAAACTGTAACATAGACAACAAAGATTATTTGAGCCAATTAGACACATTGTCTAAGTATATAACCGGCAACCTAATAACACTGGACAAAATAAATGAGGATACATTTAAGGAAAGGATGATAAAAGAAAAAGAGAAATTCTTTATGGAAATTGTGAATAAAAACAAAGAGGAAATGGATACTCTTTTACCGGAACTCAATGAAATCATTTTTGACTTCAAGAAATTGTACAGGGATACATGCAAAACGGATGTATTAATAGAGGATCTTGACAAAGAAATCAGAAAAGCACAAGAAAAGATAAACAACATTGTTGACAATCTGATAGGGGCATCAGATTCATTTTTGGAATTAGTAAAGAAAATTGCAGAGCAGGAAGAGAAAATCAAGAAACTAGAGAAAGACAAATAGGAAATTAAGGATAAAGCAAAGGACTTAAAATGCAGACTTGGTCCAAGACTAGAGTATCTTATTTCTTTGAGAAAAGAAATATCTGAGGCTCTGGTTCCCAGACTGAAGACATCGGAAGAGAAAATGCACATACTCACCGATACAGTGCAGAGAACAGAAGAGGCTATAAAAGATAGTAAAACATTCAACAACAACATAAATTTAATTTTGACAGATATTTTTCAGATTGTAACCCATCGGTTACAAGAATTCAGGCAGGACTCCACTAAGGATGAATGACAACCTTTGTCATTGATGTCAAAGGGGGAGTAGAGGATGAGAAAAATGGTCAGTAGATGACACCATCAACTCAGGGGGAGCACACACTTTTGGTAACACATTTTTGGTAAGACAATTTTGGTAGATTCTTTTTGGATGACACTTTTTGGATTTTTCTCATGAGTGTTGCCATCAATGCCAAAGGGGGAGATTGTTGGCAAATGCACACTCCAATGAGAAATTGTAGGTGATTGAAGGTTTTGTCATTGATGGAAACCTTGCAATCATATGATACCGACAAGACAAAGATACCAGCACCAGCACTGATAGATTGACTCTACACCAGCATACAGAACACCGATAGTGAAAGGAAGGATACTGGCATCCTGGCTGATAGGAATTTTGTTTATAATGTAGTTTGTAATTAATTGTAAAATCATTGTAAGCCGACATGGCAAGTTGTAATATGACTCATATATGTATGAGATCATTATAGAATATTTTGTAATAAGGTGATAGGCAAAATTATGCAGACCTAATATGTGAATTATAGGTTAAGGGTTTATGT